>NC_086284.1:7549365-7902698 GCF_963924245.1 Chroicocephalus ridibundus
CCTCCCCAGCTTTCCTGGAGCCCCTTGAGGGACTGGAAGGGGCTCCAAGGTCTCCCTGGAGCCTTCTCTTCTCCAGGCTGAACCCCCCCAACTCTCTCAGCCTGTCCTCCCAGCAGAGGGGCTCCAGCCCTCCCAGCATCTCCGGGGCCTCCTCTGGCCCCGCTCCAACAGCTCCGTGTCTCTCCTGTGCTGAGGCCCCAGAGCTGGAGGCAGCACTGCAGGGGGGTCTCCCCCGAGCGGAGCAGAGGGGCAGAATCCCCCCCCTCGCCCTGCTGCCCACGCTGCTGGGGATGCAGCCCAGGCTGCGGGGGGGTTTCTGGGCTGCCAGCACACATTGACGGCTCCTGTTGAGCTTCTCACCCACCAACACCCCCAAGTCCTTCTCCTCAGGGCTGCTCTCCATCCCTCCATCCCCAGCCTGTATGGATACCGGGGGATGGCTGTGCCCTGCGTGCTCCTAAGTGTGCAGGAAAGAGTGGAACTGTTACAGGGAGCAGTGTGAGGCCTTCTTGCTTTAGATAAATTAATTGTGTACATACTGCCTGAGTAAACAGTGTCATGTAAATATTGATGCCTCATATGTGGTCTCATAACCGGGGAGGGGGGATGCCAATAGCCCCGCCCCGCAGGGAATGGCTTGTTTGATGCAAGCAGCCTGATAGGGTTTTGGGGGAAGACGAGGAGGATTTAGCCACATGAAAAAGAAGCTAAAAGCGACTTTGGGCTTGAGGCTGGCGACTCTTTAAATAAAAAGACAAAACAAAACAAAACCTAACTGCAACTCCACGCCGAAAAAAACCCACCACCTCTAGCTCAGATGCGGTGTTTTAAAACTTAAATTCACTTCAAAGTCTTCAGGGCGTGGGGTCCCGGTGCAGCTCCCAGCGCTTGGTCCTTTTCTCAAGTACAGTCGAGCCTTTGTTTCGTGTTTGGAGAAAAAAAAAAAAAAAAAAGAAGTGACAAACCCTGCTGTCTGGAGAGTGCTGGGATTCACTGCCATCCTGCTTGCGGGGACGCGTTTTGCCGGGTGGCAAACTCGCCGGTGGCACGCGCGACAAAAGAGAAACACAATTTTCACACTGATTTTAATGATTGCCCTTCGTAAAAACAGTTCTCTGGGGCTATTATCTCTCGGGAGTGGAGGAGTTCCCTCGAGTGCATCAGCCGCTGGGGGAAAAGAGGCATTTTCAGCATCCCTTTGGGGAGGAGGCACCTCGTGTTTCTTGGTACCAGCCCCTTCCCTCGCCCCACAGCCGTGTCTGCTTCCAAGGGAAAACCAACCGCGCTCCAGCATCCCACCTCATCGGGGGGTGAATCCAAGGAGACTGAGTTATTATTGCTACCATCAGCTTCACCCCCCAATTAAAAATCTCACTCTGTTTAGTAACTACCACCGGGGAAACGCCGTTATATCCCCCTGGCTGCTGGATTTGCTCTGTGCAAGCGCAGGTAGATACGTACCTGGCAGCAAGGCAGAGTTGTACCTTCCTTTACGTAAACTAAAAGTTAATTTTCCCCTGGGGCGGAGGCTTTTCCAGCCCTTTAAATAACACCCGCCCGGTTTTGCCTTTATTATTTTTTCTCAGCAAAACGTCCGTCTGTCCGTCCCCTCCGCGCTAAATGGGGGTTGGGAAATAATCAGCCGGCGGCAGCCCCTGCGAAATGAAGTCATGGGCTTTATCTGGCCGTGGGTCGCCCCTTCCCCACCTCCTTCCCCCCCCTTCCAATAATAGGTTTTGTGATGTGGATTTCTGTCGACAGAGCGAGACGCCCGGCTCTCTCCTCCTGATGAACACGTCCCGCGAGGACCATGATGGAGTTCCTGCGAAATTTTTACCGCTGACCTTTTCTCCGCCGTGGAGCGGGAACGCGTCTCCCGGTGAAGGCTGGGGACAGCGGAGAGCATGTTCTAATGCTGGAAAAAGTGACTCCGTCTTTGTGGAATGCCATTTTCCGCACACCCCCCCCCCTTCCCTTCCCTTTTTTTTCTCCCCCCCCCCCCCTTCAGAAAAATGCAGTGCTGAAAACGGGAAAATTTAAGGCAAAAAATTGCCGTCTGCTCCCCCCTCCCTCCCCTTCCCAGCTCCGTCTGAACAAGCAGCCAAGCTGTTAAATGCTTTTACCTGCTGTGTCCAAGTCAAAAGTTAAATAATGTGTGAACGAATGTGGAAGGAAAACAGGAGGCAGAGAGGGAGCGCGGGAGAGAGCCCCTCTTACAACAAGATAATTGTTACACTATGAGAAACAAATAACACGCTGCTCCTCTCCGTCTCTGTGTCCGTGATATCTTGACAGGTACATCTGAAGTTAATTACGTGCCTCTCGTTGCCTTTTGCTCCGCTGCTGGGGCCGGATCCTGCAAACACGCGGCACAGAGCATCGCGCCCTGGCAGCCGGCGCTCGCTTTTCGGAGCTCAAGGGGTTTGCAACAAGGTGGGTTTGCTTTCCATGGACTATCAATCACGGCTGCAAAAATGCCTTTGACAAGAGGCTGGGATGTCCCAACCAGCCATCCATGGTGGATTTGATGCTCGTGTCACAGGACCTGCCTTTCACCCATGTCACAGAGTCACAGAATGGCAGGGGCTGGAAGGGACCTCTGGAGATCATCTAGTCCAACCCCCTGCCAGAGCAGGAGCACCCACAGCAGGTGGCACAGGAACGTGTCCGGGTGCGTTTGGAATGTCTCCAGAGACGGAGACTCCACCACCTCTCTGGACAGCCTGTGCCAGGGCTCTGCCACCCTCACAGGAAAGAAGTTCCTCCTCATGTTGAGGTGGAACTTCCTACGCTCAAGTTTGTGCCCATTACCCCTTGTCCTGTCCCTGGGCACCACTGAGAAGAGCCTGGCCCCATCCTCCTGACACCCACCCTTTCAGTATTTCTAAGCATTGATGAGATCCCTTCCAGTCGTCTTTTTTCCAGACTAAAAAGACCCAAGACCCTAAGTCCTTCTTCATAAGAGAGATGTTCCAGTTCACTAATCACCTTGGTAGCCCTTGTCTACAAAGACAAGTCTATGGCTCCTGCCAACATGATAGAGGTATATTATTCTTGCTGACTAAGTAGTGTAGTTGCCACATCTTTTCTTCTCTTGTTTGCTGCTCCTTGATGCTCTAAAGGTGTTGCTGTCTAACCCGATGCATTCCCATCCATGTAGAGATGCTGGTTTGATCCTGCACTTTTCCACCCTTGCTGAATGTCCTTCACCACATCTCAATCCCAGCCCTCCCACCTTCTGCAAACCCTCTGCTGGGATCACCCATCCCACCTTTGTCCCCATGGTGAGGTGTCTGTCCTGGTTCTCTATGAATTATTTTTTAGTGCTAGTAGTTGGTCCAATGTGACAAATGGAAGGATCCCTCGGGACTCTTGGGATCTTGGTCCCTTCTGGACATGGATTCTTCTCACCTTCATCAGTGACCAGATGTCTCTGGTTGCCTGAGCTGCCTCGGTGTTTGATGGAGATTTTCTTGGATAGCAGTTCATCCATCTTCTCCCATGGCTGCATTTAGGAGAAGAGGTGTTTCAAAGCATCCTTCTCTCTGTGTTGACTATGGGGGATGCTGGACATGATGACCTGTGATGGAAGGGACAGGCTGCTGAATGCTTTTGATCAGATGTGTCCTGCCTCGTGCGTAGAAATGTGTGGTGCGCTCATTAAGGATGCTAATTTAGCCTCCCTTTTGCTTTAATATTGCTTTATTTGTGGTTCATGTTCAAAGAGATGAGGAATTTGATCAGTGGAGAGGTGATGTGGGTTTTCCTTCAAACCCTTCCCCCAGACCTGTGTTTGTCATGCTGGATCTGAGTTTCTTAAAGGGAGAGAGCAAAGAGAGGAGACTGTATATGGTAGAAAAGGGGCAACATCTCTTCCCCTGCCCGCCTTAGGTGGGAAGAGCCCAGGACCACCCAGGTCGACCCAGCAAAGTGGGTTTGTCTGTATTATTGACCAGGAAGACACCAGAAGATGAGCTTGAGTCCACCTGGATGGTCCACACTGCTCACGCCCTGCCCCATGCCCAGCCTGGGATGAGTTTATTCAAGAGTCCTCATGGGCAGGGAGTGTAAGTCTGAAGCTGGTTTGGCCCCTTCTGTCCCATGCATAGACCTGTAGCGTTGTCCCAGCTGGCTTCACACCCTCAAGCATTGGTTTTGTGCTAGGAAACACCACTCCGGTGGTCTGCAGCACAGCCAGCATATTATTTCAGACAGTTTAACTTGGCCAAAACACACAAAACTGTTGTTATGTCTTGGGGCCAGAGGGGCAACACATGAGCTGGGGGAAAGCAGCACCATGTGCAGTGCAGGGGGGATGTGCTCCAGACAGGGACAGCCCTGAGCAGTGTGGACACTCACTGGTCCATACCCCTTGGCCTAGTTCTCTGTTATTTGGCAGTATGGACATGACCTATGAATCCCACTGCTAAGAGCTTCTGTGTCTCTCTGCATGATCTTCATCTATGCCCCAACATTAACCACAACTCCTTGGGCGAAGATGCCTGTCTATGTCCACATCACCAGGATATGTGGAGTGAAAAAATATTGAAGGCCTGACAGCCATAGTTCAAAGAGGGATTTTTTTGGCCTAGCTATAGCCCGGTCCTGTGTCCCCAACCCACTCTTGGTCAATGTGTGGTAGGTGCTTCCCTGGAGCAGGTCTTCTAGTTTTGGTTTGTTGTTGATCAGTGCAGATGCACACCCTCCCCTTGGACAGACGCAATGGTGAGGAAGACCATCAAAAGCTTTTCCCCCCCACCAACTCCATGTGCTTTGACTTTTGCTTCAACTTTGAAGTTCAAATAAAACCAGAAACTTGAAAGAAAACCTCATCCCAAAGCTTCCCAGAGGCAGCTTCACCCTTGCAGCCATGGCGAGACCACAAGCTATTTGCTCGGGGCTGGCATACCTTGCCCTGCTCTTTCACAGATGCTCAGAAGAGTCTCACCTCCATCTCAAACCCCAAGTCCAGATGATCTTCATCTTCCCAGAGCTTTACTTTTTATTTGCACCCCTCCAATAAAGACATTACTATTCCCCTGGGCAACTTTGTCAATATAAATGAATGTCTCCTGTGTCTTTTTCTCCGAGGATGGATTTTGATGGGTTCCTTCAGCTATTACTTTAAGGCACAGTATGGATTTACTACGATCAGTATTTTCTGACTTTCTAACTTAGTTGGAAAACTCCCACAAAGAAAATAATCAATCGCGAGTAAATAAGCATTGCCACACGCTCCACAACAAATTTATGATCTGGATACCCTCAAGACTTCTAAGTAAAGACCACATGTATTTTTTTTTCAAACATTTTATTTGGCAGGTGTTCCTGGAAGACCAGGGCTCAGTGGTGGGGTTGGGAACTGACTGAACAAGACATGTAGCCACGCTTATGAGATTGCAAGCATTTTTAAGGCTCTTGGAGAAAACACCAAACAAAATAGTTTGGTATTAGGTTTGAAGGTACTTTCTCAAGATTCCTTTTTCCCCAGAGGCAAAATATATCATAGCTTTCTATCGCTCACAGACAGAAAGAAGGGTAATTCTTTTGATGTTCACTCCTCTGAGTAGACCTGCCTCTAGCCTACGATGCAATTTTAATATTAGTCCTAAAAACATTCCAGGTACAGTTCTAGATGCTTGGAGGGATTTCAGAAATGCTTTTGTACTACATGCCAAAATGCTAAAAGCAGGGCTAGATTGTGTCATCAGTTTTCAATCAAGCCTCTCTGTGCCTCTTTTTGTAAGCTACTAAAAAAAATGCACACAAAATAGTGAGCAAAGACTTTCCATATAGCTCAAAAAACGAGGTTCCTCATGGCAACTGCTGTAGGTGATTTGGGGTGTTCTGCTGAAGGACCTGGTCCTGTCTGGGTTCACCCCCTGCCCCTGGTTCAAGGCAGGGGCAAGGAGAGGGGAATACTTTTGCTTAGCTTAGTTTGCACATTTGCTCTGCTTTGCACCAAATTTTATCATCATATTTTTATACTTCCATCCCAAGCAGGAAATCTAGACTATGGATCAGTGGCTGCCCTAATTTTTATTGGCAAATCATGATCTTTATTGGTGGAATTATGAGCTAGCTGGACTTTACAGTCTTTGTGTAATGAAGCCAATATATTACTACCAGCATGATGTTTTAAATTTAATGTAGCAAAGAACAAAGGTAGCTTTCTTCATGCTTTCCTTCTCTTTCTCTCTTTCTTTCCTTCTCTCCTCCTCTGTCTTTCCTTCTTTCCTTTTTTCCTTCTTTTCTTCTCTCTCATTCTCTTGTTCTTTTCCCTCCCTTCCTTCCTTCCTTCCTTCCTTCCTTCCTTCCTTCCTTCCTTCCTTCCTTCCTTCCTTCCTTCCTTCCTTCCTTCCTTCCTTCCTTCCTTCCTTCATCATTTAGGTTGGAAAAGACCCTTAAGATCATGGAGTCCGACCATTAGCCTGACAGTACCAAGCCCACCACTAAACCATGTCCCTTCTGTATTGACAGTAGGTCAGTCACTCCAACATGGACACAGTTACTTTAACAAAAGAGCTTGGTATTAGAAGGAGAAAAGAACCAATACTGGTAAGATGAAGTGGTTTTGCTGGTGCAGCTGTGGTGAGAACTGCATCTCTACCCAGCTTGGTCCCACTGATACATGAGATGGAGCCCTAAATCCAGAGACTGTAGATAAAAAAGTCACTCTGGACTCAATCAAATCACCCGCAGAGCAGCTTTGGGCATCACCCATCACCTTCAGAGGAAGGAGAGCTGGCTGGATTAGACACCCACCTTCAGGAAGGCTGAAGAAGGGTGAGATGAATCAAACCTTCTGTGGTTATGGTTGGATGGTACCAATCATCACATGAAATACAGCAGATCCCAACCAAAATGCTGGCTCTGACCTCAGCTCCAGGGCTCCTAGTTGTCCTTTGCAGATCCTCCCTCCCTCCCTCCACTGACTATGGAAGATCCAAAGAATGTCATACAATTACTAGAAGTGCTTAAAGCTACCCACCATGAACAACCCCCCTTCCTTCACCTCCCCCAGGGCTCTGTCCCAAAGAGTTGGAGTCAGAACAGGAAGGTCAAGGAGAGGAACGGGGACATGGGGTGAAATCATGGGCCTGGCAACAGTCCTCAGTCACTGCTGGAGCGGGGAACGCAATGCCAGCATCTCCATTTCTAAACCAGGATCAAACCCCCCAAATTGCTCAACAGCAATGAGCTCCAGCAGGACTTTGTGTTTCTCTCCCAAAAAGTAAAAAAAAACCCAAACCACCATGCCTTTTCAACCCTTTTTTTGATTTAGGGTTTTTTTCCCCCAGGCTGGGAGGTGAGAAGGATGTGAAGGATCAGGCCCTCAGTGCTGCCCAAGCCAAAGGAGCACATCTGGCTTCTTAGACCCTGGGATGGGTTGGCAGCATGAGCAGCAAGCAAGAGCCACGCTGTGTTTGTAAACCATGCAAAGTTACGAGAGTGTCACAGCAGCACAACAAACATTGAGTCTCCATCCAGACCAAAGCCCTGCTTTAATATTGCGTGCACATAATCTTCAGTTTGTAGCATTTGCTTAATTCTTTATTGTTAAAAAGCCCAGAGGAAGCCTAGGCTAGACCTAACCTCTTCTGGACCGCAGTTCTGAGCTATTAATCTGTCATGTCAGCGTATTTTATTAATACTGTTTTCCTGCAGACGATGGGTAGAATACATCATAAGTCACTTACCATCTGCTGTGTAAGTGCGTTGTAAAGTATCTTTCTTCCATAGATTATTGCTTTGATAGATTAGAGGTTTGTACAGCCATGATACCTCATCCCATCAATTTTAAGCTCCCAGGAGAGCCCTCATGGCTGAAGTATCTGATCAATGCAAAAGTCTTTAACGGCATCTCCTTGTGCCCCCGCAGGCTAGGAAAGTGTTATTACATCCGCTTTCCAGATGAGGACACGGTGTCCCAGTTTTGTGCTGCATTGCTTTAATTAATTGCATTTTCTCCTTCTGCTCCATCCCTCGGCAGTGGGGAGAGATAAGCAGGTCTAGAGGGGAACAGACTGAATCAGGGATGGATCTGGGACTGGAAGCTTTGCTAGAGGTGCCTTGTAGCATCCCAGCCACTGAGCCATCTGCTCTGCTCTTTAGAGCTTGAACACCACCAGCTTTTATGGGCAGAGCTGCATCGGTGGAATGGGTGACCTACAGAGCATCCCCGAGCAGCAGCATCCGTGGGCGCAAAGCTCATCCATTGCCAACAGAATCCACCTCATGCTGGTTTAGCTGTATTTAAACCTGGGTACTTAGGTATAAAGAATTGTGTTGAGATAAAAAATGAGAAAGAAGGAGGCACCGCGACAGAAAAGGTTTATTTCCAGCCTAGAAAAGGTCTCTAAAGAAGGTGGGCTGAACTGGAACTGGAAGTCCTGGGCAGCTGATACATCAGTGATTTCCATTCTGCCTTCCCTGATGCAATGTGTCCTGCTGGCAGCTATTTCTTCTCCCTACCCTGATTAAATCCTTGACCATAAGCGCAGCTGTGTCTGTGCTGTACTCAGCCCTACTGAGTCCTCAACTTGGTTTCTCCTTGAGGAAATGACTGAAGACCTTTCTGAGCTGGTGGCACATCTGAGCCACTGAATGGATGGGTTTGACCCCAGGAACCAGTGGTTTCTGGGGGGCTGGAGCTGCTGTCAAACCTGAAAACCACTTGAAGTTAAGTGGTCCTTTGGGAAAACCTCAGCCTCTCTGGAGGAGGGCTTGGAAAACGAGTACTGATCAAGGGTCTGATTCAGCAAGATGCAGAGCAAGGGGGACAAGGTGCTTCTGAGTGACATACGTCTGGTAAAACTTAATGAGTGTGGGCTTTTGTATGAAAGTATGCATTAAGTGCATTAAGAAATTCAGCATGAAGAGCTCAGACATGGAACAAACATGAGACACGCATGAGGACGGGGAATAAAGATGTCAATCGAAGGAATAAGGCATATCAACCTGTAGACGAAGAGATGCCGAGGAGAACATGGCAGTCGGGATGTGGCATTGCCCAGCTGGGTTTTCCTGGCATCTTGGTCCCCAGATACTCCAAACCAAAGTGGACCACCCCTCCTTGCTGCCCACAAGGACCCGTCTCCCACACGTTGGCATGCTCAGCACACCAAGGCTCTTGATTACCTGAAAGCAGTTCAGCATCCTCAGGGTTAAATCAGATTTGGTATCCAACCAAGACCTGGCAGCTGAATTTCAGCCCAGCATGAGTTTTTACGATCAAATTATAGACCCCAGAAAAAGAAAAAAAAATACCCCAAAAAAATCCAGTCCGAGGTTTATAATGGAAATCATGACAGAGCCATGATTGTAGTAGCAGGAACAGCATCACTGTAATACAGTCGTAAACTGGTACCGTCCTGCAGGGTATTATAAAAGGAAAAAAAAAGGCGTCTGAAGTGCACTTGGTAGCCCCAAAAGGTCTGAGGAGGTGGGTGCGATGACTGGATGGGAAAAGGGCTGCTTGCCAAGGTGAACTTTAAAGGATTAAATCTCCTCCCTGGTGCAAAACAGCATCCGCGGTGTCTCTGCAGTCCCGTGTAGAGGGAGGCAAGATGCTAAACCGACCCCTCCATGGAGCTTGTGCCAGTTCTTTGCACCCCTGAGATGAGGAAAATTAAACGTATCCATTTCCAGGCTGTCTATATGTGGGTAAATTGAAATTATATTGGGCAAAGCAACACTGGATTGCAGCGATTTTTCACAGCGTGGGTCTAACAAGGTGGAGGCACAACCCTTTCCCACATTTAAGCAGGAAAAAAAAAATGATAATAAAGCTTCTGGATCTCATCTTTATTATTATCTGGCCATCAGGGGCAGCAAAGCATTTGTGAGCTGCTTACAAATCCCAGCTTCTGAACTTCTGCTCTACATCCTGGGTTTGCAACGAGTTTGGTCCATCCTCTCCAAGTCCTCTTAAAAAACGGAGCAGAAATGGTGCTTGGCTCTGGCAGAAAGCGAAAGCCGAGAATGATACAATAAAGAAACAATGGTCACATTTTATTGCCTTACTCATCCATGGTTTCTTGCGTATGACTTATGGAAGCTTTGATTTACGCTGGTGCAAGTTTTATCTGCTGCTGTCTTGGCCAGCTCATTCTTAATACCAAGACCTATGGGCCTCTGCTGACTTTCTTGGTTAAATAAATTAAAGCAAATATAAACGTTAATGGAAGCCACTTTATTTATGGCTAGATTGGAGCACTGTCTCTTACACCGTGGGTCCAATCCAAAACCCATTAATCCAAAGCCTACTGACATCCCCGCATCAGGCCCTATCTTTCGGCTTTTCCTTCTCACTAGGAAAGGGGCAGCTAAAAAATAATTTTAAACGGGACTACGTTATCCCACGAAAGACATTCTGCACAAAACTTTCAACCCTTGGCACCTCTGGGGAGGCAGAGCATTCGGGATGTTTTAGTGGCTGTTGTTTGAAGGCTAAAGATATTCCTCCCGCAGTGATGCCTCCCTCCCCACTTTCCTCTCCATGCCAACCATCCCACCCTCTAAATATCTCCTCGTGAAACGTTTTGCAATGCGTCATGCGCTGTTTGTGGCCAAACACATTTTTGGCTCTTCTGTATGATACAGAACCTACTTCCAGCTCTTCAGACACTTTCTCAGATTGTTCCTTGCCAAAGCTTTGGTTTTTTGGCCTCGTTGGATGGGAGAGTGCTTTCTGCTGTTTTTATTATTATTATATTATTATTGTTTATTCAGAGATGCTTTCTGCCACATGTACTTGGATAACTGCTGGCTTGCCATTCCAGTGTCTGCCTTAATGCATTCTGGCATTCTCCTTCCCCTTGCCCATTTCACTTTCCCTAGTTCAAAGAAAAACCACCCCAAAAGCAAGAAAACAAAACAACACCCGAAGAACAGTTGCATGCTGTTTTTGTGCTGAAGAGAAGAAGACCAGAAGAAAGGGGCAGCACAACATGTTTTAAAAAAGTGGAAAAATCTAGGAGCTGTCCCGCAGAGAATTAGGATTAGTCAATAATCGAAGCTGTTGTGTTTTCGCATGGAAGTAGCAACTTCTGGGTTATTCTCGTAGCATAAAGTCTTAGTGTTATCACAGCTGTGGAAAGGATAAAAGGAGCGTCAAGAAGGAGGATCAGCTCCTCAATGAATATGAATTATTATAGTTTATCAAGGCTTTGGCTTTTCACATCTGATCGTGTCCTGTTATTAATAGAGCTTTTCCACCGAGTCAAGCGGGGACTGGAGTCAGAGGCTGGAAGGCAAGAAGAAAGTGTTGGGTCAGACCTCCAGCACGGAGAGGGACAGGGAATCTACCCAAAATGGTTACAACACCAAGCTCCCCACCTCTGTGTGAGCACAAGTGCATCCTTTGGGATGGCATCCAGAGTTGATGGGTTTATAGACAGCATGGTCCTTCCCAACAGTGACTGTCAAAGCACATGCTACACCCAGATGTGGTATTTGTTGCCCTGCAGGATTAGGAAACTGACAATCTAAAGGATCGGGATAATTCAAGGAGGCCTGATGCCTTTGTATCGGTGTTTAAAAATAAAGAATACTATTTATATTGCAGCAGCGGTGTTTGGGAGCCCTGGCTTTCTTTGTGCCGGGCAACTTGTGTGCATGTAGTAAGAGGGATTTTGTACCCATGACAGTCCACTGTCCCCAGGAGAAGGATGGAAGGGGAGACAAAAGCACTGAAACTGCACACAAACAAGTGGGGAATTGGAGAAGTCCTAAATTAACCCACCCATTTCTCTCCGACATCTGTCATCCCAAACATTTCAGAGACAGCATGCCAACACTGACACTCAGTACCACCTCCACACCACCATGTGCCTCCAGCAGCTAAACCGACAGCGGCTTGGTGAACCTCATGGGTTGTTGAAGGTGGGTCTACCAAGCTGGTGTACCACGGTCCCATAGCCCAGTCTACAGGCCAGATTTGGGGACTGCTGGTAGTTTGGTTGCACTATTTCTTACTGAATTTAGCATAACAGCTCTCACTTCCAGGGAAAATGGCATGTTGGGCAGGTGGGGTGGGATGTCCACTGTAGGACACAGGCTCCTAAGCCTCTGCGAGCTGATGAAGCAGCAATAAAATCCCAGATAGGACAAGCCGGCACAGCCACCCTCTGCCAGGCACATCCTCTGGAGGTATCCAGAGTTCTCCTTCGACCCATCTCACAGGGCTTGGTGGGACCCAGGGATGGAGATGGGATCACAAGAGGGGATTTTACATGATGTCTTCATGCTTTTATGGCTGCTCAGCATGGCAAAAGTCTGCTGGTCTTTTGACTTCCTTCTTCATGCAGGTCAGCACATGTGGGCTGCGGGGAAGCGCCCAGGTAAGGTGGCTCAAACAAGACCCCGTCTCTCTTCCCCGTTACCTCACTTTAATGAACTCCCTATAGTCACCCTGCCAAGCCCTCGACTTTTTGAGCAAAGTGACAAATGGCTTCCAAATCTGCCTTGTATTTTGCTGAGGAGAGAACGAGCTTTGTGAATATTTACCCTGCAGATTTCCTCAATTAAAATACCTTCATGAATATTTGTTCGGTAGATTCCATGCAATTAAGTGAATAAAAGATACGTGACAGCCTCTGTTTTCCAAGAGCAGGACAGTGTCCAAGCGATAGCGCAGCAATGCTATGAGGAGACAAAAGGAACAAATGCCTGTCTGTGTTTTTATGCCATCCTATAATTAACCCCTGGAAAGGCTCTGGAATAAAATCCAAGTAATTCAGTTCTAAGTCAGGCCCTGAATCCATACTACAACCTCAAAAGCGCTACATCTTGCTCAACACCTTTTTCACAAAGTTTTTTACCTTGGATATACTCCATCGTGGAAGAGGAACCAAAGCTCGCAATTGGGTGTTTGTAGGTAAGCAGAAAGCTTAACTGAACCCTCAAGGTGAAATCAGGGAGAAAGCACATCAGGATCACAGAGAAATCACTCAGGAAAAAAAAAAATCACTGCTATCAACACAAAGGATTCATCTCCGATGTTTTCCTGGCAGTTTTAGATAAGAACAAAACAACCAAGCCTGGGTGTTCCTGGAAAGGATGACGGGTTTTCGTAGCATCCCCTTGAAGACCGTTCTTTAATAAAACCAACTGGAAGGGAAGATAACTCAAGCTGGATGTCTTAAGAATGTCTTAAGGATGTCTTCGAGGATGCCTAAGAAAACTAGAGACCAGGTTTTTGGAAGCTGGGATCCCAGCAGACCAAGCAGATGAGCAGCTCTGGGTGCCCATAGCTGTGACCCAGCTGAGCAGGTTTTTAGGATTAACTAGTACCCAGAATTGAGAGAAGAGCCATACATTAGCAGGGACTAAATGGGGTATGGATGCTTGAAAATTATCGCCCACCTGAGCTGCCCAGAGGAGCTTCAAATTTACGTCTTCAGGCCAGGGAAGGTGTGAGTGAGATGGGTGTGTGAAATGACTCCTATGAAGTTTTAGGTAAAAATATAAAAGCCTGGTGTTACCTATATTTTATGATCACGTAGAGCAGAGTGTATATGGAAGAGGTTTCCCTTGTCCGAATGGTTCCAGACTGAGTTTCAAAGCATGGTACCTTGTCCGGGACCTTGCCACCTCTTGTCAAGTTAGGTCATAAAATGATTATGCCATTAATTTACTTGCTGTCCCAATCTCTATCAAAAAGCAGCTTTTTCTCACAGCTGCGAAGAGAAATACTTGGCTGTGATGGGGCACTGTGGGTTGCTTTGGGATCCTTCCCCAGTCTGGAGGATCTACATTCTCCACTCAGGGCCATGGATTGCAACTAACCAAGGAGACCCATGTCCCATCTCAGTTTTGCTTTGTTTTTCTTTGTTTTGCCTTGTCTGAAAATGTGTTCCGTTGGCAGAGCAAGCTGTGTCTGGATCTTCAAAAATGTTCAGCCTCTCTGGCCACAGCTGGGTTTGCAGAGGTGCTCAGCTCCCACTAAGACAACAAAAAATCCTATTTTTGAAGGATGTTCATGCAAACACCACTGGAATATCTGCCCAGGGGTTGTAGCAGCAGGGATGGCTGCTTTGAGCCTTGAAAAAGCCCATCTTCTCTTCTGCAAGGCGATCTTGGCTGAAAACCTCTCCAAAAGCCTTTTGGATAACCTGGCCCTAATGCTGCCTTGCATGAGGTGGTCCCAAGACCCACTGAGTCAGAGCAAATCCTGGCACCGCTCTCTCCTGGTCCCTGCTTCCCATCGCAGAGTCAGAACAAACGTTGGGATCAGGGACTAGATTAAAAATGGGCAGAAATAGGGATGTCTAACAAATGTCTTGCTCACAGATGAGGTGTTTTTACTCTCAGCCAGCATTCGCAAAGCCGGGACCAAAATGGCAGACGCTCCCTTGGACAATTTACATTATTCCTCCTATTCCAAAAGTGCTATTCAGGCATTTTATCCTTTCCAGTTGGTCTCCATCTCTCCACTCTCGCAAACCACTGTTCTTAATTATGCACCCACTGCTAAGCCCTCCCCCCCCGCACTGCGAGGACGACTCCAGCTCCGGCACCGCAGCAGAGGAGGGGTTACTGGACTTCTTTGTAGGGAAGAGAAAGCACCACCCCACCCTGAAGGGATCATTCAGCTTTGGAGAGAGGAACTGACAGCTGGTTTTTATTAGGACAGAGGCCTTTAAAAGGCAGTGTTGGGGTAGGGGTGGGACCTTTGGTCCAGAGGAGAAGCATGTTCTGTTCAGTCCCTGGCCTGGAAGGTCAGGCTTGCATGGTCTCTGGCCAAATGGCACAAGAGTGGAGCAGCTCTGCTTTGATTTTGCTCTGGCTGGTGATGGGAGCTGGGCTGGAGCAGTGGGACAAGAGTTGGCCTCTGCCGTGGCTTGGGCTGGGCACAGACTGGGCACTCCTGCAGCATAGTTGATGAGCGATGATATCAAAAACGAGGTGAGGGAGACAAACACCACTGAAATTTAGGGGAAAGGAGCTGTGGCTGCAGCTCTGAATCCTGCCCCTTTACAGGCAGGTAAGCAGGATGGTGGTGCACAAAAATCTCTGTTGTTTAAGGGCAGGGTAGGGGGAGGAAAGAGGCAGAATAAAGGGGAGCTGTGAGGCTTTTCACCTTGGAAAATGCAATAATCTGCAAGACGTCTAGCGGGAGAGAAATCTCAGTTTGCTGCAATCTTGCTGCTTTACAGGGGTGGCCTCGTTTGCCAAAGGAAGGACGAACGGTGGCCTCATCCCCTTTTAAAGCTGTCCATGCTATAGGTACAAAGGACTTTGCATATGGCCTCGGTATGATCTGGCCTTTGTCACCAGGGTTTGGGTACTATAAGGAGAAACACAAAGCTTTCACCTCCCTCTGACTGGGACAAAAACCTCTTTTCTGTTATTTGCCTTACATCTGCCATGCACCACTGAGGCATAACTGGAGCTGCAACCCCTCCACACATACAGCTGTGGGGTGCGATAGTTGCTCACACACTGCTCCTCTGCACCCTGGTCCCTGCTTAGTCCTTGCCAAGGCCTCTTGTTTTAACCCCCAGCTGGCTCCAGAGCAACTTCATGTTTAAAAAAAAAATCCATATCGCAGAGGCTGGCGTCCTCTTCATAGAGAGCTGGGTAAAGCAGAACTTAATGAAGTTCAACAAGGGCAAGTGTAGAGTCCTGCACCTGGGGAGAAATAACGCCACGCACTGGTACAGGTTAGGGGTTGACCTGCAAGATATCAGCGCTGCAGAGAGGGACCTGGGAGTCTTGGCAGACAACAAGTTGCCTATGAGCCAGCAATGTGCCCTTGTGGCCAAGAAGGCCAATGGTCTCCTGGGGTGCATTAGAAAGAGCGTGGCCAGCATGTCAAGGGAGGTCATCCTCCCCCTCTGCTCTGCCTTGGTGAAGCCGCATCTGGAGTGCTGTGTCCAGTTCTGGGCCCCCCAGTCCCATAAGGACAGGGAACTGCTGGAGAGAGTCCAGCGGAGGCTACAAAGATGATCAAGGGCCTGGAGCATCTCTCTGCTGAGGAAAGGCTGAGACACCTGAGGTGTTCAGCCTGGAAAAGAGCAGACTGAGAGGGGATCTCGTCAATGCTCATCAATGTCTAAAGGACGGGTGGCAAGAGGATGGGGCCAGACTCTTCTCAGTCGTGCCTGGGGACAGGACAAAGGGTAATGGGCACAAACTTGAACATAGGAAGTTCCATCTCAACATGAGGAGGAACTTCTTTCCTGTGAGGGTGGCAGAGCCCTGGCACAGGCTGCCCAGAGAAGGTGTGGAGTCTCCGTCTCTGGAGACATTCCAAACCTGCCTGGACGTGTTCCTGTGCCACCTGCTCTGGGTGCCCCTGCTCTGGCAGTGGGTTGGACTAGATGATCTCCATAGGTCTGTGCCAACCCTGACCATTCTGATTCTGTGATTCTCAGAGATGTGGCATTTCTCCCTAGATGCTGTACAGAACAGGAAGGGCCATGTCCAGTCTTGTATTTTCCCCTTAGGACTATCAGTGGTTGCTATGAGACAGTCTAGAGAAAACACTCCTTAAGTGTATGCCCTATTCTTGATTTAATTTGGAGGAACATCAGTAACTGAGTCCTTCCTTTTATACATGCTCCTGCTCTTCAGCATTTTGCAGAAGATTTTAGCATCAAATGGTCCTTGTTTGTTTGTCCTGTCAGAAGAAAAAGCATATGGGTGAGTAGTCAAAACTCATATGACAATAATTTGGCTTTTTTTTTCAATAGATGGAGGAGTCTTAAAAAAGAAGTCCCTATCAATGCTTCAAATTGAAATTTAGAGGCCTGGTGAAAAACTCAGATGTGCTTAAACTACTAACTAAACAGGGTCAAGGACACAAACCTGCTCACTGACCTATAATGTATTATTAATCGGTGTTGCTCACCAAAAAAACACTCAGCAAAGTCTGGGCAGGGCTTGGGGGATTTAAGAGAGATGTTTCCTGGTGCAGAGTGTTGATGTGGTCACCCTGTTTCAGGTAAAGGAACTTGGTTTTACATATACGAGCTGTGCCCAGCTAGCTGTGCATCGGGCCAGCAAACGGTCACTAGCCCGAAGTTACTCGTATTCATAGCTGGAGCCCGCGTCTGAAGATGGCCAGAATACTTCTTTAAAAGGGAGGAATGTCATCCTGTCGCAGGGTGTGCTGTCACATGTCCTGGCACCTTCCAGCCACGAGTCCCAGCTAAATAATTAAAAAAACAACCAACCCTCCAGAACATTTATAAATGGCTCGTTTGACTGTCGCATGCAGAACACGCGCTAAAGCTGGGTGAAGCGCTGTCCTAACCCCTCTGCGGGTGTGATGGCTTTCGTAGCTCATTCGTAGCACACAGCATCTTGAAACCCGCTGATAAAACCGTAATACCACACCCCACAGTATACATAACTATGTCATATTAATAAATATTTGCAGAGTACCATGGCTTGGCACGGCGCTTTAGAGATTTTTTTTTAAATAAAGGAGCACGGCCCCCTGCTCCAGGAGAGTTTACACTTGGGTCCCGGTTCTGCATATGTTTAATGTTATCCCGAGTCATCCTCGGAGGGTCTTCTCCTCTTGCGGGAGGGGGATGGAAGAAGACAGGATGAGGAGACACATGCATAAAAATGAATGATAAGTGATTTTACTGAAGGCAGCATGGGTGGGCCTGGGGCATTAGTAATGGAATATGCCTTTTTTGTGTCAATGTGGTTGGTTGACATCCAGTTGAGCTCCTCAACACCTGAACGATATCCCTCTCTCAACAGAGGCGGGATGACCTATGTAGCGTGAGTCTGGTGAGGTCTGCAATGGCACCAGGAGTTTTGCGAGGGGTTGCAGGACTCGCTCTCCCTCTTGCTTCTGAGTTACGTTGGAGGCAAGGGACAGATGTAGCTGCATCAGGGTGAAGGGAGTCTCACCTGTGCTGCTGTGAAGTGTCTCGTCGCTTTACATGCTCCTGGTAACCTGCAAGGACTTTTGGAAGAGGCTGCCCAGGGCAGTGGTGGAGTCGCCATCCCTGGAGGGATTTAAAAGCCGGGCAGACGTGGTGCTGAGGGACATGGGGTAGTGGTGGGTTTGTCAGTGTTGGGTTGATGGTTGGACTCGATGATCTGAAAGGTCCCTTCCAATCTAGGCAATTCTATTATTTGCTGGCAGATTTGGGGAGGGTTTCAAGTTTTGGAGGTTACCACACCTGCTGCAACAGAAGACAATAAAACCTTATTTTCCAGCCCGATACCTTTCTGGCATGCTAAAAAATTTCTTTATACTGCTCAAAGTTATTTCTAAAGATTAACAAGAAGATGATTTTCCAAACATTACTTTGAGTTTAATAATTAGGTCAGTTAGGTCAATTAGGAAATGCAATCCAGAAAATATCATCCCACTGCCTCCACTTCTAATAACGGATGGATACATCTATACCCTACGAATATACTGTGTCTTTGCTGGCTGCAATGCTGAAGATGGTTGTTTGCTCAACAACCGTTTGCTTCCCATGGGGCTTATATGCTTTTGGAAAAATCACACCTCTGGTTTATTTATTGTCACGCTGGTGTGGCCAGTTGTCTTTTATGAAAACCTTGTGGAAAATGGTGAATTGGGTTGCCTTCTGCTGATGAAAATGGTAATATCTTCAACCCACAGAAGCAGTAGCAAAGCTAATGATTGCTAAAATTTTAGATTTAAGCCCTTGGTTCAGCACTCGGGTCCTGTGAAAAAAAAACCCATATACACACCCAGGCAGCTCCCCACTTCCCAGGTGCCCAAAAAGCATCCCTGCTTTGCCTCGAGACCCACAACCTAATGCGTGCATGAGGAGCAGGAGACAAAGACCTGCAACGTTTCAGCAATGGACGGCCCTGATTCATCACAGCATTTAGAGCACAACGTGTCACATAGAGATTCAGAGGATTTAAACACGCAATGAAGCATGTTGACATAGCAGGGCCTGGGGGCTTGTCTATGCATGAAATTGCCTCAGATCAAAGGTTTGGGGTGGTTTTAAAGTTCCTAAAGCCCTTCCTGAATAACTCCCTATATGCATGTGGTTAGTCCAGGGCATATTTATCCTATATCCTGTATGCATACATCCTTTCTCACTAGCCTTCTGGTTTCTTACTCTTTGTCCCACCTTTTGACCTCTGCCTCCTATGTCCTTCTGTCCTGATGAACATTGTGGACAAGCAGCCCTCATGAGTAGATACTTGTGGTTGTACCTTTTTTAATGATTCTCCAGCATGTTGTCCTGTCGTAAGAAACCTTAACAAGCTGCTTAGGGCTCAAGACAACCACGCAGACTGGGACGGTCTCCTTCCTCCCATATTCCTCCTCCACACCCTCAGTTTTGACCATTCAATTCTCATCGACAATATGAAGGTCTGGTGGTAGGACTTGCCTTGCTGTGGTGTGTTTGCACGGCTCCAAGCACAGCAGGTGCCTACTGCAAAAGCATGAGTATTACGACTACTGCTGCTTACTACTTCTCCTCCTATTGATTAATAACAACTGCATTTTCCCAACAGCCCTTTAAAAATTAAGGTAATTTGGAAAAAAGCTATTCATACAGAAATCAGGGCATTTGCACAGCAAGCTGGACTGCAATAGATATTCCAGGCGATTTCCTCATGTAAATACATTCTCCTTGGAGAACTCTGACAAAACCTCCTCCTCGTAGGTACATGTTTCTGGGGGGTAGAGGGGGGGGCTGGGGAAATGGGAGTCTTGAGCAGTTTGAGCACTTACGGGAGACTGTCACACAAAGAAAAATGGACATACTGTGCAAAGCTGCTGGCAAAACTGGGTCTTAAACAAATAATATAGTGGCTTTGGGAATTTGGGATTGTGTATACAGGGCTCTTTGCAGTTCACATAGGAAAGCCCATTAGCGACCCGTGTAGGTGAACGCAATCTTTCCGGCACAGGGACACATACATAAAAATGTTATCCTATATAAATAGCTGTTCCAAAAATAGACCGTTAAGAAATTTATTCTGAGTCTCTTGGTCCTGAGACTAAAGCATTTATTGTCTTCTTTCCTTTCACCTGAAACCCACGATCAAACTGAGTGAGCAAAATGACACAGGTACTTTTGCAACCAGCACCCATTTGTCCACAGCCCATAGGTGACACAGGCGCCTTCAATTCAGACTCCTTGAGGCCTGAGGTTGAGAAGCCAGCTGGGCTTTTCTTTCTTAAGAGTTGATTAAGTAACCCTTCTTTTTTCTTGTCCTTTTCCTTTCTCTTTCCCTTTCCCTTTCCCTTTTTCTTTCCTTCCTCCCCCCTTTCTTTTTCTCTCTTTGCCTTTTTCTTTCCCTTTTCTTTTCTCTTTTCCTTTCCTTTTCCCTTTTTCTTTTTTCTTATTTTTTCTTTTTTCTTATTTTTTTCCTTTGTTTTTATTTCTTCTTTTCCTTTCTCTTTTTCTTTCTCTTTTCTTTTCTTTCTCTTTTCTCTCTTTCTTTTTTTCCCTTTCTTTTGCCTTTTTCTTTTCCCTTTCCCTTTTTCTTTCTCTTTTTCTCTTTTTTCTTTTTTCTCTTTTTTTCTTTTTTCTTTATTTTTCTTTTTTCTTTATTTTTCTTTTTTCTTTATTTTTCTTTTTTCTTTATTTTTCTTTTTTTTCTACTTTTTTTTCTCTTTTTCTATTTTTTTTTTCTTTTTTTCCTTTTTCTAGCAGGCAACCATCAAGCCTCCATCCCTGATACTGGCGTGCAAGCAAAAATCGTGTCTCCACATCTGAAGTTCCCACTGATTAAAGACAGAGAGGGGGGGGGGGGAAGAGGCTGTGGAGGCTGAGGGCTGAGTGCAGGACCCGGTGGGGCAGCCTCAGGAGTGCGGGGCAGTGATTTCTTACCCTCGCAGGAGAAGGAAATCCACCTGACAGCCCCGTGCGATGAAAAGTATCTTTGTCCTTTAATTGGGAAGCCGGTCGCGCGGCCCAGCAGGCGCTAATCACCCTCCGGGGAGGCAACCTTTAAAAGTTTCCGGTGAAAACACCAACTGGCTATTTTTGTTGCTAATCATTAACCGCTCATTAGAATAACGCCCTTCGCAGTCGCGGCGCCGGGTCCCTGCCGTCCCCGGGGGCACCCCCGGTCCGCTCCCCCCCGCCTCTCCGTGCGCGGAGCCCCGGCCCTGCCCGCGGGGGGATGCGCGGGGCGCGGAGCGCTCCTGGCCGAGCCCTTTGTTATGCTAATCCGGGCTGACATCACGCCGCATATCAAAGCCGAAGGGGCCGCATATAAGGCGGCTCCGCGGGGCCGCCCCGCCAGAGGCAGCCCCGGCCCCCGCGCAGCCCCGCCGCGCCCGCGCAGCACGGGCGGAGGTAAGCGCGGACGGGGACCGGGGGGGGGGCGGACGGACGACAAACACGGGGTGCGGGGAGCTACGGGAGGGGGGCACTGCCCCGGCGGGAGCCCCCCGAAACGGCGAACGGGGGTGTCCAAGAGCAGGAGGCTGCGGGGAGAGGGGGGACCCGGGGAAGGGAGAAGGGGCGCAGAGAGAGAAGGGGCTTGGAGGCTGTAAGGGAGAGGGGATACCCGGGGGAGGATGCACGGACAGGAGAGGGCTTGGAGGCTGCAAGGGAGAGGGGAGGGCTAGAAGGCTGCAAGGAAGAGAAGAGGCTTGGAGGCTGCGAGGGAGAGGAAAGACCCGGTGGGATGGAGGGAGAGGGGAGACCCCAGGGGAATGCAGAGAGAAGGGAGACCCGGAGGTGGGTGCAGAGAGAGAAGGGGCTTGAAGGCTGCAAAGGGAGAGGGGAGTCCTAGGGAGATGCAGGGAGAGAAGAGGCTTGGAGCCTGCGAGGGAGAGGGGAGACCCGGGGGGGGATGCACGGGCAGCAGAGGGATTGGAGGGCTGCAAGGGAGAGGGGAGACTGGCTGTGAGGAGAGGGAAGACCCAGGGGAATGCAGAGAGAAGGGAGACCCGGAGGGGGTGCAGAGAGAGAAGAGGCTTGGAAGGGAGAGGGGAGTCCCGGAGAGATGCAGGGAGAGAAGAGGCTTGGAGGCTGCGAGGGAGAGGGGAGATCCGGTGGGATGGAGGGAGAGGGGAGGCTTGGAGACTGCAAGGTAGAGGGGAGAATGGGGAGGATGTAGGGAGTGGGGAGACCTGGGAGGCTGCAAGGGAGAGAAGAGGCTTGGAGGCTGCAAGGGAGAGGGAAGACCCAGGGGAATGCAGAAAGAAGGGAGACCCGGGGGGTGGGCTTGCAGAGAGAGAAGAGGTTTGGAGGCTATAAGGGAGAGGGAAGTCCCGGGCGATGTAGGAGAGCGGAGAGGATGCAGGGAGACCGGAGGGCCCGGTGATGTGCAGGAGAGAGGGGAGACTTGGAGACTGCGAGGAAGAGGGAATACCTGGGGGCACTCGGGGAGAGGGGAGAACGGGGGGGATGCAGGGAGAGGGAAGTCCCAGAAGGGGCTGCAAGGGAGAAAAGAGGCTTGGAGGCTGCAAGGGAGAGGGGAGACCCAGGGGGATGCAGGGAGAGAAGAGACTTGGAGGCTGCAGGAGAGAGGGGAGGATGCACGGACACCTGGGACCTGGCGGGGTGCAGGAGAGAGGGTGGAAGTCATAAGGGAGAGGTGAGACTCAAGGGCTGCAAGGGAGAAGGAGACCCAGTGGGGGTAGAGAGACCTGAGAGCCAGGGGCTGCAGGGGAGAGGGGAGACCCAAGAGCTGCAAGGGAGCCTGGACACCTGGGGGCTGAAGTGGGAGGGGGGGGATCCGGGGGCTGCAGGGGAGAGGGGAGATGGGGAAGAGTATAGGGATGCCTAAGATGTGGGGGCTGCAAGGGAGAGGGGAGTCTCAGGGGGGTGCAAGGGAGATGTAGGGGGCAGCAGTGGCGAGAGGAGACCGTGAGACGGCAGGGTAGCGGGGACACCCAGGGGCTGCAATGGAGAAGGGAGATGCAGAGGGCTGCAAGGGAGAGGGCACACCTGGGAGCTGCAAGAGAGAGGGCAGGTTGCATGGGGAGGGGAGACCGGGGGGCTGCCAGCAGCCCCACCACCCCTCATTCCCTGTGTTTTCTCCTCATCCTCACTGCGGGTCATAGGGATGCGCCACCCCTAAAACAGGAAACTGTTCTCCCGGGGAGAGCTGCAGGCTGGCAGCGGGGTCAAGTGGATGTCTCTCCTTCTTGGGTGGGAAAGCTGGAAAAATGTGAGATGGATACTCAGCTGTTTATATATAGTTCCTATTGCCTATTCCCAACCCCCGGGACCGGACTCTCGGAGATGTCGAATGGGAGCATTTTCTGCGTGCAAGAGCGGAGCTGGCTGCAAACAGCCTTGGGGTGAAGAGAAAGGGGAGCTTTGAGTTAAAAACAGCTCTGTTTTTTAGGAGTCTGCAGGCCACTTGTTGCTGGTTTGATCAGTGACCCAGAGCGCTCCAGAGCTGTAAACATCACGTCTGCCCCAAAGAGCCTCCCCTCCCCTTGCAAATTCCTCTTGCAAACGTAACCTGTGCAGGACTGTGTGGAAAAAGGTGTTATTACCTCCCCAAATAACAGGGGGGTGATTGCAGGTCAAGTTTGTAGCTCTTGGGGTGGGGATGGGGGGGGTTTAGATCACTTCTATTCCTCCCTGCAGGGAGGGTGGAAAAAACCCCAAATCATGACTTTTTCAAGGCAGGGGGCGAAGCAGAGGATGGTGTTGGCTGGTCAGGGTTAGCGAGAGGGTTTTAGACCATCTGAGACATTTTACACCCAACTCTTGTGCTGTTCAGCAATTCACAGGAGGGAGATAAGGGGTCTGAAATATCTAAATGGACACTAAAAGGCAGAAGGCAGGATTAAGGGTTGAAGGTTTCCAGCGGAGAGGGAGGGAAAGCAAAGAGCTTCCAAAGATGAAAAGATACAGAAAGACCCTGAAAGAAGGAGTATGCCTGGACGCTCATGGGAGCGCTGCCATCAAGGGACACATCAAACCCAAAATCGGAGCGGGCATTAAAGAAAAACAACCCGTGGCGATGAAATCCTGCCTCCCTTGTAGTCAGTCGGAGTTTTGTCTCGGACTTCAAGGGAGCCGGGAACTCGCCCCTAGAGGTTATTAAAATCCTTTGTAATAACAGCACTTCTCTAGTAACCCTTTACACCAGGCTGGGATAGCCAAAAAGCAGCCTGAATGGAAAAATACACTGGAGATGGTAGAAAAAACCACCCAGATATATTCCTTCACACACACCCCCACCCCAGCCCTGGACCCAATTGCTCCCCAGATGGGGGTATGGAGGTAGAAAGATGCAGCTGGGACAAATCCAGAGCTGGGGGCCAGGTGGGATGTGCTTTTACCAGGGTAAGGGGCTGCCTGAAGCGATGCCGACTGCTCCAGCCATTCCCGGTCCCATCCCAAGCCCCTTCAAGGGGGTGGCGTTTTGGGGTCGGGGGGCAGGATGGATGCACGATCACAGCTTAGGGATGCCACCGTGCCTTGCGATGGGCTGTGAGACTTCAGAGGTGCAATGTGGCGGGCAGGGCTTTTTTTTTTTCTTGGTTTTTTTTTTTTGTTCCCTGTTTATCTTATTATTGGCTTTCTGGTGGGAAACCACCGCAAAGACCACAAAGAGCAGCCCCGAGTGGTGTCTGAAGTGAAGAACCGAAGGGAAACCCCATTTACTGCTATTAATACCGCTGCTAAAATAAGCAAGCCATGCCCTGGAGACAGAGAGGACCCCTCTAAGAATTTAAGTCCTGCACCTGGTTTGTTTATTTTTTGGGGCTGAAGAAGGGAAAAACCTAAAAAAAGAGGGAAGGGGGAATCCTTGAGAGCTTTTGTCCCCTTCTGGCTGCTCTCCGGAGACAGAAATGTGATTTTTTTTTTTTTTTTCTGTTTACGAAGTTGCAGCCCATTCTGTGAGCTCCAGGTGCCCAAGGACTTGGAAGAAGTGAGAGGCAGAGTTAATGAGGTGAGAAGGAAAGCAGAAGGGAAAGAGCAAAAAAAAAAAAAAAAAAAAAAATTAAAAAAACTACCCCGCATTTGTTGTAACAGATCAGACCGAAACATCTGCAGGGCACAGGCACCTGCATGGAGTCGGGGAAACGCAGTTTTTACAATTTGTCTTTTCTGTAGAAAAAGAGAGGGGTGGAAAAAAATAAAAGAAATCCGGAGAGAAGGAAGGGAGAGATGAATAACTGAAGATTTGGGCTTGTTTAAAGATTTATCTTTTTTTTTTTTTTAATTCCCCTTCTTCCCGAGCAGTTAAACAAACTTTTTGGAGAGGAGGAAGGTGGCCGGGGGGGGCGGGAATTGTAGCAGCAAATGAAGTCCTGCCATGCGCGGGGTTAAATGGAAACACACAATCAGACCATAACTCAGGGTGTAATTCAAGCCATACGGTTTGTCTGTCTGTTGACTCGAAAGGTTGTATCAAGGCTTGGCGAGGGAGGGGACTGAGAGGGGATAATCCAAACTTTTTCGTGATTCATAAACCACTCCTTTGCAATTTGGATAATAGATCTCTCTCTCTCTCTCGCAACGACTCACTAAACTTCAGAGTTAACCGTAGCTCCTGCTCTTTCTTTCTCTCCTTTCAGGTTGTTCATCTCTGAGGAGGAGCAACACCCAAACTGCAGGGAAATACGTCGTGCAGAAAATTAGGAAAACTCTTTTTTCTTCTTTTATTTTTTTTTTTTCCTTCTTTGGAGAAGCTGATTTCCTTCGGCAAGTGGGGGACGGTGGAGAAAATGAAGCCGAGTCTGCGATTTTTCTTAGCTGGTTTTCTGTCTTTCATTCTGCAGACGGGGCTTTGCTATGGGATAAAATGGATGTAAGTACCTGGCTATCTCTCTGCATTTTTTTTAAAGTCTTTGTAGGCATTGCTGGTCTCGTACCCTTTTTTTGCAACTGCTATTTGAAGCACACTGTAAAGCCATTTAAAGAGCAGCAAGCGCTGCATTTCTCCGGGCATTCATTGATTTCAAGTGTGTGTACTAGGGGCTTGTGCTAACAATATGTCTCCATCTTCTTTCCAAAATATGCATGATTTAGGCTTGTGTGTTTTTTTTTTTTTTTTTTTCTCCTCATTGATACCAAAGGAAAGGCACACACTTGAACGCTCACATGAGCCACTTAATGAAGTTTCTAGCGTTAGCTCCTGCCACGCTGGGAAACTCTCCCAGTGGGACCGCTGGTTGTGCTGAGTAGGAGCTGAGAGCAGCAGGGACGGCAGCTGAGATAATGCCGCCAATCTCCAACCACAGGGGATGCTTGACAGATAACATGGGTTTTTTTTGTGGACCTTTTAACCTTTGGATTTCGTGAAGGGTGTTAAAAAACGAGGCAGGGGGTGGGCGGGTGAAGAAATACCAGGGAGTGTGGTCAACTCCGGATCGAGTTTCCTCGGAGGTAATGTCACTGCAAACAAAGTGAAAACATCGCTATCTCATTTCTTTGCTTAAGCAAGCAATCAATTAGTTGCTTACTGCAAAATAAACAAACAAGCCCCTCCAAACACCCATCTGGTTTGACGTCCTCGATGAGTGATCTGTCTTTTCTCCTCGGGTTTGAAGCTGTGCACAAAATAAATAAGAGGATGTGAGTGAGTCTCCAACAAGCATCTTCTGTCAAAGAAAAGGCACAATGAAAGGCGATGCCAGGAAGAGCCTGTTGTGTAGGGTGTAGAGTGTCGAGGTAGAGAAGTTGGGGTTAGGTGGGGAAACAGACATAAGCGGTTCCTCTTTTGTTCCTTCTTCTGTGCTATGTCTAATTCCCATTCCACTGTGCCAATCACTGTCATTTCAGGCTCTCCCCATACCACCTTTTATAAAGGCACTCTTAAATTCGGACATCTTCAATTTAGATGTCTTGTTGGAGCCAGTGTTTTCGCTGCCCTGCGTGCAGTCATGGCCAAGTGGATGTTCCAGATGGGGATTCACCCTCTCCAAAGAGAAACATCCAACACAAATGTCAAGAGATACCCTTTGGAG
Source organism: Chroicocephalus ridibundus (assembly GCF_963924245.1). Lineage (NCBI taxonomy): Eukaryota > Metazoa > Chordata > Aves > Charadriiformes > Laridae > Chroicocephalus > Chroicocephalus ridibundus. The sequence continues at coordinate 7,576,232 of NC_086284.1, forward strand.
ATGCCCTGGGCTGCAGGGAGCTGGTTGAGACCATGCATCCCCCTTTTGTATGCATAAAGAGAAGCAGGATGAATCCCCCCATAGGGTGTTTAAATGCATGTGGTCGGGCGGGAGGAATAGTCACCTACTTCAGGGCATCTTTCGTTTGCTGTCCCCATACTCTGAGGACCACCTTGGAAGTAGAGAGTCAGGATCTGATCTGCTCTTCACCGTCTTGGCTTTACACCTTGTAGCAGCCACGACAGCTAAATTACATAGCCTGGCTATTTCTTTCTGCCAGATTCCTCGAGTATTTAGGCTCCCAGCTCTGCCTATAGCCAGCACCTTGTGCAGAGCGGGCACCTCCTCTCTGCAGGAGGAGATGCGACGTGCCCATGGGCTGGCAGAGCTTGACTTGCTCGCAACTTTTATTTCTATACAGGACAGAAATAAAGCTGGTTTGTGGCACCCTGATTCAGTGGGGCACTTCCGTACAGACCCCTAACTGCGTGGAGGGTCTCCCTAACACGCTTGGCATTAGGGTCCTGCTTAAGCAAGGTGCTAAATCCCCAGTGAAGGACCTGGGTTCCTCCAAAGGGCAGGGGCAAGATGATCTTCATAGGGAATCTGATAGCATGTTGATAAGACATAGACGTGAGAAAAAGGCTAGCGGGCAGGGCGAGGTCCTAATAACTTCGCTGGCAAAAGCAGCCTTTTGGCCAGCAAGTGGTTAAGCTGCAAAGGTGTCTTTTGGGGCTGGGGTGGAGGGGAGGCAGTTGGAAGAAAGACTCTGTGGTTGCCGCTCCTCCCCTTCCCAGCAGACACATCCCCCCCCCCCCCCTATCGAAAAGCGAGTGGGGAAGATGAAAGCTGGGATTAAAGTGGCATTTGAAGCATGAGCTGCATCCAGATGCGCCGCCGGGGCTCCCCTCACACCTGTTTAAAACCTGGCGGAGACCTGCCCTCCCTGTCCCAGGGCGCTTCTCAACTGGGATGCTGCCAGCTGAGATTTCACAAAATTATGTTTGGTTGGGTTTTTCTTTTTTTTTGTTTTTTTTCTTTTTTTTTTGTTTTTAATTTGCAGCTTCTCCTCCCTTCCCCACCCTTGTTTTTTTACGGAAACACAGGCCAATTTCCACCTCCCCACTTCCCCATCGCTCTCTTTTCCCCACTGCAGCAATGCTGCCGTCCTGGGGGCTAGGGGACCATCCCTGGAAATCGCGTGGGTAAACTCTTGGCGAAGGGAGATCGATGCTACTGAATACCAAGTAATTTCTCGGAGCTGCAATCCCAGCCCTAAACTCACGCGCCGGGTGCTGTACAACCAGTCCCTCATACTCGTGGATGGAGATGGGGGGAGGAAAAAAAGAATGGGATGAAGAGGAAGGAAAAGTGCTACGAGATGTTTTTGGTTGCGGGCTTGTCTCAGAGGTCTGCTCGCTGTGCCGTTGTTGTAGGCATGGTGCCAGAGGCAAGCTTCAAAGGGGATTTGGGAGGGGAGGAGGTGGTGGTGGGGAGGAAGATAGGGAGGTGGGTTTTGCCAGCCTGGCAGGCTGGGTTTGCAAGGCGGAGGAAGAGGGAGCGACTGATACAAAAGGCGATAGGAAATTCAATTTTGATGCAGCGTGTGATGTAATTGCAAGGGGAGGGGGAGAAGAAAAACACACTTTTCAGCCGTTTAGGACTTCTCTGTAACACGAATATCCCCTGTAAATTAGTAAAAGCAGGGAGAAGGTAAAAGGGAGCTATTTGTTTTATTTTATTTGGCTTATTTTTACGAGTTCTGTCGTGCAGATCCCCACCTGTTGTAAATCGGCATCATGCCCTTCCCTGCCGTGGAGGCATGCACCACCGAGCACCCAGCGCGGTGCGTGGATGATCAGCATCTTGCAAACCCGCTCTTGCTGTTGGAGAAATGTCTTATTTTGGCCTTTTCCATCCAACCTCCAGGGACTTACTTGTGTGTAAAGTCAGGGTACGGACAGATCTTTGCAGGATCAGGGCTGCCATGCAGAGGCAGCCTTTCCATTCAATGCATACGATCTCCTGAGTCTCATTTTTGCACACTGCTTTTTGTAGTCACTTTCCCATCCTTAGAGCAGGGTTGTTTTTTTTCGCATGCCTTTGTGGTCCTCAGTGCTTGTTTTGCATCACAGCAGCTGGGGAGGTGAGGCAGCCATCGGTTTCAATGGGACATGTCTCAAGGCCAACTCATGTAGGACTATCACTTTACCTGTCTCCTTTTCCACCCCTTTAGCTTTTCTAGCGGGGGCTTGGGTTTGGCCAAGCATGTTGCTGAAGCAACTTGTTTGAGTAGAGCTGAAAAATAGATGAGCACTAGAGGGAGCTGCGGCCAGATGTGCGTGCCGCAGAGGTCTGCAGATGTTGGGGTGTCTGGGAACAGGGCGTCTTTTGAGGCACTTCTGCCTTCCTGGGGGTTGGCATCTCCTCTGCCCAGGGACACAGGTTGGACTGTCCCTCTGGGTCAAGAGTCACCCTCAGCACAAGAGTAGTGGCAAAGAGGCCGAATGCAGCAAGTGGGGTTTTTTTGCGTGGCTTGCAGGGTCAGCCCATGACAGCAAGTGGTGGCATTAGAAGTCGCATAATTTTTAGGTCAAGCTTGGTTACTTTGGGAAATCCCTGCCTGTCCCTGTTGTGGTGGTCTGGATACGTCCCGTGCTCTCTGGAGCCATCCCTAGTTGACCACCGTCCACATCTATGAGATCAGCTTTGCCACACAATTCCCATAGTTAAATCACAGCCCTTCAGGAGCAAAAGGCAGCTCAGCCGTGCATTTCGGTGAACCCGGGATGTACCCCAGCTCATCGACCTTGAGCAGCCAGCAGAAAGCAGGGGAGAAAATGGAAAGATTTTGTGCTTCCCGGCAGCTCCTGCTTTTCTCCTTCAACCAGGGGGGAGAGCTGGGACATTGGGGCACGGGCGCCTGCGAGGAGACCGTCTGCCTGGCAAGGGGGCTGCTAGATGAGCTGCCGTGAAAGGACTGCAGGATGGAGACGTCGGGAGGGGAGCGGGCTGGGGGCGAAGAAAGGGGGGGACAACGGCTTTGAAGTTTGCTCTTCGCTCCGTAGGCAGCTCGGGAAAACTTGACAAAGCTCCACGGCCTTCCTCGGCGCGCGGTGAGCCAACTCGCCGCTGGCATCAACTTCAGTCAAGCTTGGGCTGGAAGTCAATGGCCTTGTGCCCACTACTGCCAGTGCTGGATTTGGCACTGTATCTGAAAGCAGCTCTTATTTTAAGCTTTTACTTCAGGGTTGGGTTTTTTCCCCCACTCCTCTCCCTCTTCCTCTTTATTTCTTTTTTTTTTTTTTTTTTTTTTTTTTTTTTTACTATATAAATCCCACTTCTCTGTTTGAAAAGGCATTGCAGAACCACTGGAAGCATTTACCAGGGGACGTGGTTGCTTTCCTAGTGCTTGTGGTCCCCAGACCAGGGCTGATGCAGGGCACGGGCATGGGCTGCCTCTACCGAGAGCTTAGACGAGGCACTTGTAACAGTCCTGTGAGCCTTTTCCAGTTGAAAATGTGAGAAAATGAGGCTCCTGCAGATTAAAGACCTTTAATGAGATTGAATGCAAAACCCCTCCAATTGCTGCCTCTCTTTATTGAAGTTTATGGCACACTTCACTCTCCAGAGAAGTGTCATTTTGTCTAAATCTTTTTCTTTCACCCAAATCCCTGCAAGATTAAGGGGTTTAAGAATAGGCATAAAAAAGAGAGTGCCTTTGCAGAAAGCAAAGCAGACCATTTGGAGAAGTTAAGGGTTTCACCAACAGTCCTTCTTTTGAGACCTTCTTGGGTCACACCACACAGGGGAGGATGGGGAGATACCCCCCAGAGAGAGAGAGAAGATCCTTCCACTCTTTAAGGGATTTTAAAGGACACCAATGCTTCACTGCTCAATTCAAGGAGTTTTTTCTCCCTTTGGCTTGACCAGGAGCAGTGTCCTACTCATGGTGGTCCTTGTAAACCAAATAACTTGTGGCTTTCACTGACATCTGCTCAGATCTGAAGGTACTTCTCCCAAGCTGCTGCTCCTATGAATAGTCTTCTCATGGAGCCCAGATCTGCAGGAACAGGCCCATACCTCTCAAAGGACCTAAAACTGTAGAGCATTCATGTTTTCAAATGAATTTATTAACTGCCTGAGATAATTAATAGAGTAAACGAATGTCATGATCCATCCATGCATCATATTTCCTCTGTAATTACGTTTATGGTTTTCTGTCAGTATCCATAACTTCAATTGAAAGCCCTGCTATGCTATATATAAAGCAGGGCATGTTTGGTTTGGGGCCTGTTTATTTAAAGGGATGGGTCAAATACGTATATTTAAAAAAAAAAAAAAAAACAACAAAAAACAAACAACCACCCTTCAGTTGTCCTCAGCTTTCTGGAAAATGAAGGATGGGGCAGGAGAGTCAAGGGAGGAGACCACGATATTAGCAGGAGGAAAAGGTGGAAAGCAGCATTTATAGGGTGGCAGCAGGTAAAATCCCATGTGCTTCTTCTCAGATGAAGGGTGTGAGTCCAAAGAAAGACGTTTATCCAGGATTTTTCCCAGATATAGGACTAAAGGCTGTTCTGTTAACTATACCCTTGAGGCCTGCTTTATTCAGGCTGGCTGTGCCCCATTGGCTCCAGTTTCCCTCCCAGTGCTGGTGGTCAATGGAGACTGGGTGGAGATGGGGTAAGAGACCCACCACCAAATCCCACCAGGGACAAGACTCTTCTGGGGAAAGGTGATTTCCTTTCCACTGCCCCACGAATGGATTTTGTTCCCCAACAACGTCCTTTGCAGGCAGTGGGCATCCCTCCCTGGTGCTGCCAGAATTTGGGGAGCGGGGAGGGTTTAACACAACGAGGGGTGGAGAAGATATTTCTGAATGTAGGACAGAGACTGAGCAAACCTGGGCTGTCAGGGCATGGACTAGATGACCTAATAGGCCTCTCACATTCCTGATCTGTGATTTATAAATGCACTTTTCGGTCTCAGCAAGCAACTCCAGTAACTGTGAGTTTTCTTTTCCATCTCCATTACCCTTTACTTTTTCCTCCTGACACTTGGAGATGTTTCCAATTATAGGTTCTTACAAGCAAAGGCATGAAGTTTCAGGCCTGGGAGATGTTCAGAAAACACCTTCCTGTGTCTTGCATTTTTATTCTTGGCGGGCTCCCTGGAGCTCGGCTCATTCGACGAGAAACAGCCATTACTGCCATTTACTGAGTTCTCCCCAATGGGGCCATGGTCCTTCCTCTCTTGACAGTCTGGCAGATATTTTTCCCTGTTCCAAGAAGAGAATTTTTTTCTTGATGCATTATAAATCCGCTCCTCTAATGGCAATCATTTCAGGCTATCTGTAATAACATGATCTTGTTGTATGAAATCCCCTTTTTTCACAACGGGGATGAGTTTCAGTCTGAATTCAGGTCTCATCCCAACTTGTAGATGGTTATTTCTGCCATTCCTGACTTGTCTGTAGTGGTGAGACGCAGACGCCTTAATGTAGGCTTCCAGGTCCTTTTAAGATGCTGAAGACCTCTATAGGGGATTAGAAAACGTGGTGCAGGACCTAGGAGATATATACATCCTTCTAGAGGTCCAGGTGAAACATCCCAAGGCCTCTGAAGTGTCACTTGGCACCTCTGATTAGAAAACTGAGTTGGTGCCCCATCAGACAGCATCTCCCAAAGACCTGAAGCCTTCCTCATTTTCCTGAAGCTCAGGCTGTAAAGTTCTCTCATTTGGTCTGCCTCACCCTGCTTGCTTATTTTGCTGCTAGGACATACTGTGCTGGAGTATTTATCATCTTTACTCTATTAGTGACGAGCTGCTCTGGCCTTTTGCCTGATTTGCATTTCAGCCCCTTCCTGAGAGTTGCTGATAGGCTTTCTGGGATAAGTTTTCACAGGTTTCTGGTGCCAAGTGCTAGGGGTTGGACACATATCACCCAGCTCTGTGCTTATATGGTCCAGATGTCTGCATCTGAGCTCGGTGCCTGGGTTGCCTCTATAGGCAGTGCAGAAAATGAGTGCTTCTAGGGCATAATGTTATCCTACTGTAGATCTCAAAATTACATCAGGCTAATTACTCCCTAGATGTGGCTTTTTCTTTCCATGGACTGAAGAAGGACCTAAATGACTACCATGAGGTCCACGGTGTAGGACCTCATGGTAGTCCTACAGGTGACATTGCAGTCAGGTGACATTCATACTATCCAAAGATTCATGCCTTCAAGGACGTGATATATCTGAGATACCTGACCATCCAGAATATCACTAACAGGTTTTGTCTCCACCAGCTCAGGTCCAGCTGGTGGATCAGTCCACCAGTTCATGTCCAAGGCAGGATGAGTTGCCTTCTGGAGGTGCCCCTTTCCAGCCAGGGAGCATTGCATGAGCAGCAGTGTGCAAGATGAACTACAGGGCAGAATTTCTGACAATTAAATACTCCACTTTTTGCTTTCCCTTGAAATTCACAGGCCAAAACTTCTGTTCGCTGTATATTTAATGTACCTCTTTAAATATATGTATGATGTATATATTTACATAACTAGCAGAGTGGTGGTTTCCCTTCCAAGTTTGCCACTGATTATCTAGTGCCAGAAATGCCAAACTCCAGCCGCCTGGGAATTTGTCAGTGTAGACCTACTCAGCCCTGGCAAGGATCGCAGCTTTTCCCTGCCGGAAGAGGGGTTGGGGTTAGCACTTATGCGCAGCCCAGGGAGAACTCCAACATACACAGCAGCTGGTTCAAGCCAACCTTAAGGGAGCTGGTGGAACATAGATGTGTTTTCCTGAAAACCGGAGATCAGAGCTAATACCCTCGATCTTGGTTAGGGCTCAATTTTAGCTCCGTTTCCATCTCATTTAACTTCTGAAGGATGTGGATGTTACAGCAATAAAGTGAAATGCACCCAGAAATGTGTCTGCTAATAAGCCAAACTAACCAAGATGGCTTAGGATGAAACTGAAAGGCAACACATTTAACAAGGAGAGAAGGAAATATGTGTTAAGGCAGTTGTGTTGCCAGGATCAGATGCCAGTTACTGATGCAGCCAGCTAGAAAGTTGTTTTATGGGAATGAATAACATTTATGACTACCCTAAGCAGGTCATAAAGATACAAAGAGAGTTACACACCAGGCTTCTGCTGATCGCTGTGGGCGCGTGGGGAAGAAGAGCACAGCCCTGTACGATGCATGGCACCATTCGCTTTTTGATTTTTTTACCTGGAAACATTGGCAATTGCCCAATAATAAAAATAATGGGGTCTTTGGGGCATTGTTGGTTTCTTACACGGCAATACACGTGCTGATGCTAATGGGTGCCTTCTCACTTTTGACCATACTACTGTCGTTGCACATATTCTCATTGTGCTTCTGCACTACGTTTTTGGAGGCTGGAGAAATAGACTTATCTATGTGCAACAGTGATGGAATTGGTGGAGACCCTTGGCATTAATTCTAAGGAAAAGCATCTGTTTTGCAAACTTGGTGGCTTTTCCCTGGGCTTTGCAGGGGATTTTTTCCATAATTGATTACATGACATTTAGCGTAATCCTTAGAGAGTGTGTGAGACAGATGCTGAATGCAAAACACTGATAACACCAACTTGGCTTTTTATTTTTTTCTTTTTTTCTGAATACCACAGTCTTGGAAGACCCAGCTTTGTGTTATCATGGACCTGATGGGTCATTTTTTACTGTGTTGGGAGGTCCATCCTCTTCATTCTTCAGCAAAAGATTCTTCCCATAAGGATTTACACATTCAGTCAACTTGGCATATGCCCCAGGAGCTTTGTGCAGGCTCCCCTAGATGATGGAGAGAAACGTACACTTTTAGAGGGTATTTCTTCCCACCTACCTTAAACACCTACTTTAGATGAGATAAATCCCTCTTAAAAGTTGCCCATCTTTCTCACCAGCTTTAACTAAGTGCTTTTTTACAGGTAGCTAAAATTTAGTTGGATGAACAGAGGCCAAAGCATTCACTGAACTGGAGGTAGTGGGGAAATTAATATTGACCTAAAGATTAACTTTTTTGCAGGTTTTAATGCCTTTTTGCATGTACTTGTCTCCTCAGAGCTCTGTCCAAGACTCCTTCGGCTTTGGCCCTGAATCAAACCCAGCACTGCAAGCAGCTCGAAGGCTTGGTGGTTTCCCAGGTGCAGCTGTGCCGCAGCAACCTGGAGCTAATGCAGACCATCATCCAGGCAGCACGGGAAGTGATAAAGACCTGCCGTAAAACTTTCTCAGACATGCGGTGGAACTGCTCTTCCATTGAGCTGGCTCCTAACTACCTGCTGGACTTAGAGAGAGGTAAACAGCACTGCTGGCTCAACCGGGGACATGAGTGAGTAGAGTCAGCCAGCATGTCTGTATGCGTGCTGGGGCTTGCTACCAGGGGGAACATGGAGGGACTGCATAACCTAGTTGTCCTGTTCTCTGAGACCATGTTCATTATGGTGCCAGTCATGCCCAGGAGCTCTTGAGTCCAAGACCTGGCCTCCCACAGCTCTCACAAAGCATGCCACCAATCTGGTCTGCTCATCTCACTAGGAGTCATGGTGCACTTGTGCACAGCCATGGAGCTGTTCTTCAGGGCATGGAGACTTGTCAAGCAGCACACGCTACGCCTGAGGTTGCACAGTCGGCTCTCATATGGGTCAAAGCATCCTTGCACGCTTGTGCTGCACCTCTGTGGCCTCCCACCACCTCCCTCAGCTCCGTGCATGGTAGTTCCATGACCTCCTGGCAAGCAGTATCCAGCACAGGGGCAAAAGCGGGCAGGAGAGTCCATGGCGTTGCTTCTTCACATGTTCCAAGAGCAGATCACACCACAATGGACAAGTTGCATAAGTCCATGTGCCTCTCTGCCCTGCTGGGGTGTTGCCTTAGGTTGAAGAGCTCACTTAGGAGATGTATTCCAAGCTGGTGATGCCATGGGAGGTCTCAGCTGCAATGAGTTGGTGTGTTTGCTGTTCTGTAGGGTACAGGCTGTGTGGGTCTCTTTTTGGGGAGCCTTTAGCTGTCCCAGGAGGCTGAGCTGGAGTTCTTGTCTCTTCCAGGCACAAGGGAGTCAGCATTTGTGTATGCCCTTTCTGCTGCTGCCATCAGCCACACCATTGCCAGAGCCTGCACCACCGGGGACCTCCCTGGCTGTTCCTGTGGTCCCATCCCAGGTGAGACACCTGGACCTGGGTATCGATGGGGAGGATGTGCAGACAACCTCAACTATGGTCTTATCATGGGGTCCAAATTTTCAGATGCTCCCATGAAGATGAAAAAATCAGGATCACAAGCCAATAAACTGATGCATCTGCACAACAGTGAAGTAGGGAGACAGGTAACAAATCCACGAGAGTTATTGTAATTGTACAATCATCTGTAGTGGTTGGTCGCTGTGCGAGGTTCAGTGTCTCTATCAGCTAGCGAAAGGAGCAGGTTTCTCCCACATTGCTCTGAACTCCTTTGGCCTGCTGAAGACTGTGGCTATATAACTCACGCCGGGATCCAGGAGGTCCTGAAGGCTGTTATCAGTCCTATATGACCGCGGGTGGGATGTCTCATTGCCACCCTTTCCACAGCCAAGGATGGCTTGCTTACCCCAGGAGGTGTGGTGGGGATGGGTCCCGTCGTGCTCTGCCAAGGGCGTTGCGCAGGCGAAGTGCTGTGTAAGCATGGAGGATTATCATCTGCCAGACGCGGCCAGCAGCAGCTGCCTCCCAGCCATCCCCGCAGCCAGCAGGGCTGATTTTTCCTTCTCAAACCGCTTCGTCAGTAATTATTCCCATATCTGACAGAAGCCACTTTTAACAGCTTGCATCTCGTGGAGGGATAATGCCTACCACACGCAGTGCTCGGTGTGCACCGAGGTGCAAATCCCCATCCCAGCCCTCCAAGCAGCTGGAGAAATGGGTGGGAAACTGTAAAGCTGACCCCTGCACCCCATTTCTGGGTCTGCCTTTGCTCTCTGGGCTGGTTCTACCACACACCTTGATCCTTCCAGGGCTTGAGCGCTGGAGCAGATAAAACTTGGAGCGTGCTGAGCTCATTGGCAGCTTACTGTGTAGCTATGGGTTGAACTCACCTTTGCAGAGCACAACCATGACAAACTTGCCTCCCCTGGGTGGTTTTCTCTACCATTACCACTCTATCTGTTTGGGGTTTTTTATTTTTTATTTTAGTAATGTCTTCAGGTTTTGTTTTAATTGCAATGGGCAAAATTTTGTTTGGGACATAGTGTAGCCGCGGCTGGTACATTCGTCTGTTCCTGGCAGCGTCCTGCCATGTCCCACAAAAATGAGACTAGTGCAGGACCAAAGTAAAAGGCTCTTTTGGCCCCACGGCCAGCAGAAAGGCAGGGTGAGGGTGCCCTGAATTCATCAGAGCCTTGACATCTCTGCTACCCAAAGCCCAAAGCTGCCAGAGGCAGAAATGGATGTTATCTATTTATGGATTGCTTTGGTTTTCATCTCCTTAGGAATTTAGAGGGTGGAAATGCAGCCCTGTGTAGATATCTGATCAAAATTCAAAATACTCTTCTGTCTGCTGGCTGCAAAGGCGCCTTGGTGAAAGTAGTCCTGGGCTGATAGTGATCACCAAGGAGCCGTGGGATCTCGTTCCCTTTGCACAGTAGCTACTCTAGAGTGACTGTGCAGAAATCAGAGCAGCATTCCTTTTCTGTAATAGTCCCTGCTAATAAAGTGCCTTCTTTAGCAAGCTTGTGGCATGTTTGGAGGTAAGAGAAGGGCATTTCCTAACTCCTGCATTCCTTTTTGCAGGTCTTGAAAGCCTCTCTTGAAATGAAATGTAAGTGCCATGGAGTTTCTGGGTCATGCTCTATCAAGACCTGTTGGAAAGGCCTTCAAGAGCTGCGAGACATTGCATTGGACCTCAAAAACAAGTATTTATCAGCCACCAAGGTCGTTCACCGGCCCATGGGCACACGCAAATACCTCGTGCCAAAGGATATTGATATCAGGCCGGTTAAAGAGACAGAGCTGATTTACCTGCAGAGCTCGCCCGATTTCTGCATGAAGAATGAGAAAGTGGGGTCACATGGGACCCAGGACAGGTGAGGGTTTCTGCAGCAGGTGCTGATGGCACTCTGAGCTCCAAAGAGGGAAGGGGAAGAGGGGAACGTGTATGAATAAGAGGCAAATAATTGGGGAGGTAGCACATGCATGCAGGTAAAGGACATCTCTAACATGCGATATGGTCTACAGATGTCCAAGCCTATTATTGGTGGCCAAGACAAGACTGCAGACACCTTTTGCGTTATACAAGCAGGCACAAGATTTTGAAATCCCCTAAACAGCTCACCTCTGCAGGAACTTGCAACGATCAAGCAGCTGCTTTTTACTGCGTTGAGTCTCTCTAAGTAATTTCTTGGAGTTGCTGCTGATGTGATGAGTTGTTACTCTACTGTAAGGCTCCTCTAAGTAGCCAAGCGTTAACCCAATTAGCACCAGTGCTTCTAGGCAGCCTTAAAAAAAGACCTGTAAACTACAAAGATGAATTTTTAGGATTTTTCTCCCATTGCATTTTAAAAATCCAGGTATGCCTGTGTTGCTCATGTCTCTGCAGAGGAATTTCTTCATCCCATTAGTATTAGTCATTTAAGGTCATCACACCCAAACCTCCACTGGGCACAGTGCTGCCCCTTTCACAGGCAGCAGACACCCTTCCCAGGATCTGTTTACTTCCTTCCAAGACAAACCAATTCCACGTTTCAGCAGTCTGAGCATCTCTAGGTGGGCAGCAGACCCTTCGACAGCCAAATAATTGTGTATTTCCAGAATTTTGCAGAATTTCTGGGATTTTTGTTAAGTGGCTGCAGTGGCTGGGTTTCAAGCTAACTCATTAGTTGCTACCTGCTGGCTTGGCTTTCTTCAGATTGTTCTCATAATTCTTTGCTCTTTGTGCTACTTTGTGGTGGAGAATCAGACAGTCAAGTTGCAAGGAGCATGTGCCTGCCCTTTTGTGGGGTGTCTTCATTTTAACTCTTGTTGGATGTAGTTGTCTTTGGACCACTTTGGTTCAATGGAGAGAAGGTTTTGCTGTAATGGAAATGAACTGAATGACCCAAATGCAGCAAAGATACTCTTTGGATACCTTTGAATCATACAAATTATTTGATGGGGGGACTTTAGAAGCTATCCTTTAGCAACAGCCATTTAAACTGGAACCACAACTCTGTAGACAATATGTCAGCATTGAACTGATAGAGATGATCAGGAGATGGTGACAGTTGAGTGAGACAAGTGTGCCCTTTTTGTCCTTTGATGTTTTGTGGCAGTTAGTTTCAGTTTAGTATCCTCCATTAGGACCAAAACTTAAACTGCTCTACGACAGCATTTGTCTGTCAGCTCTGTGGTGGGAACACCAAGCTGGCGTTCATCGCCAGCCCAGTGGCGGAGCAGTAATTAGCAAGTGAAGAAGTTTATGGGCCACTGAGGACTGTAGAGAAAAAGCATGTGTTGAAACTGGTTTCTGAGGAAAAATGTCATTTGAGTGGAACCGATGTTTTTGTGGATTTGTATGGATTTTGACAAACTTGTGTCTTGAAAAAGACCTCTTTGTTGTGCTACTCTGTTTTGCAATGAAAACAATTATGGAGGCTATTTGGAAATTAATTTTATAGGAATTGCATGAAATCAACAGGTTGTGTCAAAACCAAACTGAATCCGTTACAGATTTGCCAAGTAAAACATTTTCCATGGGCTGAAATCCTTTCAAAGGGGAGGGAGGCGTGACTTCTTCTTCATCTAATTTCATTTTACAACAGATTTTGACTTTTTATCCCAGCTAGGGATGAAAAATATGTCAAGGTCTTGAATGATTTTTTTTTTTTTCCTTCTGAGGATAGGAAAATGTGTGTTGCAGGCGTCCGTTTATCCCGAGCTGGGTGACAGCGGTGATTGTGAGCCTGCCAGGCGAGGGTCCACGGGAAGTGAGATTGAGTGAGGATTTAGAGGACTGAGATATTAAGGCAGGAGGGGATGACTTTCAAAAGGAACCTGTCAAGAAATACTCCTTATTCTCGGAAGTGCAAGATGGTGATGGTCGTGGGAGGGGAGGAGGGAGAGATAGTCCCGTGTTGAGCTGCAGGCGTCTCTCAGGCCAAGTTTTAAGGTCATGCGTAGTTACGCTCATTTTCGTCACAATCCATCTGCCAGCTCTTGAGAAGATGCCTGGTGTCTCAAAACTGGCACGTGTAACAGAAGCCTTAGCAGCCCCTTTTCTGCATTAAATCAGCAGAGGAAATAAGTGAAAAATGCACACAATGTGTTTGCAGATCGGTCCGTTCTTCCTGGGGGGAGCAGCGAAAAGGAGGGGAGCTGCCCTAACCTCCTCCTCCCATGGATGCCTTTTTCCCTTCTCAATTTTTCTCTCACCGAGCGGACATCTAAATGTATTTTAAACGCAGTGGCTCTGTTCCAGCCAGCCCTGGGGCTGCAGAGATAGCGCCTAATGACAGGGATGAGGGAGAAGGAAGACAAAAGGGATGCTGTTAGAGAGGGCAGGGAAAAATGTGGCTCCTGCTTACTCCAAAAAGATGTAAAAATGCTCGCACGGAAATAGCCCAAAGAAGTTTTTGTTTTTTAAGTCAAGTCCCGGAGGCATCTTAACATTTTATCCTTGTGCATGTCAAAATTCTCTGGGGGGAGATCCTGCTGTTTCCTACTGGGTTAATTTTTAAGGTCTTTTATGGCAAATGCAATCAAAAAGGAATTTTTTAGTGGTGGTCACTCAGTCCGTTTTCTCTCTTCTCTTCTTCCGACACCTGCCTACTCCCTCTTTGGCCCTTTTTCTGGCCATGAACATGGGTCCAGGGATCAGCACGTGGGATGTTACAGTGCAGACCCCCCTCACCATGCTCTAGAAGGCATCTGGGCATCTTCAACAGCTTCCCAGCCCCACTTTCTTCGTCCAAAGGGGTGCTGAGAGGAGGGGACCCCATTAACAACCCTTTTTCCTGCTGTTGGGTTAAAAAATTCAGATTGATGCATTTTCATTACAATAAAATGAGTAGTTTTGCATCATATGGAGAAAAAATCCTTTCCCCGCTCCCGATCTCATAGGTCTGGTGCTCGCTCAGAACACACTGGAAACAGGACAGAGGATGATGGCTCTGTTGCAACACCTTGGACATATTGAGTTTCAGGGTATACTGCAGGGAACAATCCTGCACCGGCAGGTGGGTGGGATGGAGAATCTAATCGGTCGCTTCCATCTCTCTAATTATCCCTCGCATTATGTGGACTTATTGTGTGTTTTTCAGGCAGGAGAGGGAATTGAATTATCTTGTAGTGCAACCGTGTGAAAATCCACTCGGAAAACCCGCACGCGGTTACTCAGAAGCCTTTCAGAGCTTTTCGCTGAAAGGATTTCAAAGCCTTATTTTGAACAAGCCTGAAATGTTTGCTAAGACACCTCGGCCTTTCTTAGCTTCATGTTGAAATTAGAAATGGCTTGGAAATCTGCATGCCTCCGAGCACTTGGGGTGTATCCAGGTTTCAAAGCCAGGGAGCTGAACCCGAACCTGAGATGTGAAGCCTCTTTGAAGTGCTCAAAAATCTGATTAAGGAGCTGAGTGTTGCAACCGGTGTCCAGGGCTCCTGCAAACAGGTTTGCTGCCACCACAGCCCTCTTCGACTCCAGCCAAACTCCATGTGCTTATATGCCACCATTTTTCATGGCCAATAAAAAAATGGTCTGGAGAAAAATCTAAAGAAGCTGATCTGTGGAGCAGCAAGTGGATTGTACAACTTTACATACAACAAATTAACCACTGGGAAAAAATGTATGTGTTCCCTTTTCAGAGCTTTCTTGGACAGAAGCACCCTATAACTCATCTTTTACAAAGGTAGTTCAGTTTCTCCTGCCTGAAAAATTCATTATCAGCTTGGAGTAAATGATAAATAATAGCAGATTATAAAATTGAGACCCCTTTTGTGAGAAAAGAAGCCAAAGTATTAACCTTCTTTATCAGTAGGGTGCAATGTATCGTATTTCAAAGCCTGTTTAAGGTCCCTTAAGGAATCCAAGGAAAGGGAAATTCTGCCATGCACGCAAAAGCCTCCAGCTCTTGAAGCCTTGCAAAGATAACTGAGCTGTTTATTACTGATCTTTCCCAGAGCAGCCTCGGAGCTACGCAAACGCTGCTCCCTCCCTGCTGGAGATGGGAAGGAGCCCTCATACGCTACAGAAATCAGGCCCCCACTCCTTAGCCATTCTTTGGCGGTTGCTCCTTGCTCACATGTTCATTCTTTTCTGCAACATAAAGTATTAATCTTAAGTGTCTCCCAAGGTGTTTTAGGCTGGTTAGGAACACGCATGGAGTTAGCTAAGCATGTATCTACTGCTCGGTGGTGACTGCAAAGACTTGGTGGCTGGTGGCTACCTCTTTGGCACCTTGGTTGTCCCAAAGGTGCCCAAGGGCAGATCAAATGCTGCAAAGAAAGGATGCAGTGGTTTTCAGTGTTCAATTACAGCCCTTTTCTTTGAAACCGCTTTTTTCCTGCCACACCAAAAATATGCTTCGCCTTGTGTGATTATGTGGGCAATGAGATTTCTTAGCAGAAGCACTCATATTTAGATGGGGAAGAGTGGTAGTTATGGGTAGACAATGGCATCAGGTGTTTGGGTTTTGTTACAGCCTCTTCTGGTTTCTGTCACTCAGTGAGGGCACAGGAAGCAACGTGATGAACTTTGGCTTTGACTTGGTTATAACTTGGTTTAGGACAAGAGGAAATGGCCTCCAGTTATGCCAGAGGAGGTTTAGATTGGATATTAGGAAAAATGTCTTCACTGAAAGGGTTGTCAAGCATTGGAACAGGCTGCCCAGGGAAGTGGTTGAGTCACCATCCCTGGAGGTATTTAAAAGATGTGTAGACGTGGTGCTGAGGGACAAGGGCTAGTGGTGGTTTTGGCAGAGTTAGGTTGATGATTGGACTCGATGATGTTAAAGGTTCCTTCCAACCTAGACAGTTCTATGATTCTATGATTCTATAATATGTATGATGATTCAGTAATTTTTGGAACCGTTATCAGACGTGCCAACCTTTTTTCGTGGGATCCAACTAATGATGAATAACGAATGGCAAATAATTCTTCTGTGAGTGTCCCAGAAGTTTAAACTGAAGGAAAGTTGGGAAAATAGCAGCTTTCTGTTCCTCCCACCTGCAGTGAAGGAACTTTCCTAGGGCAGTGTGCTTGTAGCTGCTGCTCGTTTCAGCAGTTGGGCCAGCCCTGCTTTCCTGGGCTTTTGCTGGGTTCCTCCCTGGGGAAGTTTGAATCCTTCCCACTTTGAGAGACCTGTATTTGACTGTAAAGTTTCCTGAACAGATTTGTGAATAATGAATTTGTTGGTGGAAAGAATAACTTCACACAGTAAAATTGAAGCGGGTAGTGAATTCAGGGGATAAAAAAAGTCAGCCAACTCTCCTAAATGTACTTGGTTGCTCTGCATCAAAACAGGGTTGGAGTTAGGGAACATCAGTGTTGGGAATAATTTACCATGGAGCCTGTTCTTTTTAGGAGTGAGACTGCAAAGAGACCACCTGGGCTGTTACTGAAGATGTTTGTCTACTCTGGTCTTCAGTTTCCCTAAATAACCTGTTCCAGGGCTTTACTATCCTCAGAGTTATGTTTTTCTTAATCTGAATTTACCTTTTTTTTTTTTTTGCAAACCAAACTGATCATTTCTTGTCCTCTTTTCTCTGCATATAAAGAACATTTCTGCTCACGCCTTTTTGCAATGATCTTTTATAGATAGGAAGACAGCTTTCCTTACAAACTTCTTCTCTAAATCAGTTCCTTCGACCTTTTCTACTTTCTGAACTGCTCCTCTGACTCTCCTGGGAACATTCCCACATTTATCTGCATCTTTCTCTAAGTGTGTTGCTTACTTTGCATTTTAATTCACTCTTGCAAAATGCTCTCAGCTCCTTTTACCCCAGCATTATCCACAAATTTTAAAGTTCACTCTCTACTCCTCATTAATGAAAATACAGGCTGGTTCCAGGGTCTCCCTTGACATCTCCTCGCTGACATACACTATTGATAACTCTCTTTCGTACAGTTGTTCAGTGTCAGTCTCTAGCCGTTCCTTGTGGATGAGAAAGCAATTTAAAAGTAGTTAAGATCCTGCCCTCAAAATCTCATATGAAGTTGTGCACTGTGATGTCTTTTTTTAGCCAATGTCCATTGTGTTCCATACCTCCTGGGGGATTTGAATTATTTTTTCTCCTCTTTCTTTTATATACTGCTGTACAACTTGACATTACCGGTGCAAGAGGCACTAGGGGCACTAAAGAAATGAATAGGAATTTGATTTAAAAGAGATAAAATAAATTACTTCTTTACACAGCAGTACTGTCTTCTGGTACTTGTGGTTGCTGGAGTCCTTGGAGACAGATGGTTTCCCTGAGGTCGGAAAGGGATGAGTCAAATCCATGGCCAAGTTGCTCACAAGGGGATAATGAGATGTCTAGGTAGGAACATACCTTCTATCATCCCTGATACAACAGCCCAGGTGCTGGTTGTGTATGAGGAAAAGGACTACAGAAAGTGGCCAGATTTGTATTTTCCTCCCTAGACAGCGTCTCCCGCAGCCACTGGGAGATGTACTAGGCCAAGCAGGCCGTTGCTGTCACCCAGAATGACTTCTAATCTACTTATAAGCAGCTTCCGCTTATTAATAGGACTGATGGTGTGAGGTTCCAGTGGACATCTGGCCCATCCCCGTCACCATATGTCATTATTGTGGGTGACACAGAAGAGAGTTGGCCTCAGTTTGGCTCTCAGGATCCAGCTGGGCAACCAAAAAATATCCTTATATCTGCCAATGGGACAGAAGTGAACTGCGATCCACAAAGAAGTTAAATGTGACATCTCCCCATAGCTTTTAAAATGAAAATCCCCCGGGGGGTAACTGTGAGATGGCTCAGCCTGTCCCTCTGGGGAAAGACTCTCACAAGTGCTGGGATGTCCTTCACCAACTCTGCTGAGGAGCCGCCCCTGTGATGAGGCTGTTTGGGCTCAGGGAGCGATGTACCGCAACATGTCTGCAAACGAGGGCTGGAAAGGGGAGATTTTGGACAGGCATATTGAGTGGGATTTGTCCAGTCAGCAGGGCTGACCTCCTCCCTGCTTGAATAAAGAAGGAAAAAGCACTGTGACAATGTGAAAGCCTGTTCCTGAGCCAGGACCTTGGCTGGGATTATGGCCGAAGCATCGTTTTTCACCGGTCTTCCAAGTGCTTGTAGAGGTTACGGTGTTGTGTTAAGATGCAATCGCCTGCCTTCGTATTTTCTCTCTGAGGCTCGGGAGGAGGGCATTTCTCGGAGTTGCTGGAATCGTGCTGGACCAGGCCCAAAACAAATGAGATTGAACTTAACCCATCAGCAGGGAGCCTGGTGAGATCGCAGCCGTGGGCTCTGAAAGCAGATGCTCGGGGGCAGCTTCTGTGGATAAACTCTGGTCTTTGGTCTCCTTTTTCTTTCCCCACTTGCTTTTTGTATGTACAGATACAACTGAGAAGCTACCTCCGTTTCAGCTTGTTTAAAGAAAAAGAAAGATAATTCATCCAGGCCCAGGCTTTAAAACAGAAAACAAAGTGTCTGGTTAGTGGCATTGTTGGGAAAGTTTTTTAGAAGCCCATTTAGGTTCAGGATGGGGTCAAAAGCTTTGTTTTGGCTATTCTACCCATTCATTCAGAACGTCCCTGTTCCTTTATCCAAAACTGAGGGAAGCTAGGGGATTTTTCATATAAGATTTTGGTTTTTTCCTTTCTCTATTTCAGGCTGGGTAGGATGGGGACAGCTATGGAAAGGTATATCTCGTAGTAGACCCACTTTTTTGTTGCAAACCACAGGAGTGGGTGCAAGGAAAGGGAGATTCCCAGGTCTCAATACAGTAGGTAGAAGAATTTTGGTCTCTATTGGAAAGGGGTAAATTTAACTGTTGGGTGCCTTGTACGTTTGAGGAAAGAATGTCCTCAGTGGTGAACTAGAGTCAGAATGGACCCATATTCCTCTTCTTGGCCATTTTAATGAGCTTTCAGCACGAGGTGGCACGGATGCACTGCACATCCATTACCATGCTTCTGCAGACTCCCCATCCTCCCTAGGTGAACCTCTGGGCAACAACCTTTCCATCCACTGGTGAAGCAGAGTAAGGTTGTCAAATACCCTCCCTTCTTCTAATGTCAACACGCCTATATTTGAACCTTTGCTCTTAATATTTAATGCATTTACTAATACATTTATGAGGAGTCATTCGGAGGTTTCCTGGCGGAGGGGCCCCGGCTCGCAGGGGCAATAACAACGCCTTTGGTTTAGCGTTAGGCAAACACGCTCAGTGTGGTTGCAGACTTCAGCTTCGGTAGAGGCTTTCAAAGGTTTGTAAATATTTACACACACTCCCGAATGAGGGGGAGGAGGGGGGGCAGCTTTAAACACTGGACCTGGGGAGAAATGTGAGTCAGAAATAAAAAACAGGGGGCCCGCCTGAGTCAGAAAAAAATAAAGGAAGAACAAGAACAAAATCTCAACACCTCATTAATCCCGTAACTTCTCCTAAAGCATTACCTCACGAGGAATTCCTATAAATCTCATGGATTTGTTTTCATCTATTAATGGAGTGCTCTGCTTGAGTCCGACTCATGCTCCTCTCTCCTTTCTCTGACCCAAATTAGCCTTAGAGTGTTTCTGTCCAAAATAGCCATACAGAATAAGATTTAGGAGAGACGTCAGCAATTTCCCCACTCTCCAAAGTGCCTTTCTTACAGTAGTTTCA
This sequence comes from Chroicocephalus ridibundus, assembly GCF_963924245.1. Taxonomy (NCBI): domain Eukaryota; kingdom Metazoa; phylum Chordata; class Aves; order Charadriiformes; family Laridae; genus Chroicocephalus; species Chroicocephalus ridibundus. Next base: position 7,596,034 of record NC_086284.1, read on the forward strand.
AGACTCCATCAAGTTCACAGCCCCATGGTGTTGGGTGCATCATGAGATCTGAGCGCTAGTGTCCACCTGAGCATCTGACCAAACATGAACACTTCCACCCTGGGCTATCTTTACAGCCCATGGACAAATGACACCTCTAGGACATGGTTCATCTCATCCAAAAGTCAATGCCTGTTGCGCTGTCATGTCCAATGACCCAACTTGGCATAATTTAGGAGAATGAGATAGCTGGTGTTTGAGAATGGCTGTGATTGATGATGCAATGGCTGATGAGAATGGCTCATGCATTGATCAATGCATCAACGAAAGAGAGTCCCCAATTCATGAGTTACATCTGAAACCCTCAAACCAGCCGCTTGCAAGCAGACAAAGCGAGGGAACCCCGCACAATGTTCAACTTATCCCAGAAAGTCTGGCTTTAATTAAAAGCAGAAGCAAAACAAGCAGTGGAAGTCCGTGTGATATTTGGCGACTTGTCATCCTACACTGGGGTCCTGCCGCGCTGCCTGCTCCTGGGTCAGGCCGTGGGGTGGTATAGGGCCAGCTCCCCGTCTGCTTGTGCCATGCTGGGGGACATGCCGGCGGGGGAAAAGAGCAGAGTCCAGCCTTGCGAGTATCGGTTGTGATTTCTCTGATAGGGTCAGGGCTCGACTGTGGCTGTAACAGGCTGCTTGGGAGCTTTCCCAGCCCAGGATCGTTGGCATGGAGCCTGTGCAAATAGTCTGTGGCTGCAGGGTTCCTCCTCCGTCCTTTTCAGGGTAGGTAGCATTGGACAAACACCAGTGTTTGTTCTTTAGGGTATCATCTTCTCCCATCTCCTTTCAGACAGCTTTGGAGCCTGCTCAGGAATACAGATTGCTAGGGACTATGAGGTTTTGCTTTGGTGGAGGTACCATGATAGCTTTGCTTGTCTGCCTGTATGCGAGCTGAGCCCTACCAGCCCTCACTGATAGCAGCCTGAACACCGCTGAGACCGAACTGAGAGTCAGGACAGGAGCTTAATGTTATTTTGGGTGATGCAGTTGCAATCCTGGGCATGGGAGCAGGTGATGTGAGTGCAGCCCTGGGATTCTCCCTGCCTCCCTTGCAGGTGCTGAGGGCTCCTTGGCTGGGTGCTCCTCCCTGCCATGGGCTCTCTGCAGCTGGGATGCAACCGTTCTGGCTTCACCCAACGCCCTGCAGAGCTGTCAGACCCCAGCCACCACCACAGGGCAGTGGTTTGGAAAGCCCTGCAGAGATCTGCACTTGCTCACGGCATTTTCTTTCTTCCAGGCAATGCAACAAGACCTCCAATGGGAGCGACAGCTGCGACTTGATGTGCTGCGGCCGAGGCTACAACCCCTACATGGACAAAGTGGTGGAGCGATGCCACTGCAAGTACCACTGGTGCTGCTACGTGACCTGTAAAAAGTGTGAGCGGACTGTCGAGAGATACGTGTGCAAATGAAAACCCTCCTCTCTCCGCCCGGGAGCTGAGACACCGGCGGCAACCCCAGCACTGTCCAGAGAAGAGAAAACATTTCCCCGACTAGACATCGTTTATCTTGTAAAGACACAGACTTGAAGAAAGATGGTAGGAGGGAAAAAAAAAACAACAGTCAAACTGGTAAAAATAAGACCCTTAAAAAAACCCCAAACCACCAACCCACGAATGTTTCCCCCCACCAATAAAACACTCTCTGAGAAGACAAAAACTCATTTGGGATAGTATCTTCTTCCATAATATTCGGCCATCAAGTGCCTTACTATTTTGAGGAACAAAAGTAGAAACTTTCCCCAGGGAAGAAAAGTGACTCTTGTTTCAAAATACCTAAGGCTCGCGCCTGCCTATGCCTTCTAGCGCAGGTACTGAGTCTGCATTAGGACCATCCCAGAAGGGAAAACGCCACCACTTTTCAGCAATAACTGCTTTTGCTGCCAAGGACTTAATTTTTATCATGGAAGCATCCACTCCAGATGATAAAGGTGGAAAGATTTCAGGTCAATCCCCTGAAATGAACAACTCATTTTAACATTTCTTTTACGCAGGTTTGCGGCTTTGAAGTTAACTGCTGTGGGAAAAGCTGTCCGTGATTTTTCCAGGCTGGATGGGGTTTCAAATTCAGCTGTGCAAGAACCCCCACGGATCCCAGAGGCAGTGAGAGTAGTGTACCCAGAGAAGGGCTTTATGGGGTCCACGAGATCATAGTGGAGCTGTTAGGGTAAAGTACCAAAGTTAAGTCAAAATCCAGAGGGAAAAGTAAAAAACACACGGCTCCTGCTCTTTCTCTCCTGCCCTTTGGGTGCGATGCCCTTAGTCACTGATGTTCTGCCCCGTTGGGCCATCAAGTCCTTAGGGAAATGTGCCGCTGCCTCTTTTCCCCCTGCAAAACTATTGACCCTGCCCCAAGAAACTACAGAGAGCGGAGCGGGTGCGGTGCCGGCTGTAGGGAGTTCGGCCATGCAGGGCAGCAGCTATTCCCAGCAGAAAGGAGTAGGAACGTGTCAGTCCTTCGCGTGGCCCTGCCCTGACGCAGCAGAGAACCACTATCTGTGGCTGTACATATTTTCTTTTGTATGCGGACATACAGAAATATTTATAAGATATATCTCGCGCTTTCGTCTACTCTACTTCCTACATAAATATATCTATATATTATAAACAAGCATTAACAATAGTATGAAATAAATGCTGAAGTTACTGGTGCAACAGCAAAATGTTAGATTATTATGTTTCACTTTCCTGCTTGGAAAGCAACCCTGCTTTCCCTCCCAAGGACGGGAGAAGAGCATGGCTCAGGCACTCGCTGGCGTGGGATAGATAAGTTCCTTTATTCCCTGTCTCCCCAGCCTCTTCATTCTGAGCAGAATTAGCCAAGATACAGTCAAGACCATGAAACAGAACACTTGGAGAAAGGAAGAGTCTCACCGTTCTTGTTTTGGTTTTAATATCAGCGATCACTCTCATCGGTAAAATATCCCAGTGCCCCCAAGGAGCGCAATAACAAATGTGATTAATATATCTCATGGGTGGTTTGCTCCTCGCTCCTGCATGTTGCATTGGAAGTTTTAGCTGAGGTTAGGTTCCCTTTCTTGCTCTATTTTGGGTTTTTTTGCAATGGGTATCTAGCTCAGTGTCAGGAAAGGTGACGTTGGAGAAGGATGTCTGCTCCAGGAGCAGAAGGCAGCAGAGCCGGTGAGGTCCTTCAGGTCATTTTTGGCCATGCCATCCCCCAAGCAAAGTGCTGTAAGCAGCCAAAAAATTACTCATACACAAATGGGGGAGGACAGTGCCACTTTCCTAGGGGGAAATATGTCCGTAACGCTGCACTCTTCCTCCAAATCCCCTTTTTTTCCCCACCCAGCTGCTCTCTAGGAGGCAACTGCCTTTGACATGTCTCTGAGCAGCCCTGAGAGCTGGAGGAGAAAAGCATTGCGGCCTATAGAGCAAAATTATATGTATTTTGTACTCCTCAGCTACTTTGCTTTGCTGTAACGAGTTTGGTTTCCTCGACTCCTTCCCTCCCCCAGCCACGAGCAGGCAAAAAGAGGCCTTTGGTAGTTTGTCAGTGGTTTGTGTTATTGTCACCCCATAAAAGCTGGTGGACTAAAACGTCTCCACAGTGCGGCGTGATGAGCGGTGGGTGTCTATAGGCTGACATGCAGACAGGCTGGTGGCACAAATCCCACTGCTCTCCAAAGCCAGAATTTGCCTTCGTTTGATATGTAAAGAAATGCTCTACTCTCATTCTTTTGAGGAATTTTATTTTTATTTCCAGTTTCTGATGAAGCCAACAAGGCAGGGATGTTCTGACCAAAGAAAAATTTGAGCATTTCAATGCTATTCTGAAATGACTCTTTTTCTTGCTCCCTTGCTGATGTCCTGAGTCTTTCTGCTTGGCGAAAAAATAGCGAGATGGAAGAAACTCTCTAAATGCACATTGTTTTCAGCTGCATTTCACTCCTCAAGCATCAGGCCCATGTTCCTCAGCTGCTTTTTCTGTATCAGAACAAACCATAACCTTTCAGAGCATGAAAAGACATGGGCAAGCCTACCAGGCATGTGCGGGTTCATCAGGTGGGAAGTGATCCCTCAGCAGACCTTTAGCCGTGGTGGTACCTCGCACTTCGTGTTTGCCTCTGCCCACATCTGTTACTGAAGATGCTGAACTGAAATGACTGCAGTGTTCAGAGGTTTGCATTTTGGGGCTCAAAATCTCTGCTCTAGATAATCCATCATGAGCTTCATGTGAATTTTGTTTCTTTGAGCTAAGAAAGAAGCTCATGGGCCCCAGCCCTTGTCCTAGCTATTGGTCTACGAATTAACGCCTTTACACCGGTTTTGCTATAACTCCTGTGTTTCAGGGTCCTTCTCTAGAGCGGCTGCATCTTGCATTAGCAATGTGCCCAGGGTGATGAGCATTACCCGGACGAGAGCCATGCACAGGGCAAGGTCTGATAAACTGCAGCCTCCCTTGGTACACAACCCTGCTTCATCCAGCAAATTAGTGTCATCTCCCTCCTGATGGCGTGGCATTTTCTCATTTTTCAGAAAATGGCTTTCTGTGGGAGCGCCTTCCGTTTTCTTTTCCTTCAAATACAAACTAGGAATAAAAAGAGAATCTATAACATGGGACCGTCCTGGTGGAACGACTCATGGTGCATCTTGCTCCTTGCACCCTGGCTCTGATGCTTTTCTCCTGGCGTCAGCAGCAAAGCACAGAGGGACCACGAAAGAGAAATTTCCTTGCTCTCAACTGCAATGCTTGGTGCAGCAGGAGACCAAAAAGCAGCTGCCAAATGATTTTCTGTGTGTGTGTGGCCTGAAAGATATTTGGGAGAACATTTGTCACAAATCAGTTTTGCAAGGAAAACGTATCCCTAACGGCAGGGCAAGATCTTCACGTACCAGCCTCCTTCCCTCCCCAGCCCCTCAGCAACCAGTTTTCAAGGCTTTGCTCTGAAACACTGAGGTCTTTCAGCTTCTGAATGAAATGGCTTTAATTATTGTGAATGCCTCTGTCGGGTGATGCTACAGTTCCCTCTCTCATAACATGCCCTGACACATCCTAACAGCTGGTGTAGTTTGGCCCAGCTCCATGTCCTACTACACAGCTCTCTTGATTTACACTAGCTGGGAAAATACAGCTGATATACTCCCATAAATACTATTATTTCAAAATATTACAATATTACCCCTGAGGGAAAAGGGCAAGCTATCTTGAAAAGTATTATGTCGGTGGCTTTGTAGCATTTATTAATTTGAAAAAAAAATCTGTTGTTTAATAAAACAGTTTTGACTTAATGCTATTTCCAAATCTGAGGATTTAGACCTTGCGTGCATCCAGCTGGCTTTATATTTTTTGATTAATTCCCTCCCCATCCTCACCCCCTTCCAGTTTTTTGTCATTTGGGTTGCTCCCCAAGGTAGGCAAACGACATTCGTTATAGAAAATTCCCATCTGATTGTTTAGTTTCGTCTGCAAAATGGAAAGTATCTTAATCATGCTAAAGCAGGCAGCCCACGAGCGTTTCATGTGCAGCTACAAAAGCCCTTGCTGAGGGGAAGGGGGGTGGGGAAAGGAGGCAAAAATCTGAATACAATTAACAGTGCCTTTGTCGGGAAAGTGATAAAAGAGTCCCTGAGGGGCCATGCCTTTTCCTGCAAGAAAAGAGATCCCTGCAGACAACCATTAGCATCCTCCAAATGAGTTGGGCTTGTGCTGCCCAGCTGTGGGCTTACCTGCTGGGGGAAGATCACAGAATCACAGAATCACAGCATGGCAGGGGTTGGAAGGGACCTCTGGAGACCATCCAGTCCAACCCCCTGCCAGAGCAGGGTCACCCAGAGCAGGTGGCACAGGAACGCGTCCAGGCGGGTTTGGAATGTCTCCAGAGACGGAGACTCCACCACCTCTCTGGGCAGCCTGTGCCAGGGCTCTGCCACCCTCACAATAAAGAATTAATTCCTCATGTTGAGATGGAATTTCCCATGTTCCACTTTGTGCCTGTTGCCCCTTGTCCTGCTCCTGGGCACCACTGAGAAGAGTCTGGCCCCATCCTCTTGCCCCCCGCCCTTTAGCTCTTGCTGAGCATTGATGAGATCCCCTCTCGGTCTGCTCTTCTCCAGGCTGAACAGCCCCAGGGCTCTCAGCCTTTCCTCAGCACAGAGATGCTCCAGCCCCTCCGCATCTCCGGAGCCTCCGCTGGACTCTCTCCGGTAGTTTGCTGTCCTTCTGGAGCTGGGGAGCCCAGAACTGGACACTCCTTCCTGCTGGGACGAGGTTCTGGAGCTACTCAGGGACATGGGAAGCAAAAGGAAAATTCATCCCTGGGTTCACTTGTCCCTATCATCTTCACCCTACCATGAAGCCTTTGCCTTCCCTACGTCGGGCAGAGGGTCGTGGAACACCATCACTTTGGTCCCAGGAGCAGACGGGAGCCAGCACAGACACAACTTTGTCCTCTACACATGGGAGACAAAGCAGAAAGCAAGATTTGGGAGAGAGGGGGAAAAAGAACAGGAAACTTAAAATCCACCTGAGATTAATGACTTTAACATGTACAACATGTTTTGTTTTGTTTTGTTTTCCCCTCAGGACCAGTTTCGTCAGTCAGACAGAGTTTGATTAAATATCTCAGCAGAGCCGTGGTTTATTCATCTAGAGCAAAAGTTACCCCCTGTTCAGGGAAGCAGCATTAGCTTTGTTTTCGAATTATAAGAGCAACCATAATAATAAAAATAATAACATTGGTATGCGTTGTGGATCGTTTTTATTTGCTTTTTGTTAAAAGTAAGTGGACTGTATTTTGTCAGTATTGTAAAGATGAAAAGAGTTATTTTAAAGATCCTTTCTGGATTGTGTGGCGTGTTTTTTTTTTTTCTCTTTTAAGTGGAATTTTTCAAGGTATTCACCAGAACCACACAGCCTCAAAATTTCTCTTAAGAAAATAGAAAGGCAGAAGAGGGTGTGATGTAGTTGCACCACTCCAGGAGCTGGGACGTGAAGGGAAATGCTGCAAGGGCCGCAAGAGCTTATGAGAAAGCCGCTGGACCTGAAGGTCTGCGCTGGGGCTCTCGTGCTGCCATCTACGCACGGATGAGCTTCAGACCTAAACGCGATCATGGGTTGAGTTAATTGGAGAGTTTCCCCACTCGTACAGCACAGCGACAACTCAAATGCGGACGGCTCGCACGCTTCAAGCCAAATGTGTGCGTGAGTGTTCTTCTGGATCCGGGCCAAAGCACTGAAAACCTCGGAGGATTGAATCCTATAAATGCCAGTTATCGATATCTCAGATCTCTCTAAGGGGTAACTGCTGACAAACACGGGCTTTCTAAAATGGAGACCCACTTTCCTTTCAAATTTTCTGACGCTGGGCCCCAAATTCACCCAGTCTGGGAGCGGGTCTGTAGCGCTGCTCAGTGGTGATGAACAATGAACCCAGGCTGGAGCGAACGTGGGACTATAAAATAAAACCAGGTAAAGTTGGGTGCTCACGAGCCCACGTTTGTCTGAAGCTCTAGGGGTGTGCGACAGCTCAACTTCAACACCCTCGAGGATCTCTCTCAAAATTCATACTGAATTTCAGAGGAAAGAGAGGCTTTAAATCCATCATTCTACGGGGCTTCCTTCCTTCCCCGTTGTTTCTCATCCTAAATTTCAAGATATTTAGGATTATCCCAGATTATAGTATCTCATCCTAAATTCCAAGCGATTTAGGATTATCCTAAATAATGATGGACTTAAAACCTCTCTTTTCTCTGAAATTCAGTATGAATTTTAAGAAAGCAGCCAATCTTCAAGGAGGTTAAAGTTGAGCTGTCACACATCCCTAGAGTTTCAGACAATTAGGATTATCCTAAATAGCTTGAAATTTAGGATGAGATGCTATAATCTGGGCCATTATATATATAAAAAAATCATTGATAGCAACAACTGTATCCCAAAGAAAACCAACTGGTGGGCATATCTCACATCAAATCCCCCTCCCCCAGGTCCAGGGGGTTGATCATGCAAGGGAGGATCCAGATCTTTCTCTGCTGGGTGCAGATACATTTTTACACTCACCACCTGCGGCTACTTTCCACCCTGCTACCTGCTCAATATGCAATTAATTTTACAAAGTGCTGCACATGTTGGCCGGGGCCAGGCTCAGGCAGGAAAACTGTTTTCTTTTCTAAGCTCCTGCTCCATCCAGGGCTGTTCTCCTCATCTGGCTCGGGCAGATTAAAATACCACCTCGGTGCTCACCTCTGCAGGTGCTTCCTTCCCTGCTGCAGGCAGCATGCAATCTGCGAGGGGCGCGAGCTGGAAGTATCTTTGCGTCTAGGGAAAGCGGGAGATGATGGCCAGCAACTCCCTGTATATCCACGCTTGAGGAGCAGCCCTCGGCACGACATAAAAGCTTCAAGCTGACAGCTGCAAAGAAATGGCTGATTTAAGGCAGCTGCAACTCCCCAGCTTGCCCTGACCCCCGCACATAACTCTTCCTCCCCTGGATGTAGGGCTCCTCTCAGCAGTGAAGCATGTGGTGCAGTTCAAGGCTTTGCCTTGACCTTGGCCCTGCAGGAGACCCCTGACCATCAGGGCTTGGATAAGGAACCTCAAGGGGACACCCAAGGGCATTTCAAATAGTACTGACGGGTGTCCCTGCCCATGGCAGGGGGTTGGAACTAGATGATCTTTAAGGTCCCTTCCAACCCAAACCATTCTATGCTTCCATGACATTTAAGCCGTTGAATTGCACCCCTGCATCTGGTGATGCAAGGTCTCAAGGATGCTTTCTTCCATAGCACTGATCCCAAGGGCTCTTCCAGGACCGCCGTGGACCAACAAACTGGGTGACACTCAAAAATGGGGTCTGCAAAGCAATGGGGCTGATCCTGCTTCATAATTACCGCTGGCACACACAGGCCAGGTCAGACCTCCAGATCTGGTCCTTACAGCCCCAAATCACCAAGAGGGGCTTCTGAGTTAAAGGCGACCTTAGTGAACAATCCCAAGTTGTTGAATTAATTCCCCCAGGAGGAATTCACCCCTTCTGACATTGCACAGGTCGTGGAGCAAGCTGTCTTCAGCTCCCTGCACTGTCGATAAAGATATTTCTAGAGTGCTAGAAACTTGGCGTGCCTCCAAAGAAGGGATGAGGATAAGATGAATTGTGTCCGTTGGGAGTTAGCGTGACCCTTTGCATGTAGACATCCACTGAGCAGATGTCAGAGGTCGGATGAGATTTATCCTTAGCCTGGTGCTTGTTGTAGAGGTCCTTCTGTTTTGATGTTTGGTCTTGTTATAAACCAAGCTAATTAGTTGTTAAGCATAGATTAGCATTGGAGCATGATCCTGTATGACTCCTATGCCCAAAATGGTTACAGCTGGCATCTATTATTTTACATAAATTGCTTAAAGACACTTCCAAATAAAACAATGAAACTCAATGGGTGAAATCAAGCATTGTAAACATTTAAATGTAGCTGGTTAGATTTACTTTTTCCTTTTCTCTCCATTAGAGGGAACATTTCCATCTTGGGATTTGCACATAATTCCAAGGAAACTAAAAAAGTTCACTTTTGTGGAGTTTATAAAGAAAATCAAACCATTCAAGCGCACTGTCCACTTTGCGGTTGCAATCAAATGTCAGAGTCAAGGCCCCTGAACTTGACTTTTATTGTTAATTGCTCTGGTACAAAGCAACTTTTTTTCCCAACCATTAAAGAGGCTATTCCAGATAATAAAATGTAAACAAAGAAACTTCAAAGAGCAAAATGAATTCCATGCAGTAACTGCGTTTTACATGAACAATGAATTACTGGTAGAGGATTTCTCCTTGCAAAATATTTTCCATTACTCTGTGTAGTCTGGTTAATAGCCTAAGTGCCCTGTCTTACCTTTAGGAGACTTAGATTAGCTGAGAGATCTTGCTGCATAGAAATCCACTGATGATCCTTTCAATGTCATCCTCTTTCTCCTAAAAATGATCTTGGCCAGTCTAATGAGATTGACCTTCTTTCTTGTCGCTGATATCCTGCTGGTGCTTTTGAACACTTCCCTCAAGGGTGTGTGTACCGGATGAAATATATGAGAATGGAGGAATCATGGAGAATGAACTGAAATGCTCCGAAGCAAAAAAAATCAGCACTCACAGGGAAGATGCTCCAAAGTGCCTTTTTGGGACCTAAACGCAATAGTGAGACTTGAGTGCCTCAGTGACTAATACATTATTGTATATTTTTGTCTTTTTTTAGTCCAGACCAGTTGTTCCTTCCCAGCTTTACAACTAGTGTGGGTATATAAATAGGATTAGATATAAAGGAATTGAGTCGGAGAATTCACCAAAACTTTTATTAAATAAAACTCCCACCCTCTTCTAGCACAACCAAGTGAAACTCCACAGATCTCGAATCCCATCCAAGTTTTCCTTCTGCACTAGATCCCACGTTTTTTCAGGTGCTCTCATGCAGAGAGTCACCCAGGGTGAGAATCCTCTCACACAGCTTCAGGTGACAGCGATGGAGACACCTCCATCAGAGCTAACCCAGCACAGTCTTCATGATGGACAGGTGCGAGGAAGGGATGAACTGGTTGCATCCTTCTGCCTTTTAGCCTGGTCTGGGGTAGGAACATCTGATTTGTGTTTTACCTGGTTTGCGTCTGAGAACCGTCCAGCCTCACCTAATTCTGGATTATAATTGAATCCAGGACTGGTTCTGCTGGGTTGAATGCTGAGGGACTTTTCACTGCTCCGGCTGGGGCTAGGTAATGGAGTTATGTTAGAAATCCAGCGGAGGTGGGTTTATATTTATCATCACCCTGTAACTAGGACTGACACAAAAAAGATTAAAGCAATAAAACCCAAAATAGAACATCTTCTTGAAGGTTTTTTTTTTTTTGTGAAGGCCCAAAGTTTTCAACTAGGATTTGCCTTGACAGGATAAAGTACATTTTCAGACTCGGCTTCTTAATGGGCTACATCTGCTTAATGTAATTTTGCATCTGAACTGTGTGTCTTGTCAGACGCAAGCACAGTCAGAGCTGCACTCAACAGTACTCACTTTCCCTGGAATCAGATAAACTCAGCCCAATAAATTAGTTTTACTGCTCTTGGTATCACCCTGTTATCATTGTGAGTGATTTAGTCTGGGCTTCCCAAACTGACCCATTCTTTCCCAATGAAAGGAACTGAGCTCCCAAAATAAATATAAGCAAATTATTCCTTCTTTCTTTCTTTCTCTCTCTTTTTCTTTCTCTTTCTCTTTCCTTCTTTCTTTCCCTTTCATTTTTTCTTTTCCTTTCTTTTTCTTTCTTCTGCTCTCTCTTGCTCTTTCTCTCTGTTTCTTTTGCTTTCTTTCTCACTTTCTTTCTCACGCTCTCTCTCTTTCCAATGATGGGTTATATAAAGTAATTCACAGTTACACTTTTTAAAAGTATAGCTTTTTGCTCAAAGAGAAGCTATTTAATTAGGCAATTGTGACCCGGTTCTCAGCTGGTGTAAATCAGCAGCAATGATTTATACCAGCTGAACATATGAATTCTGGTGTTTGGTAGCAGGTTTTAGAGGGCCTGCCTTGTAAAGTGCATTGGACTGTGTATTATATTAGCTACAAGAACATTTTGTAAAAATACAGTTGTATTTTATGCCATATTTTTTTCATAACCTTTATATTCCCACGTTGATTGCATGATTAAACAAGAGGAACGATGGACTTGTCATTGCAGAACAGGCCGGGAGCAGGGTGATAATGGTCTAAGCTCCCTCTTACATCATGGGCAAGTCGCTTGAAGCTGAGGTGCTGAATATCCCATATGAGGTATTGACAGCTCGCAAGCCTTGCTGGAGCCCACAGTGCTTTATGGGGATCTAAGACCCCTCCAGAGGCATCTGGAGCTGGGATGGATGCAGCCCACAGGTTGGATGCTCAGGAGGGAAGGAGGTGGGAATAGGTGTCCACCCACCACGGCGATGGAAGGGAAGGACAGTGCAGTGTGAGGGGAAATGGAAAGCAGCATTTCTGCTGTTTTGGAGAGGAATTTCATTTTCTCAGAAAGACTGACAGATCTGTTCCTGGGGCAAATGAATTTAAAGAGTGACAAACAATGTATGAACCTCTGATTAGGGGCATCTGAGAACCTGGTGAACATCTTCTGCTCCTCTCACAGGGTTAGCTATGCCTGGCCAAAGGTTAGGAAAGGAATGAACACTTGGGAGTGGCAGTGTCTTAAATCACCTAGCAAACTTGGCCAGAGTTTGTCTGTCAGAGCTGATAGTTGTGTGAGAAGTGGCAAGTTCTGGTAAGCTGGGGGGACTGTGGTTTGGGCCCTAATTTGTTAAGGATATAAGTCTTTTGGGATATTCTTCTACTGCCTTCACAAATGTCTTTATTGCCATCCTCTGTCCTTTCAGATGCCTTCTGCACTCAGTGGGCAGTTCCAGCAAATTTTGGCAGGGAATTGAGGTTTCAAGAGCATCAAAGGCAGATGATATCCCATCTGGCTAGATATGCCAACTGTGTTGCAAAGCTGGACCCCCACTATCAGTGATTAGAAATTGGCACTGGGACCTGTTTCATCCTTGTGTAAAATAGTCCAGAACTTCTCTGATAAAGGTAGCACGCTGCCAGGGTAGTTCAGCATTAGTTTCCTAAATGATCAATTACACTTGGTATACTTAGGAGAACAAACGAAGTAACTGTACTCCTTGTAGAGTTAGGTAAATTAATTTAGTGATAATAGTCACAAATTCTTGGAGCTGAATTCCCATCTCTATTCTGGCTAAATTTCCTTTGAAATGTGCTAAATCTATGGGCATAATAAGTCAAGGAAAGGCATTTCTCTATGAAACACCTATTAATTTTTCTCCTCTCCTTTGTGCTCCATTATAACTGGGATTTCATAAGAGTGTGCTTGAGAGCCTGGGACACCTTTAAATATGGTGTCCCAGCTACAGCTGAACTTTCTGTTTGGACTTTGACCAAGCTGCTGGGCTTAAATCCCAACTCTGGAGCTACCAGATGGACCACATTATTCTCACTTGCAGAAACCCTATCAGACAAACCGTTTCGACCAGAGCAGGTCTGCTACTCATGGAAGGTGAGAGGTACTAATGGGACATTGTGTTCCTGCCATGGGTGCCATGCTCCTTCTGGTACCCATCCCAGCTTGCATAGTACTTGTTTTAAAATTCCCTGGATCAGAGGAATGGGGAAGGATCTAGCGGAGAGACAGCCCTGCTAGCAGACAGGGCATGGCCAGACGGACATGCCTAAATGAGGACCACTGGCATCTCAGCATCACAGCAGCCTGAAGTGCTTCATGGGGGAATGTCTCAGCCCAGCCAACAGGCACTGCCAAAGGGAGAGACGTGTTGGAAATCACACTTCTTTCTTGGACTCAAGCGCCTGCATACAGTCCCGAGATACCTGCATCTTTGGCTGCATTTGACTAGTAAATAAACCAGGCTGGAGCCTGTTCTCTGGCTGCCCAGGGCAAGTGGCACAGCAGAACTTGCAACCAGGTGGTTTTTATCCCCCGAACAGATGACTTCACCCTTACTGAGTTTTGTCAATGATCGTTGCCCTTTGTGAGGATGACCATGCCTGGATGTTGTCTGGACTCACTAGCTGGTGTGGGCCTCAGACACGCGGGGGACTAAGCTAAGATTTAATCAGTCTGGGTGATCATGGAAAAGAGCTGGTGCCATTGCTCTGGCTCTAGCTGGCTCTTTAATACAGACATAGCCTTGGAGGCTTAAAGCATTCCGTAACCTTTTGGTTTTCCTTTCCTGAAATTGCACATTCTCCTCTTGCGCTCCTGTCACCTTCTCGTACCCCAGAAGAGAGTCTTACAGTCCACTTCTCTGTTGGCTCAAGAGCTAACCCCCTGGTTTGTTGTGAACCTAGTTCCTAACAGCTTCATTTGGTGTCCCCTAGTCTGCCTTCTACAAGAGAAGGTTCTTGGACTGAAAGAGATCCCTCTTCATCCCTCCTGGATGCCCTTCCAGGACACCCTCTAATTTTTATGTAGCTATCGCCCTCATAGTCCTCAAAAATGCATAATAGAGGCATAAGATGGAATCCTGCTATAGCTATAGCCAGTAGTCAAGCAACACATAGGTTGTAGATCTCTTTTTTTATCCTTCCACAGAAATGAGCCCTTGCAGCTTTGTGACTTTAAGGAGGAGGAGTCACTGTGATGTCCATCCAGGCTTCCTTCACTGTGGATAGCCAAGGTAGGGCTGAGTCACATTTGCTTATTTTTCTTGTCCCACTGCCTCCCAGGAGATTTCGTACCCAAAGGAGAGAGTTCATACAGTGCTCCTGGGCCATAACATGGTGAAGGTCCAGGAGAAAGAGAAATATCCTTTTTCATGTAAAAAATGCCAAGTTCTCAACCACAAGAAATGAATCACATCATCCTCACCAGTGATACCAGGTCAAGTTTAGATTTGTTTATTTACCTTCTTGCTTAATAAATTGGAGGCTGAGGGAAGAGAATGAGAAAGAAGTGCCGGGTCCCTTACTGCCTTCTGGTTCTCAAGAGCCACTGCTTTTTCTCCATAGCCCTTTGCAGATGGGCAGAGAGGATGGAGATACTGGCAAGCCCTGATCCCCAATGGCAGGCTGGGAACAATGATTTGGACTCAGCCTGCATGTATGTGAGATGTAGCTAGAAAGAACGCACAGCCAAATGGTCTTGTGGAGTAAAACAAGCATGTATCACCCTGGAGGCACTAAGAAAGGTCCCAAAAACCCCTTCCTTCCATATCTCCCAATGGGACAGGAGAATAAGACAGCTAACCTGGAAGAACTAGCAGCAAAGTGCTCTTTTCCTCACCTGTCAGGTGTGGCAGGAAATCTCTGTACCTCTATTATGCTTGTTAACCCTTTATGAGACCCCTTCATATGATGCTCAGAGAGAAGAGCATGCAACGAGGACCAGAGATTGATCCCAAAATGCTTCAGGAGCGGGCAGCTTCCATGTTTTCCCAGCTTTGGTCACTAGGGGTTCAAGAACAAACTCCTGATAGTTTCATTGCATGAGGTTCACCTGAGTCACAGAGGTCTCTGCCTCAGCTGGAAGCCTTGGCATCATCCCTGAGGCCATGGAGACATACATGTTCAGGTATCACAAGATGAGGTCTGCAGGGGAGGCAGAGGCATCCCTGTCTTGAGAAATTAGGCAGGGTGAACCAGCCCACAAGGTCTTCATGGCACCACCAGACCTCCCCAGTATCCAGCCCCTTCCATTCCTAGTGCACGGATAGGAGGGTGAGGAGCAGAGCTCCACAAGCATCTGGGGAAATGAAAAACCAACTGGCTTTTCTGGCTTCATGTCAAGATGGAAAACAGATGGGATCCTTGTACTGTGGCTTTCTTCTTCCCTGGCAAGCAGATGTTGTAACTTATTCTAGAGCGGGTTGGAGAAACGTGCCCTCTTCTCCAAGACCCGGCCAAGCTCCCCACCAGGAGAAGGGAGATTAAGAGATACAAACCTTTTCTTGGCCCAGCTCATAGCCTGCAGCCTGACTGGCCTGCAAAGAGGGTGCAAAAGAGTGTGTATGGGGGCACTGACACTCACTTCATCATTGCTTTGCATCCCGAGGAAAGGATCTGCAAAGAGAATCAGGAGTGTGGGTTGGCTCAAGGAGGAGTTCCTTGCACAGCCTGTGTGGGTATTTTTTAAGCATACGTAGTCAATTGTGACCTGGTTGTAGAAACGAGTGGGAAGTCTGGGTCCTTTGTGTGCACGAAAAGGCAGGTAGTGTGTTTAAGGGTGGGCTGAAAGGCAGAGGGCTGGGAGAAAAGAAAGTGCAACAATCAAGGCAAAGAAAGGAATGAAGTCACTGATTGCTTCTCAAGGCTGTATTTTAAAATGTCACCTGATTGGTTTTCAAGCCATAAAGGTTTCAGGTCCAGTGGGTTTCCAGTAATGATGGTAAAATAAGGAGGAGCATTGAAAGGAATTTGTAAACTTTGTATTTCTTTCCCAGTTTTTTAAAGTTTCATGAAAAGGACTTTTGTCCTTCCTGGCTGGAAATCAAACTTGGGAGTAAAAACCTGTCTATGTTCACCAAGAGAAAAGACTTTTTCTCAGCAAGGTTTCCAATACTTGGATTTGTGACATTAGAGGCTTTTTTTTTTTTTTTTAGGAAGAAATGTTTCTCTGTGTCTATGTTTTGCAAAATTTCACATTGTATTCATTTACCTACATGGAAGCAGCCTTTCTGTAGGCAAAGTCCCCAGAGCTACAGGGTTCCAGCCCCGGGAGGGGACTGAGACATTTACAAGGAACACATCATGCCACCACCTCCATTGGTGGTGAAGATAGCATTGCAATGTGCATGATCATCTTCCAGGTGATCTGTTCTCCATCAGCTGGAACAGGGCAACCACAGGCCATGGGCTTTTCTGGGTCTACTCTTCTCCAGCCACAGTTGGCAGCGGAGCAACCAACAAGATGTGCAGCAGTGAGTTTCTGGAGCCCCCATTAAACCGTGTCATTATAGCAGACCATGGGCAACTCACTGCAGCCTTTACACCACTCCACAGGGTGGAGATGACAAGAAAAAAAGAGAATGAGTTAGTAGGCAGCTCGTAGACAGTGTGGCGAGTAGGACTAGGGAAGTGATCATCCCCCTGTACTTGGCACTGGGGAGGCCCCACCTCGAGGGCTGTGCCCAGTTTTGAGCCCCTCACTCCAAGAAAGACACTGAGGTGCTGGAGTGTGTCCAGAGAAGGGCACCGGAGCTGGTGAAGGGTCTGGAGCACAAGTCTTGTGAGGAGTGGCTGAGGGAGCTGGGGGTGTTGAGCCTGGAGAAAAGGAGGCTGAGGGGAGACCTTCTCGCTCTCTGCAACTCCCTGAAAGGAAGGGGTAGCCAGGGGGGGTCGGTCTCTTCTCCCAGAGAACAGGCCATAAGACAAGAGCAAACAGCATCAAGTTGCCCCAGGGGAGGTTTAGATTGGATATTAGGAAAAATTTCTTCACCAAAAGGGTTGTCAAGCATTGGAACAGGCTGCCCAGGGAAGTGGTTGAGGCGCCATCCCTGAAAGTATTTAAAAGAGGGGTAGACGTGGTGCTTAGAGAGGTGGTTTAGCGATGGTTTTTGTCATAGTTAGGTTGATGGTTGGACTCAATGATCTGAAAGGTCCCTTCCAACCTAGGCAATTCTATGATTCTATGATTCTATAGGTAGGGAACAACCAGTCCCAATGAGCTCTGCAACAAACATCGGGACTGTATTCTGTCCTAAAACACTTGTTAAATAGGTCATAGTCCAGCCTGGGATTTCTACAAAGGTTTCTTTCAAGAGAAAGAAATCCGACTTCATCATGCTAGCAAGTATCAGAGAAGGAATCATGCACCAGCATCCCAGGGGCATTCAGGAATCCAAAATGTGCAGAGCCGGAGTCAGGGACAGGGTCACTGGAACAGTGAAAGTTGCCTAACTCTAGCCTGGCAGCTTGATCCAACACAAGTCCTGGAGACTCACCTGCAAACCACGCTGAGCACCACCAGCTTGTGCAGACCCTGAAACAGAGGGAGTCAGCTCTTATGTGCTTAGCGTGGAACGGCTTGCAAGGGATTTGGTGAATCCAGCTTAATTTCCATGTGTCTTCTGATGAAATCTGTATTGAAGTCATTATGATAGCGCGGGCTTTTCCAGATGTGACAGTAAATGTCTGCAGGCACACTTTTTAACAGTCTGCAGGGTTAGGAAGACATTTTATGATCTAGGTGGACGAGGCTGTTTAATGTCTGAGCAAAAAAAAATTAATGGCAAAGAGCTGCCTAACAAGCCTTTTTCTGAGTGATTGCTAGCCAGGCTAATGTGTATTTGGTCATAAACCAGCTGGGACATTTGGGATGGATTAGCCAACTTTTGCATAACATATGCAGGAAGATGCTGAGAAGATATAACTGGTGTGTTATGATGTTGTACGAAACTATTGAGTTACATGGTACAAAATTTGAGTTTCTTTAACGAGGTGACCCTCGTCACTGTTGTGGACATGGTTCGCATGAAAGGCATAGATTTTTCGTGTGACGTTTTCTTATGGTATTTCATCGGTGTTTCCCTTTTTTTCCCCTATCTGCAAGATAAGGTTTTTTACTTTCCTATCAGCCTGAGGATCATTTCAGATATGACAGTAATGAGAGACAGACATGTACCTCCCAAGAAAGTGGGCCCACTTCATTTTAGTGGCAGGAGACCAGTGACTGTTTTCTCATCGTCTGGGAAGTGTTAAGTCTGCTAGTCCCATGGGAAATTACACTTTTTAACAACAGCCTTGTTTAGTAGTGGTGTTGCCTGTGTGAACGGCCTGTGGAAAGGGACCAGAAGACATGGTGGTCTTCTCTTCTGTACTGTCCTTGCCCTTGAAGGTGGACAATGCTGCTGCTGTTGTGTTTGATGAAGGAGAACTGGGCAACTACCTGATTTCAGTTTGTATTATAAAATACAATCTGAAGTCCTTAGCAGTCCCCATAAGTAGGTTCTTGTTGCTTCTAAGCCATAGAGGAGCTGGTATGAAGAACCTTGAAATCATTCCTGGGATCTCAGGGGACATCTTCGCTGATAAGTAAGAGAGGTCCAGGGTGCAAGCGCAGGTCTTGGAGAACCAATTGTCCACACTGCTTCACTGTTAGCTCACTCCCAAACCCTGCTCTCAGGCAGAGGAGAGACGAGGTGTTTGGACACAAGCCATGCTGTGACACTTGGCCTCAGGGCCAGCGAACCAGCTCCGGTCGGCTTTATTTAGTAGAGTAGGTGTTGTTGATGAGCCTGCACCGCTTTTGGCTCCCTCTGCCCTGCGCAGTCCTTCAATACTGTCCCGGCAGGCTTTGCACCTTCAAACACCCCCACAAGTCTTTATGCCACATCTCAGAGCTCGTAACACCTACCCTCAGTTTCTTACTATAAAAACATTACTCTGGCAGGCTGCAGCTCAGCCCACTTAATATTTCAGACTCTTTGCACTGAACCCCCCCATCCCTCCTCCAATAATTACTATGAACTAGGGCCGTGGGGCATCACACAGGACCCAGAGGAGGCTGAAGGCCAAATGCCATGTGCCGTGGACCAGGCAGTCTGCTGGCAACCCCAAGCTGTGTGCGGCGATAGAAACCAGGCTGCGCAACTGGACTTCAAGGCTAGGTGGGAGCACAACCCTCTTTTTTTTTGTCACTACAGAATAAATCGTTGTGGATTCAGAGGAACCATGCCCTGAGGAAGCAAGAAAGACTTTTGCCAGGGCAGACATTGAAACTAGTTTGTGAGATATACATACATCTGACTGACTTGCCAGCTCCCCTTTGTGTGATGAAAATCGAGGCTCAGAGAAATCTTCCTTTGGTAAGACACGTGGCAACACTCAAAACTCATGAAGTCTCCATAAATACCCCTGGTTAAGTCCTCAGCACAACAGAGCACTTTAATAGGGTTATCAAACGCAAGGTAATCCATGGCAGCCAAATGTGAGGTCATTCACATTAACTCAACTTACCATGCAGAAGTGTCCAACTTCTGCTTGCCTTGCATGGAGAATGTGCACTGGGACAGTTACAGCATCTCAGCCAACACGTGGCAATGTCGTATGGGCTGCTGTAACTGCGTTGTGTGTTTGAGCCCCGGCATCCAGCTGCTCACAGACGATGGGTTGCATCTCCCCAAAGGGGAGGCAGATGTGGACTGCTTTGTGAGAAAGAAAACCCAGCTTGTCTTTAATCCAGAATGCATGGACTTGACATTCCAAGCATATCTCAACATTGCTGCAGACAGTACAGCAAAACTCTAGGTCCCCACGCAGCATGAGCACGGGTATGTTGTTATATATACAAAAGGATCTCGTGCCAAAATGCTTGTGGTCTAAATCTGTTTGATAGCCTGGACGTGGTCTAGGGGAACATGAGTGACTTGACTGTGTAGGAAGAGGTAGGTATGTAGGTGCTCAGGCAATGACTTAGTATAAAATCATGGACACACTTTGGGTTCGGTTTGCTCAATGAGCCAAATGACTGAAAGATCACTATTGAAAAAGCCTTCCTGGCTTTGGCTTGAGGAATTTGCAACTCTTGACACAATGACCTTGCTGTTGGCCTGGAAGAGCCAGCCTGCAGAGGTGTGAAAGCCAGCAGCTCCTGTCAACCTCACAAGCCTTTTACTTCACCCCTGAATGTCCATGGACACCGCTGTCCCATTTCTGTAGGTGTTGGGGGACGATTCCTTAAATCTTGCGTCTGGTCCACCTCAAAGGAGATAGCTGTCCCCGTATTTTATCTTCATGCATCATTGTGTGAAGTTCCTCTGGAGATCCCAGGTCAGGTAGGGCAAACGAGGCAGGCTTGCCAGCTGAGATACCAGTTCATCTGCAAGGGTGGAAGCGGTGTGCCTCGGTCAGATGATATGAGAGGCTCGATAGGTCTTCAGAGATAACATGGAAGGGAAACGGTCTCTCTTTCAGTGAGCCTGAAAGAAGAGGTATCTCCTTCAGCACCCACCTCTCTGCTGACAAGGGGAGCACAGGGGGCAACTGTGGCTTTTATAAGGTGGAAATATGTCTACTTAGTGACTCCAGGCAGTGAGGAGATGGCGGCTTTCACCACTATCAAACCAGGCTGGATTTGAACTGGCGTCCAAAACATATCCCAGCAGGCTTACAAGCCCCTGAATGTCTCTCTTCTGCACCACACTCAGCTCTCAGAGGCCATGGGTGTTATTGCTACCATAAACATTGATGTTACCTCTCTGTTTGCCAGGTATGCTGCACTTTAGAAGTGCCACACGTATTCCCAGCCTTTAGGAATTTCCACAAATCCTACCCATTCAAAACAGATCCCACAGCTGCTTCCCCTGCAAAAATCCAGCTGCATCTTCTATTGTGCCTTTACAGTGATCATCAGAAGATTTTCCTCCAGTTTAGCAGAGCTGCAGCTTATGCAGTGTTGACCTCTGAAGCATGAAGAGAAAGAAGAAAATAACAGGGCACAATGTCTCCTTTAGCTATTATTCCACCAGGGCCAGCCATGCTACCGAAAGGGAAATCCCTGCACAAATTAAGGAAATTCAGATATTTCTTTCATTCTAAGAGGCATTCCCGACAGAGCCAGGGCTTGTTTCCAAAGACATGGCTGCATTCCAGCATCAGAGAAACTTTATTATGCAAATATTGACCAGTGTTGAAGGAAACAGAATAAAAAACTGTCAAAGGTGACAAAAGCTATTGCGCTTGGGCTGTAATATCTGAAGCCAAATTTTGGGAGCATTGCTTCACTGGTGAGATGTCGTTTTGCAAGTAGAGGGTAGCAGTGGATGGTTTGTGTTTCTTCTTTTTTTTTTTTTTTTTTCCTTCTTACTTTGTTTTAATTGGGGAAATTTCAGTCCTGGAAATGATGACAGAAACACTAGCGAATGCACAGAATCTTGTTATTGTCCAGGACTTAGTCGCGCAACGATCCAAACAATGATCCAATACATAGACCAAAACTAATAAAGCCCTACCTGGCAGGAACATGAAGAGGAACATTATGTGTTATGGACCAGCCCCAGGAATAAGAGCGCTGGGTGGAAGAATATTGGAAAAAGATGGGAACTCCACCTCCAGTGAAGCTGATGGAAAAGTCCAAAGGAGGCCCAGGAATGATGGGGCAGGAACTCGGTAATGATATACAAGTTGTAAGGTTTAAGGCAAAAATCAGGGGTCATACAGATGAGGGTTTAAGTTACGCACTGGCAAGGGAGAGCCAAGAAGTCTAAATATTTGCAGCTCATGTGCAGAGGGCCTGGAGAAGACATGAGGATACAGCACAACCCCGGGGGCTGGGTAGGTGTGAGTAGGGGCAGCATCTTGCCCTTAAAATTACTTCATCTGCCTCCACAGCAGAACTGAATTAAATCTTCACAAGTTGGGGAGAGACACTTTCAAACGTCATCTCTGCCCACTTCTTGGGGTAACGAAAAAAATAACGAAAAAAGAATTACTCACAGATAGTGTTCCCTATCCAGATGTAGCCAGAAACAAATTTTTGAAACAGTATTTTAAAAAGCAAGTAATGACTCCTTTTCCCTTTGCAATACCCTCCTAGCTTCTGACATGTGTGAGTCCAGGGTACAGTTTTATCGTAATCAAATGCAAATACATTAGACCCACATTTCATCCTTAGGAACTCCTGATGAAGCTGAAGGAGAATTTGGCCCTGAGATAATGGCTACTTTAACTGGTACTCTCTTTTCTGCTATTTATTTCCTCCTACCATCTCTAAGCTGTGTTTACATCACCAGTATATAGGCGCTTCCCAATGGTTCTGTAGGATATACTCCTTTATTCAAAAATGACCTCTTTCTTTTCCCTTCAGGCTCCTCATCATGTATATTATCAGCATCATGGACAATGTGAAAAATAGAGTTTATACCCCGTCCGTGAACTGGTATATGAACCAGAAGCCAAGGATGGGCATTGCTTCTCAACGCTGGCATCTAGACAAAGAATGTTGTCCACATTCCCTTAGTAACTCATCTTCCCAAGTAACGTGTGGTAGGACCAGCTCTGGAGTCCTCATCACAAGAAGGACATGGACCTGTTGGAACGGGTCCAGCGGAGGGCCACGAAGATGATCAGAGGGCTGGAGCACCTCTGCTGTGAGGACAGGCTGAGAGGGTTGGGGTTGTTCAGCCTGGAGAAGAGAAGGCTCCGGGGAGACCTTAGAGCCCCTTCCAGTCCCTAAGGGGGGCCTACAGGAAGGATGGGGAGGGACTCTTTATCAGGGAGTGTAATGATAGGACACGGGACAACAGCCTCAAGCTGAAAGAGGGTAGATTTAGATTGGATATCAGGCAGAAATTCTTTACTGTAAGGGTGGTGAGGCACTGGAACAGGTTGTCCAGAGAAGCTGTCAATTCTCCATCCCAGTAAATGTTCGAGGCCAGGCTGGATGAGGCTTTGAGCAGCCTGGTCTAGTGGGAGGTGTCCCTGCCCATGGCAGTGGGTTTGGAACTAGATGATCTTTAAGGTCCCCTCCAACCTGAACCATTCTGTGATTCTGTGACAAGAGGAAACAGCCTCAAGTTGCTCCAGGGGAGGTTTAGGATGGATATTAGGAAAACTTTCTTCACTGAAAGGGTTGTCAAGCATTGGAACAGGCTGCTCAGGGAAGTGTTGGGGTCAACATCCCTGGAGGTATTTAAAAGAGGGGTAGACGTAGTGCTGAAGGCCATGGTGGACTTGGCAGTGTTAGGTTGAAGGTTGGATTTGATGATCTTAAAGATCCTTTTCAACCTAGATGATTCTATGATTCTATGATTCAATATCTAACCATGGTGAATAAACTGTACTCTTACATTGCCCATCTCCTTCCATTGACTATAGAGACAATGTAGTTGGTGTTGCACCAAATGCTAATTTGTCATGGCAATTAGCAAATTGGTCGAAAAGTTCACAGAAGGCATGAGCTTTCCATGACCCCCTAGTCCCTGTATGTGCATGGGATCAAGTGATTGTTCAACCCCGTGATACCACCTTGATCTACATATGATACTGCTCTTCAGGTTTGGCATCTGGGAGTGGTTTAAGTGAAAAAATGTTAATTGGGACCTTTGGGAATGTCATTAAGTCCTTCAAAAGCAGCCTGGTGTTCACAGGGTCTGGCTGAGACTCACAAAAAGGGGCAGCGCATTTGCTGTCCCTGCCCAAAAGGCCTATTAATGTCCAAACCAGAAGTTTGCCCTGAAAAATGGTGGTCTCAGGTTGTGCTGCTGCTACATCTTCAAGCTGCTTACTAAAGAAAGCATTGCTCTGTCTGAGCTGGTGCTGGTCACTGTGTCTCTGCACAGGGGAGACCTGTTGCTTGCAGAACGCGTTACCTCATCGTTCAGGAAAATGGGGTAAAAAGGTCTAACACTGAGTCTCTGCAAGCACGGTGAAAGAAAATAGATGCTGGTGCTTCTTTTGCAACTTTCCATGTTTCTCAGAGCTGGCAAGGGGAGACAGCATGCCAGCCCACCTGTCCTTGTCTCTCGGTCCTCTTCCCCACCTTGCTTATTTGGGTGTAGGAGGCTGATCTGGCTCTGAGGAGGACTCTGTCCCGCCTGATGTGGACTCAGCAGAAGCAGAGACGGGCAAGATATTTCACTTTACATTTAATGAGAGGTAGGCATTAAAAAAACCCACCAGATGACACCTTCTGCAAGTGGTCAGCAATGAGGGGCCTCTCCAAATTTGCTAACATGCCCCAAGGAAGATGGGATTTAGAGGGCAGAAGGTATAGGGATTGCATCTTCCTATGTACCAGGCACAAAGTGGTCCAGGGAGCTTTAAAGGATAACACACGTACACACATACACACACGAAAAAAAAAAGATGCCGAGGAATCTAGACTAGTTAAAGCCTTTTCCTTGCTGGCCCTGTCTGGCAGAGCTTGAGTTTTAAAATACCAATGCCTTTTCTTGTCACTCTCAGCTTTAATTTATTATTTTTTTTAAATCAATAAATATCCCTCCACTCCTCCATCTGGAGGATTCCTCCTTCATCCCACCACTGCCAAGCTGATCAGAGCCACCTATGCAATGCCATTTGATCCAGAACATATTTCAATCTTGGCCCGTTCTCAGCCTCATAAATTCCTGACATGATTCGGGAGGCGTTTCTGTTGGAAATAGCTCTCCGCTCCGCTGTCGTATTTATAGAGATTGCTGCTGCCTCTGATCTGAGGCCAAACATTAGGAATAATTGCAGCAGGAAGCAAGACAGAGCTCGACATATTGTTTGTCTGGATTGTTTTAATTTCAGGATTGTGGAAGTACCCCCACTTAGCGATGTTAGGAGGAAAAAGAAAAGAAAAAAAGAAAAAAAGAAAAGAAAAGTAAAGAAAAGAAAAGCATTGTTCGGGAATTTTTTATTTTAATTTTTTTCTTTTTATTGCTTTTGTTAGAGGCAAAGAGGGAATCATTATGCTTGCTGCTGAGGACAGGGAGGTGAATTAGATGTTGGTGACTTATTAATTCAGGAATCCTGTCCCTGCAGATTAGGCCAGAGGTTCCCGCTTTTTTATTTTCTGCTTGTTGAAGCAGAGCCAGGAAATGCACATGGCTCTGCGTACGCATGTGTGTGTGTCTATGTGTGCATGATGGGAGGGAGGGGGGTGCAGAGCTGTAGGTGGGCCCCCAGAAACATCAGCCACACCACCGCGCCGGTCAGGGCTGAAGCTGCACATGGACAAGGTGCTAACGCTGGCAATTTGGAAGGAGCCACACATCCAGCCAAGGCGATGGCCCGTACTCAAGGCGTGAAGTCCTTGGCCATGTGGCTCAGAGCTGAGAAGGGAAAGCTGCAAGGACATGGGTGCCAGCAACCTTCAGACACGCCGTGTCTGAACTGGAGTAGCCGTGTTTGGAAGTGAGAGACACATGCACATGCTGGGAGCCTGAGCTGAAGCCCGTTGAAGTTGACAGAAAAATATTTTTCACTTCGTTAGGCTTTGGGTGACACTGGAGGTGCAGCTAAGAGGAAGGATGGGGAAAAGCATGGAACAAAGTTTCCCCAGCACAAGGATGTCAGGCAGTCTATGAAGTGGAACCGTGGGGCTCCTGGTGCTCAGAAACCCCATCGTAAACATCTCCCACCCCTGTCTGACCATTGGCAAAATTGCCAGGTTGTCTGGGGCACCACTGAAGCACAGAGAGAGCTGATGAAGTGGGACCTCACTGTGGAGAGGGAGAGGGTTGTCTTCTCCTCCCGCTGCTGTGATTTCTGGGTAGCGTTGCTCTGATG
Organism: Chroicocephalus ridibundus; assembly: GCF_963924245.1. Taxonomy (NCBI): domain Eukaryota; kingdom Metazoa; phylum Chordata; class Aves; order Charadriiformes; family Laridae; genus Chroicocephalus; species Chroicocephalus ridibundus. The sequence continues at coordinate 7,621,775 of NC_086284.1, forward strand.
CAACAGGGATTTAGCCTTGCCCAATCTTACTGCCTTCAGAAGAAAGTACTTAAAGACTTGCTTAAGTGCCCATTGTTTTGGTGAAAACCTTAGAGCCTTCTTAGGTACATGTCGAAATGTGTTCCTGAGTAGGGATCCTGAATTTGAGCTATTGCCCCTTAAGAAGGAAACCTGACCGTGATTTAATTTCTGGGTAATAGCTTTGGGAAAAGAGAAGGTCTCTTCTGCCAAATCCTGTGTTGGTTCAAGCCTACCCCTTTTGCTAGTTACCGAGAGCTCTCTTAATTGAGCATAGATATGGGGTAAGAGCTGACATAAGTTCAGAGGAGAAAACCGTCCACACTTGCAGCAAGAGCTACAATCATATTAGCTTGACACAAAGGAATAATAAAGGGCTCTACTCAGAGAAAAAAATAGCAAGAGCCAACATGTGGGAGCTGAAGCCAAAAAAACATTGGTTACGAGCAAGTGAGCCTTGCAAATTGAAGGGGGAGGTTGACAGCCTGGGGCGATCTGTCAAGGAATGGTTAAAGGGTTGGCCAATCATTAGGGCACCTTCAGGAAAAGATACTTTAAACAAATCCAGGTCACTGGGCTCAGCCCAGTTTCGAGGCAAAAGCGTCTGTTCTGAGCTATGCAGGAGATCAAATTAGGGGTTCGATGGTTTCTGCTACCCTCAACATCTCCAAATAGAGAAATGCCAGGAAGCACTCGTGCGCTTCTTAAGCTGATAGAGAAAATGGAAATGAAGCCTTCTCAAACTGCTCCTTGGATTGTCAGGGATATTGTGCCTTTGCATTTTACCCCCAGCGACCTGGGAAATAGTTCAGACACAGTTTTGGAAAATATTGCAGAGGTGGGAAAAGAGATAAGGAATAAACTGTGCTGTGTCCCTGGCTTGATCGGGGAAGAAAGCAACTGCCCTGTCTGGCTGCTGGTATGAAGGTACCTTTGGTGTCCTCCATGACATTCCTAACAGCAGCACCCAGCACTGCCATTGCCTCAGATGTTGAGTCTACTGCCTCAATAAAAAAATGCCAGCAGCTGAAGGAGAATGGAAAATAAATGTCTTTTAAGGTCCTGGAACAAAATGAGGGCAGAACCAAAATAGGTCTTGCTGTATTCCGGCTCGATCATTCTTTCCTGAACTCCTGCACCTTCTCAGAGGTAGGACAGAGAGGCTAATCCAGTGCAGACTTTCCTACATTATTACACTGAGGAAAACTCATAGACATGCAGTGAGAAGTGCAGATGAAAGGGAGGAAAAAAGGATGGATTAATTCTGTTTTTCATCCAGGGAGCTGAGGTAGCGAAAGCTATAAAGGAAGGCTATAGAAAAATAGGGAATTAAGCAATTTTTTTAAGTCTAACCACATTTCTGCCATTCCAGTAGCACCTTCCCATGGAGTTGACCACGTCAACCCATAACTGTGGCTGGCAGTTACCTTGCCCTGGCGTCCTTGCTGCAGTTAAGTCACAATAACCTCCCTACTGAAAAAATTAACAAGCTCAGCATTGCCTTCAGTCTTTCAAGTGACCCATGACCTGCTTCAGTCTCCCTCAAAATCTCGTGCTAGTAAAAAATATTCATTTTATTTGAAAAAAAAAATAAGGATAATAGAAAAAGGGAGAAGATACAATAGACGGAGAGGAAGACTGGGACAGATGCCAGAAGATCTGATGCTAATCAGCTCCAGATAACGTCCAAGTCCAACATCACCTTCCCTGGGGATGGTACCCAGGACACAGCGCCAGGAGGATGTCAGTGCTGAGACTCCAGCGCTTTGCCTGCACCAGCGGGGAAAGGGAATCTGCAAATATTTAGTCTGCCGGAAAGACTATTCCAATTAGTGGATGTCAGATCAAGGCCTGAAGGATTCTGAAACATTTAAGGGTTTGGATAGGGCTTACCCAAGTCACAGAAGGGTCGTCACTTACTTAAAACTATTAGTATCTGACAAGCCTGTACATCGCCAGGCACTTACACCAGAAACTGCTTAATTTACACTAACAGTCGTGGGATGGATCCCATTTAGCGTGAATTCCTGTGTCCCCAGAGAGCTGAGCCTGGGCTGATTTCATCCCCTGGAAATTTGCTTATTCATAAATAAAAAAACGCCATCCGACATTATCTGAGATGGGGGAAGGAGCCTTTGTCGCAGAAGACAGGGTGTCATCACCCTGCTGTGTTATTGCTAGCTTCAGTCTGACCATTGGTCCTAATATGGTTGTGGTTAATGCTTACACCAACAGTTGCGGACAAGCCAGGACTTTTTTGGAAATGAAGGGAGAGGGACCGCAGAGCCCCACGTGAACATTCAAGTGAAGAGAGTCATGTCAGCAGATGCAGCAATGCTGGCATCCCACTGGTTGTGGGCAAGGGGCTGTTCTCACCCACCTTCTTTTTTCCACACCACGGCTGTTTTTTTTGTTTCTTCAAATAAGGACAGGAAAATCTTCAGGTCAAGACAATGAACAACAAAGAGACCAAGAGCAACTGACAGAGTGGAATTTAAAGCTGTCTTAAGTGCAGACACTGGTTTAATCCCTGACACAGCTCCCAAACCAGTCAGGATGTCCTCAGCATGGTGATGCCTGGCCATCCCCTCCTAGAAAGACATCAATACCCTGAGAGCAAGTCCAGGCTTCTCTGCTGAAAGGGGTAGGCTCCAATTTGGGTAGGGACTGAGAATGCAGAAGATGCATTTTCAGCTTCCCCTGTGCAGCCCAGTGGGTCACGAGGGCCCATATACATCTCTCCAACTCTTGTCTCTGAGATCAATTTCTGGCCAACACTGACCATCCCGGCTACATCTGAATGGGTAAGAAAAGCACCGTTGATCTCATGTCACGACTCACATCACACACTTAAAATCCCCTTTTTCTTCCCCAAAACTGTGCATGGTGAATAGTCTGCGGACAGTGCTCAGGCAATGTTGCCAAAATCATCCAAGGCGTCATGCTAACACTCAGCCAGCTGAGCCCATGCACTGGGTCTGTTGACTGTGTAGATCCCAAAAGCTTCCAGAGACAGAGGAGAGAGGCAGGCACCCTCTATCCATCCCGACAGGATAGGGTAGGATATTTGGGAGGTGAAGGCTGGTGGTATGAACCAAGCTTTGGATGTGCATTGGACTGTCACAGGGTCCTACTCTGGATGCTTAAGGGGGCTAACCTTAGGTGAGATGAACCCCATCACCCTTACCTGCTGCCTTAGATCCTTCATCTGGAGGGATAAGGGCTAACAAGAGATGAGGGAGACGCACTCTGCCAGTACTCACAGAGGTGCATGCAAATTTTGCACTCTAAAAAAAATGGGCACATGTTCCTGAGAACTTTTGTGATCCCACCTCTGCAGATATTGAATACTTTGTGACATCAGCCCTTGCTTTTACTTTTATTGTCCCAGGAGGGGAACTGAGATAAAGTACTTTGGCCAAGGTCGCCCTTGAAGTAAGTGGCAGGGTGGGATGCTGAGCCTGGGTCTTTGAAATACCAGGCTGCTCCTCACACCATCCTAGATGCAGAAGGAGAACACCGGGGAGGTGGATGCAACCGTCTTTTTGTTAGTGATGTTCTGCCCAGACTACGGACAAGCGCAGTGAAGTACAGTGTCTGCCGAGCCTGCTTCCCAGTGACTGCATTTCAAGCAGCTCCTAGCTACATGTTTAAAAAAATAAAAGTTTTAAAGAGGCTTATAGCAAATACCTGCTAAGAAATAGGCTTTTTATAGCTGAGACTGGAATAAAACCGACCAAAGGCGACAGGAGAAACTGTTCAAACATGACCAGACCAGGGTGTAGCTCCAGGACCAGACCTGGCTGTACATATCTCCAGGGTTTAGCTCTGTAGGCAGCAATGAGACTTCCCTGCTTTATATCAACTGGGATTACGTCCCATCTACGGACCTCTGCAGGTGGCCACAGCCAACTTCTCCCAGCTAAGAGCTCCCTGGAGGTATTGTCTTAAATATCAATAGGGGCAAAAATGTACCACAAAGGTCCATTAATTTCTGCCTGTGTCTGTGTGGTGTGTAAGTCAAAGTTTGGTGTATGTGTATTTTTCATGTCCTCTTAGAGTGACCCTCTGGCTTTGGAAAACATGAAATTTAGATGCTAAAGCCCACCAGTTTTAGAAAAAACCAAAACTCAATAAATCCTTTTTGCCGGACGATGTTTCAAAATATTGCACTCAATAGGGCTGCCCAAAGTAGGTGTTGAATAGTTACACGTGATTGTCATTTGAGATGATTTGGGGACTCTCAGACGCACAGGGCTGTCAGAGACAGTCCCTTCCACCTGGCAAGCATGAGGAACGCCCAAAAGCATCACAGGAAACCTTGCTATACAAAGTCCAGCTAGACAAAACCAAGAAGGGAAGGAGGACAACTGAGGGACATGGTTTAATCCAAAATCAGTGAATAAGCAACCGGTAGGAAACAGTTTCAGTCCTTGTTCCACTAAAGTGGAAGGTTTTGCAGCCATCATCTGCTGTATGACCAGGGCTTCATCAGTGCTTGCTGCCCTCGGGCGTATCTTGCTTGTCTGAAACAAGAAGTTCATTTTCAGAGGACTGGTTTTAGGTGCAAGGTTGCTTAATTACGTGGATTGAGTTGAATGAGACAGATAGGGCCAAAATGAAGGAATGAAAATGCTGCTGATTTAGGGTGCATCAAGTTTCAGAGGTCGAAACATCCACTTTGCACCTTGTGAAAGTCAAAGTATCTCAAATAAGCGTGCGAAATCGTAACTCGGTGGTTTTGCAGCCCTTTGTCTCTGTGCTCTCCTGGTAGATTATACACAGTCCTACAGAGAAGGACTTTCTGAACACAATGTTTATTAATGGAGCCCATCCCAGCTGTGCGATCCTCATGCCGAGTAACAGCGGGATTTTCTTCAGGTCTCCTCACCACGCAGGGTTTTGGTGTTTGTGAAAATGAGACACCCTGAAGGGAAACTTTCATCTGAATCTCTCAACAGGTGAGCCCCAAATGTGGTTTACGTTCCATTACCACTAAACACCGCCGGGCCTGATAGATTTGGTACGCTTTCTGGTCCATCAATCTGACAGATTAGAAGGGAAAGGGATTTTTTTTTCGGTGCCTTGCAGATGATCACTTTCCTGGTGCACCCTGTCCTCCGACTGAATAAGAAAATAATGTTTAGATATAAAGACCATGATTGACAGTCAGGCAGGCAGATGCATTTTCTGGTAACAAAAGCCAGACAGAGAGTTTGGCTATTTTTGTACACCAACCTCCAAAAACCTGCACTTGGTGTAAGGAAACTCAAGGAAGGAATCTGTCGAATCTCCTCAAACTTAAAACACCAGCAAGAAATTACTCCCAGCCCTTCCTCTGCTTTTGTGCTGTAACCCTATGCACTTACCCTCCAGCAAATCTGCCGTACCAAATGCCAGAGTTCAATCATAACCAGGGATTTTCAATACTCAGACCTGATCCCTGCCTTTCCCATTGCACTCCTCCCCTATCGACCATTTCCCACAATTAGGGGTCCCTCCGTTCCCAAAACTGTTTTAAGTATAAGCATGCTATCACGTTACCTTCCCCTGGGCAGATGCTACCTTTCGTAAAGTCCCGTTTTCCAGGTGGTTTTTTTGGTTTTCCTTTATTTTTGAAGAGGAAAATTGAAAATACAAATAGGTATTAGTAATAAATCTCTTCCCATATTTCACATTCCACCATGCTCCCTTTACTATCTCTGCTTAAGTTGTGCATTGTTTAGCACCATTTCACAGCAACAACTTTGAGAGGAAGGTCGGCTAAAAATGTATTGTTTTTGAAGAATTACAAGACTAAATGTTGAGTTCAGAGAGATTTCTCCATCTCACCTTAGTCTATAGCTTAGCTCTGGAATGTAGAGGTAATGTAGGGGCCATAGCTGGCCCACAGAGTAAGAAAAGACAGAGAAAAGGTCTAGCAATGGGCTGGACCAGAGTTCTTGCCCCTTGATGCAAAGACCTTGACTGTTTTCAAACTCTCATGTACGTCTTGCAGTGAACTGGGGCTGACCTTTGTTTTTAGAACAGGAAATTCTCCAGAATGTATTTCTTCTGGGGGTATGTGATATTTTGCATATATTTCTGTATCTGCTGCTAACTCATGGCCCATGTTCCTTCTGTGTCCCTCCGGTCAAGTCTCAGCGGATCTGTAATCTCTTACATCTGCATCTGTAGCTCGTACGTGCAGCGGGCAAATATACTTGTGGCCTCAAAGAATTGCTTTCTCTTATACGCCCTTTACTTACATGGAGCGCTCTTGCACATTCACGTTTTGTTCCAAGAAAATAGTTTGGTCTTGGAAAAGACCCCAAAAAGGTGTTCTACAAGGTCTCCAGCTTGTGAGAAAGGTAAGCTCTGGTCTTTGGCTGTCTTCCTTCTCATCTTGTATTTTTTCCCCACTCCTCTTGGTTCTTTCATGCTGTGCAAGAATTTGGACTTTGGTGCTTGAATCGGAGTGTCATGCTGATCTTCAATGAGAGTAATTCTTCCCTGGAGAATGACTCACCAGGCACTGTCTTTGCTTCCTTCAGTACAATCTTAGCAAATAAAACTGCTGGTTCAGCTTTGCTGCTCGGTCACGGTCAGAGGGCGACGTGCTGGGACAGGATTTCTCTTCCTGGGTAAATCATGCAAAGTTTCTGCAAGTCAAACAAGGTGCCTGCTGAAATGCCTCTTTGCTTTATTGCATTTCATCTGACAGTTCATCTACCTCCCCTCGGTCTGAACACTTGTCTGCAACGATGAGGTAGTTTGTGTGGTTTGCGATGAAAAGGTCCTTTCCTAGTTTGTTCCAAAATCTACTGGGGATGCTGTATATTTTCATTGTCTCTGTTTGTTGCTTGGCCAGCATTTCCTTGCCTGTATAACATCTGTTCACCAGACCTCAGATATCCTTGATCACATTTGGCCAGTATGAAGCACCTCTAGCTTTCTGGTGTGCTCTTGAGAGTGCATCTGTTCCCAAAAATCTGGGTGTTGTGATTCAGCTGCATTTCTGTCTGTTCTATCTATCCCATGCAACTAGCTCATCTCTGTATTTCCAGCTAGTAGTCTCTCTGTGTCTTCTTTTCCACGGCTTTTTGTGTGTCCTGTTGATATCTGATGAACTTTATGTCTGTTTGGCACTTTCATATAGGTCAGAATTCACTTTTCCTATGCTCACAGCTCTTGGTAGAGTTCTTGTGGGAACATGAAGGTTGAAAATTGGTTTGGACAAATGGGAATGACTGCGAAGAATTGCTCTCCTCTTTATCCAACAATTCACTAAAGGGGTTTTGTCTCCTTGCCTCCTTCACTCCCCATCCCTTTGATTTCTCTCCTCCCTACTCTTCCTGCCTTTGACTTCTACCCTATCATTCCACTTAGGACCTTGTCTTCCTCCAGCTACCCAGTGCCCACCTCCACCTCCTCTGCGCTACCTCCTCTCCTCCTCTAACCTATTCATGTGCAGATATTTAGATCTGTAGACTTTAGACCTCATTTTACCCAATCTCAGCCAGCCAACTGAGGACTGCCCTTGACTAGTTGCAACCTACGTAGACAACTTCAGAGGGCATTTCAGCCCGCTTCTTCCGGAAGTGCCTCTTTCTTTCCAGTGACAAAAAGGGGAATCTCGAGGGAATACACTCCTATGTGCTTTGCTTCGGTGCTTAGCATCACCCAGGACAAATCCAGTCTATATGCTGCCAGTCGAATACCCTAGCCGTTGACGCAGCGCTCAGAGTAACTTCTTTCGGTGTCTCTGGGGCACTCTTCTCAGCTTTTTCACCTGTTATTCGTATTTCATAAAACCCATTCCTTCCAAATTTTACGTGCTGGGGAGCAATAATAAAATCTGCACAGGCCAGAGAAAAGCCTGACAGTGGGTGAGTCTACTGAGCCTTTTCATTCAGGCTCCCACATCTTTCATTCCTATTAGAAATTTGGTGTAATTTGGCAGCGGTCTGATCTATTGTTTCTCCAGATTTTTGACCTCTGTCACAAATCTTTCATACGTGACATTTTCTGCAGGCTGACTGATTTTGGAGGAAAATTAATATTTATTTGGGTCCCCTGGTGAGTTGTGGGTGCATCCAGATGAGGGGTGAGCATGTGACAGCCATTGCCTACTACAGCTAGAAGTGCAGCAGCTTCTATTTAGCTTTATTTTTTAACCATTGCAATGCCAGGGCAAAAAGCATCAAGCTGCTAAGCAGGGTTTGGTGGGAGTCAGGGCTGTAATTTAGTGCCAGGGATGTGATTTCTCTCTGATTTTTGTTCCGTTTTCCGGTAGTCTCCACTTTGGATTTCCTAGATTTGCTCCTAGGATCATCGTCATAATCTAAGTAGAAAAACAGCAACCCCAAACACTGATACGGTCCTATTTTAATCCTTGTGTCTCAAACACAGAGCCATCTCATGAAACACTTCCTCCAAGCAGAGCTGCCTGCATACCCAGATGTTGTCTGAGTATCAGTGTGCTGCAATGACCCCATGGGGAAAAACATACACCGTAACCCTCCAGAAGTGAATTCTCCTTGTCCAGCCTTCCTACATTCTGACATTGCTTCTCCCCTATGCGCGGCAGGGGTTGCAGTGGCTCCTGAGGGCTGGCAGTGTGTTGGAGAGGTTGGAAATACCCCGCAAGAGCTTTCCCAGGGAACCGACCTGGGGTCTGGTTGGAAAGACAGTCTGTAGATCGGCTCGTAGCTCTTTGGAGGTGATGAGGGAATGCAGCTGTACCCCTCTGTCTAGCCTTCTACCAAAAAGGAGAGGCCATGAGATTGAGTGGGTCGCTGAACTGGACTCCAGAGAGATCAGCTTATTGCTTGATCTAAGGCAGAAACAAAAGATGAGAGCAAGCAAATCTCTTCCTCCTTTTTTCTCCCCTCCCTGTTGGTATGCCTTTTCCATTTAGAGATTATCTCTCGCGACGTGTATGTGCAGTGCACGAGGGGCCCGTGCTCTCCACTTCCAATCACTGCTTAGATATAAGGGAAATAAGGGGAACCATTACCCGGCACCTAGGGCTGTGTTTGCGTGCCTCATCACCTTCAAAGGTCTGATCAACAGCTTGCATTTAGGGTGGAATCCCGTTTTCCTCCTTTAGCAATACTCCTGTTTATGGGATCATACTTTATTGCTTTCTTTCCAAGTGTTTCATTACAAACTCTTTTAATGAACCACTAGGGGTAGCCAAATGTGTTTGGTTGCACGCAGGACCTTGGGAGAGGATTATGGAGAAATTCACTGCAAACAGTCTCAGCTTGCTTGCAAAGGAGGCAGCCTAACTAATCCTCCTTCCTGCCCTCACAGACGAGCTCTCAAGACAGAGACCTCCCTGAACTCAGGACCTTGGGGACACCTGGAAGGACATTAAAAGCTCCAGAGCTGAGAACTCGCTGCAGCAACCTGACCCCATCCGGACCCAGCACACGTCCAGCGAGATAAACTGGTGATGTTTGCCACATGGCCGTCACACATCTCAGCACTAAAGCCACCAGTCTCCCATGGGGGCTATAAAACATGTACTGAAGAATACTGGGAATGAGAAACCTCTGCCATAGGTTTAAGTGAAAATGCTGGGAGAAAGGACTGCAGAAACTACTGTGGTCATCTCATGACAGCTTTACCTCTTGTGAGATGGTAATTTAGGAAGAAGAGACAAAACCTTGTATAGCATTTTTGTCTTCCATCTTCACCCTGCTTCGGGCTCTCCTCTCTGTGCTATTTATGTACAGTCATTAACTGCTGTTAACGATGGTGTGCAATAAAGAAACAACAGTGCCGTAACATTGATGAGGAAACTGCATAAACTTAATGATTTCCCAAGGTCGCACAGGCAGCCTGTACTTCGAGCAAGAGATGTACCAAAGTCCTCCTGTGTCCCACTTCAGTGCCTTAGGTGGGCTTTTCCTTCCCACTTTTCACTGCATGGACAAAACCCAAAGAGAGGTAAATGAAGACATGTTAAAAGCAAGCCTGTCCCTGCTCTGCTGGAAAACCAGACCCAAGGCAAGTGGCTGTGATGCTGTGGGTCTCAGGGGACTTGCATCTGCTTGCTATTAGGCTAGAGGTGGCCTGCAAGATATCTTCACCACATCTCGGCTGGGGTTATAGGTTTTGCACAGAGGACGTGCTGAGCTTTTTCAGCATGAGTTTGACTAATGCAGACTGGGATCAGAAGCTTTTCTGTGACAGCACGGGTAAAACACAATCTCCCCATTCCTGCTAGAAACTGAGAGCTAAACACTGCTCCCAACACAGCTCTGACACTTTTCTGCTGTTTCAGTTGGGTCTGCAGGAACCCACACTGTAGATCAGCAGCATGAGAAATGAGTCTGCCCATTTTCTTGGGATCTGAAAAGTTATGAGGGAACAAGTCTAGCACCAGACAATATTCATCTAAGTCTCTTGAAGGAAGTATCTACCAAAACTATTTATCCCTCCTATAAGAACTAGCCTCCAAAACAACAATGTGATGGTTTGCTAATACAGTGACTGGTTACTTAAGATATCTTGCAAATTGAAGGCCAAACACTTCCTTGATACAATCAAACTTTGAGAAGTAATAGTTAAAACAATTGGTAGAAGACCCAAGGGAGCAAGCCGGCATAATTTCCCCTCAGAAGTCACCCCAGATCTAGTAGATCTTGGTACATGCTATTGAAAAAGGGGAGGGGAGTGACAGAAAATAAGAGGGTAGAATTTAATTAAGCTTTGATGAAGTTCATGACTAGAGACTGTTATGTAAATAATACAGGCATAATGGGAGAGTGATAGTCTGTTAAGGAATGAGGCCATGTAAGACAGAAAACTAGATTTAGGAAGGGATGATCAATTTTCAACCTGCTGATGAGATTCCTTGGGGCTGATACGAGTGATAAATGATCTGGAAAAGAATCGTGGTAGATGATTGTCAAACACTTCTGGGACTCCTCTAGAGGATAATGGAAAGAACCCTTCAAGAAGCTTCCAGAGGTCTTTCTATGGTCAGGGTAGTCATACTACCTGGATATAGTCTAAAATTGTTAAAGAAATTTGCTTTATTTAAATGCATATTTGTCCATTTCCAGATTCTGTAAGTGCCTGAAGAACAGTCTGTCCTACTCATTTAAAAACATGACTTTGACACTGAAACCATGAGATTCTGCGATATAATACATTTGATAAACTTTTCATTTAGCTTCTTGCTTTTGAGACGTTATAGTTGGTCTTCTGAAGCCTCTTCTAGCAATCATGAGGACAATCAACTTTGGGAAAATATGACTTGATGCTATCAGAATTCCATGCCTCTGGGAAAGAGGTGACAATTTCTGTAGGAGTCATTGCCGAACACAGCCATAGCTGTTTCACTGGGTTGCTTTAGAGGCACAGCACACCATGCATTGAACAGCTTAATGTGAGACCATGCACAGAACACATACTTTACACTTGGGCGTGTGTATTTCCTCCAGAAACACATGCTGCTGATCAGCCCAGCAAGGGAACAGCCCCCCCCGATTTAGCTGACCGATGGTAACAAGAGCAGTACGACTTGCCTTTCTGAATCCTCGTCATTTACCTCTTGACACGACACCTTTCTCTGTTCTCAGCCCCTGGATATGCGAGACGTGGTTTGCATCCAGGTCTAAATCCAAACCCCTCCAAGGTGTGTGAGAGTTCAGATTTCAGCCCGCGCCTATCTTGAACGTGAACCCTTTTTAATAAAGCAGAAATCTCCAGATGCACCCAAACAGCTGAAAACCATCAGCAAGGATAGTGCCATTTCAGCTCTTTTGGAGGAACGTCTATGCTCCCCCTTACTTTCCACCTCCCCAGTCTCTGTCTTGCCATCTGTTATCCCGCATAACTAGATCATTGCTTTGTATCTTGCTCATGCCCTTCACCTGACACAGCCCATTCCCCCTTCCCAATAAAGGTAGAAACACAGAGGATGTGCTGTGTTCACTAATCCTGTTTCCAACCCATCCCATGCTGGGGGCCCCATGCAAACCACACTATCAATCTGGCAGTCTCTGATGATGGAGCCCACATGGGAACCTTAGATAATGGATTACAGTAGAGGACATGTACTTCCAAATGTATTTAAGGTGTCTGGCAGTTTCTTTAAGAAGCAAAAGAGGGAAAAATCTGTTTAAGGGGAGAGAAATGTACCCCAAATCAGTGAGAGCTTTTTGGAAAGTGGAAAGTCCTCTGTCATGCTGTACTGCTTCACTCGTCCCAACACGGGAGGTGAATGGTGAAAGTATTCTTAAAGCAGAACTCCCATAGCTGAGAGCAAGGAGGCAAATAGGTAATATGGTAAACATTGCACATGGTTTAAATTATCTTTGGTAATAAAACCATTCATCATCAGCCTCCATGCTGGAGATTGAGATGGCTATTGCTCCCGAGGATAGAGTGACTGAAAGAATGAATCATTTGCTGCTCTCTTGCTCTCTTATTTTCTCTGACCTCCATGGCCCTGGCTCAAGGTCTTGCTGCAGAATAACAGGTCAGCTGGTCTAAGCTCAGTATCCAGAAAATTATAGCCTAGGATTCAAAGGTAATCGTCATCCCTGGCATATCTCTCTGTTCACTGAGACAGGGCCTCCTCTGGCATGAGGACTGAATTACCTCTCTGCCTTGGAGACTAATCACTCAACATCAGAGCTGAGAGAGGGATGGAGATGTCCTATGTGTGACCCACCGGCACTGGTGGTGATGGCAAGTCCCAGCCAGGCCCCAGAATGTTGGTACTTTGTTGAGATTTCTTCACTTGACCCTATTAAAATTCTGCTTTTTATGGTGACTTTGTGTATCACGTGCAACATAAGGGTTGGAGTGTGTAGGAAACAAAGGGAGCTTCCCTCTGGAGAAGGGCACAGTCATCTTTTGCTCATCCCTGCATGGTCTCCCAGAAGCCCAGAAAACAGGGCAGAGTCCGTGCTATCCTCTGCTTAAGATCTCAACTCAACAACCAGCCATTTAAACCAGCATCTTCAGAAGGGGATAGGAAAAATCTTTCACACTGACTCCCAAAACAATGGATGTTGGCATTCCTCCCCGATGGTACCCAGCTCCTCACCTCCTCGACATTCCTTCTATCGGTTCTCTTCCAAGCAAAATCTTCCCAACCCATAAATCTGTAGATTTACATATCCTTTACAGCTCGGCAAACCCTTGCCTCTCTCCATGTAGGTCTGCCCAAAGCAAAACCCCTCTGGTCCAACATAAAGTGCACATGCATCTCTCCCCAGTCATCAACCCAAAGTTGGATCGGGGTGGTCATTGTAAATTCAGTGCTTGTGTTCCATTGAAGCTGGGGAGGTGTGACCCTGGGATGAGTGAGGTCTGAAAAAACTCGTTGTCTTCCAGGGGGTTACTCCAATGAAGAGCTCAGGCAGAGTTGCAGCACGCTCAGACTCACACCTGGATTTCTCCAGGATTATGGTCACTTTGAATCTGGAAGGGCATGCCCATAGGTAGCCAACACCAGGAGCACCACATTGTGAGGTGCAAGCTCAGCCTTGCAATGCTGTTTTAATAGAGTCAAGCTCTGGCTTCAAGTGTATGCAAGAGCCACACGGACCACATCACGTTGCTGGAGAAAGAGAAGGACAGGAGGAGAGCAAAGTCTGCAGTGTTGTCCTCCATCGCCACCAAACTGCTCTGCCCATACTTGCCTGGAGATCTGTTCTGTGCTTAGCGCTTCAGCGCTGGAGCAAACAGGGAAATTAAAAATAAGGCAGTGGCCATAAAGACACCCAGAGATACAGAGTGGTGGCTGGTCTCTGCCCAGTTCCTTAGCCCCATCATAAAACCCATCACTGCTCTGCTGGAGTCAGCGGGTCCCAGATTTACAGACATCAATGCTCAGCTCCTGTTTCAGCGCTTAATTTACTCTTCAAATGAATGAGAAATCAGGTGCCTAAACAAGAAGTTAGGCACAGAAACACCTCTGTGGATTTGGTCATGCAAGGCTGGCCAATCTGAAACGTCCCATCCCTTGTTGAAAGTCTGCTCACACTTTGGGTCTCCGAGCCCTCGGTAATGCTACTGTCTGCAACAGCAGGGTCTGGGTATCAGGGCAAGGAGCACGATCCATAAATCCGCTGCTTAACAAGATACAGAGAGATTATCTGGCCCCTCTTTATGATTTGTGGATTTCTTATTCTTTAACGTACATTTCCAATCCTGTTGCAAAGTCCACATGGCACAGCAAGGTCTGCAGTAAAATTTATCTAGTGAGTGAAAAGCAAGCGGGGGGGCATAGCTTGTTTTCTGTCCGTAGCTGTGGGGTTTTTTGATGGTTTGCATTTCGCTCATGCTGCCTGCTCTGAAGTCGGGAGGGTGGACTGGAGCTCCATCAGGCTTGTTTGGATGTCAAAAAGTTGCAATAGGGTTACAATAGGGAGTGTTTTTCCCTTGAATAAATACGACTGAAGGGATGACCTCAGCTCCCAGGGAGGACTGCTACTGTATTAGAAGTTATCTTCTGGAGCAGATACAAAGCTGAGGTCTTGCTCTCCGAGGTTTTAAGGAGTCTGTTCTCCTTTTCTTTGCTGACTTTCAGTGCCCCAAATGTCCTGGCAAAATTCCAGCTGCGGCAGATACAGGGGACATGAACTATTTTTCTATTAAAAAAACCAAACACGTAATCTAAAATAGCTGCAGCAGGTGGTGACGATGCTCCCACCCTCCACCTTTCCTTTCCACCCTTCCTCCTCACTGTATATACTCCATGCCAGTGCAATGCCAAACCTCTTTTATCCTTCTCTAAGTGTGCAGGGATGCTCTTGCCCAGGCAGCATCTCTGCTCTATGAAGGTTATTTCACCAGAGGCGTTTGACTCTTGCAGCTGTAGTTTTGCAATAAGTTAGGTCTCAAATCACTCCACTAACTGTAAGCGATTAATCCTGGATTTATCCCAGTGGCCTCGCTGAGGCTACACTGAAACCAGAGAACCCAGGGGTATTTCAGAGAGCAGGGATGCAGGGTCGGGCTCTAGACTTGCTCTGTGGTGCTGAAGTGTGACCCCTGTGCACGCCCATCTCTCTCCCATGGTCTTGTCCACAAGGTGCATGGAACACCAGAGGAGGAGCCCAGGCAGATTGGGGACCAGGAGCCTGGTTCACCTCTCTGACTTGGTCTGTTCAGCAGGATCCCAAGAAACATGTTACATTACCTCTCGTTACGCAGCTTCCCAAACATCTTTGAAACACAAGTCTTGAAAAACCAATGTTTCAAGCTTAAATTTTCCTTAAGCCACTTGGGTTCTCCCATCACCCTCCAGCTGCATTCCTGAGATTTAATTATTGTCCTCTCTCCCTCCTTTTGTATCGCGTGTGACTTGCCGGAGGGTAAGGCAATGGTAGCTTATCACCGGATGATGTTACCTTTCAACTTTCTCTGCTCAGGCCTCAGGAGAGACCTCCCCTCCCATGGCCAACCATGACCTTTCTTGTCCCATATGGGATACTGCTGCCAATCTGCCACCAGGACACAAACACACCAGATGTTGTTGCGATTGAGAGATATTCTGCTCCAAAGCCCCTTTTTATTGCTATTATGATTATATTAGAAACTACTGAAATTTATGGGTTGGAGTCTGACAGATCAGCCCGCTCCCCAACTTTAGCCTTCTCTTCTCTGATGCTTTTTTGTTAAAAAATCAGGACTACATTTGCAGAAGGAGGAGGAAACAAAAGAATTAATGAGCAAACCTTTTGCCAGCTTGTAGGATGACAAATGTTAAAGTGTTTCCATTAGAGTCAACAGCAAAAGTCCCATAAACTCCAATGGAGAAGACTACCTCTGAAGAAATGGAGATTCCTGTCAAAAAACCCAACCCTAATGGACCTCTTACATTATCTTTACTCTTCTGAATCTATACGGTGTCCTCTTAAGTCTGTTTCCCAACTCTCTGCTTTACAGAGGTGCCCATTCCTATTCTAGCTCCACTTTTGATGCAACCCGGTCATCTTCGGGCCAGATCTGGAGGTGTGTTTCTTCACGCCCTCAGCACTATCTCTATGGCCTTCTTCTCCCCTCCGCCTCAATGAGTTTGCAACGAACACATTATCCCATGCTCCTCCTGGGGAGGAGTCCTCACTTTTGGATGAGAAGATAAAGGTTTCCATCCGTGGGACAATATTGCTGTTCCCTTAATATATTCAATATTGCCATGTGCGGCCTTTGCTGTACCATAGACCAGTATTATGCAGGTTCAGATTATTTGGGGTAACAAAAGGTTTCTCTTGCCACTTTTTGTCGCACTGCCCAACATCCCATGAGAAGTCTCAGGGACCCAGGGAAAAATGGGAAGGGAGAGCAGAAGAGCAGCACTAATAGATCCTTGGGGATCCATTAGTAAACCTCTGGCTTACGTGTGGAAAGTCCTGAAGGACACTCTCCCACTGCATGTTGGCATTTAAAAAAAAAACAACCAAAACTACAACAGAAACCAAAGGTCCATGGAGATCAGAGTGGTTGGAAAGACTTTACGTTATGTCAGAGACAGGGGCAGAACATGGGATCTCCAAAAGTCCTCTGTCTTTCTGGGAAAATTACCTGTAAAGAGCCATTCTGGACAAAGGTTTGCATTTCATTGGTGAGGAAACCCGGCCCAGTCTCCTTCCACAAGTCTCCTTCTCTACCACCACTGCTTTGACTTTCATAGCCCTGCTTTTTCTTGCAGTCATTTAGTCAAGCCAGGTATTCCAGCAAAAACCGCTCATCAGAAATGCAACATAAAGTGGAAGTGACCCCTGACACTAGCTTAAAATTAGACTCGATGAGCCTACAACCAGGAAACTGTTCCCCCAGCCCCCTTTAAAATGTAACAAATGAAAAACATTTGGTTGCTATTACCGGTGATTATGATAAGCTATGTTAAAATATGAAGTGGGGGAATTTATCTTTATTTCCTGGGATAGCATTGATGAAAAATATGCTGCTCCATCTTGATTTTCAATCACTCGAATGAACTCTGTCATGCATTTATCTTTATTTGGCTTGATGTGTGTAACTGATCCGGGGAGGGAGAGAGGGCAGGGAGAGGGAGGGCAGGATTGGCAATTTAATCTGATGCAGATAAGTTTATTAGCTGCCCTCAGATCTGTTCCTGACTGAACACAACGAACAAGGCTGCATGTCGGATATCTCATCGTAGTCCTTCAGGGAGAAGGCACAGCCTCTGTCGCGGCGTAACCTTCAGCAAATGGTTTACATCAGTTTTCATTACGCTTAAGGCCTCTCTCTAATAATTTTCTGCCAGAGCCTGGGGGCTGGGTGGGTCCTTCTGTCCATCGGGGCTTTTCCTCTGCAGAACGAAAACGAAGACTTGGACAAGGAATGAGGTCAAAGCTAGCATCCCTCCCTGCCTCCCCCTTTCCTGTAGGTGAGATTCAAATAAAATCTCTCAGATCTGTTGCACCTAAAGCAGGGTTAGAAGACCACATTTTGGCAAGATGAGATGGAAGAGGGTTGTTTGTGGGTTTTTTGGGGTTTTTTTTTGGTTGTTTTTTTTTTTTTTTTTTGTAGGGCCAAGTTTTTGCACAGTTTTCTGTAGCATAAGCTGGTCGCTGAATTGCAGTGCCGCTGCTTTATGCTGCCCCAGGAGCCCAGGGAAGACCTGGCAGAGGTTCACCCATGGAAAAAATGAAACAGCTTTCTGGGAATAGCAATAAAGCAGAGGCAGCAAGTTCATGCTGCTAGAATGCCCACGAAATCAGTAGCTTTGCTATTGACTTCCATGGGAAGGGACTGAAAAGAGTTAATTTCGTATGTATATATGTGTGTGTATATATATATTATATATATATATGATTCAGAATTGCTCTTTTTAAGCATTCAGGGGTGAGCATTTTTCAGCTGGTGCAAACTGTGGAAAGTTGTGCTGCAACCCTGAGGGCTTTATTGAGTTTCACCAACTAAGAACCTGACTGAGAGCTTTGGGGACTTTGAGGCTAAAAACCCCAGAAACCATCAGAAGAATATTACATCTCAGAGAAATTAGCACTCATTGAGCTGTCCTGAAAAACATCTCGTTCTAATAACTCTTGTTGTCTGCGCTGTAAAGAGCTGGGCTGAAATGAGGATTTTTCTCCTAGAGCTAAACGCGACCCAGTAGAAGAACAGATCAGTTCAGAATTTCCCTCCCCTTCTGCTCCAGTCACGTAAGTGCATTACGAATTGCAAATCACCCAGACAGTTCCCTGCCTTCACCTGACCATATCCTGCTGGTCACACAGCTTAAGAAATCCACTCAATTTTCTTTTGTGTTTTTTTCCTTTACAAGAAAAAAACCCAACCCTCTCGTGCAGTACAGCTCAATTTAACAGATGTTTGCTCCTTTACGACAAAGTCCTGGTTACAAGATGGAGTAACTTGTCTGGTTCTTGAACAAAAGCAACTATATTACCTCGATGCAAAACCCTGCCCAGTCTTGGGAAGAGGAAACGTTAGAAATAACAACAGGTGAGACCTGACAGAAAAGACATAATGGCTCGTTTTGCAGAAAGTGTCCGAAACCATTTATTGCCCGTCTCTCTCAGCAGAGAGGAAATTTCAGGAATGATTTCTCTCACTTGTTCTCTTGGTTCGCATTTTTATAGGAGGCATTTGTATTTCCGCCGTTGGATGTTTGCCCTGTTTGTGCCGGTGCTGTGCAGGAGCTTTTCTTCTCTGGGGTGTGCTTTATCCTGTGTCTTTGCAGATCCTTGCTCCATGCAAAGAGGAAGGAATAGCAAGACAACTTCCATGGACAGACCTGGAACAAAGTCATCTCCATTAAGCAAGGAGGCACTGATGCAGGAAGAGACGAATTTGAAGTCACCCCAAGGCTGACCACCTAAGCTACACAGCCGTTTTAGTGGGTCTTGTAGCAACAGGAGAAGGGATAATGGTTTTAAACTGAAAGAAGGTGAATTCAGAACACCTATAAGAAAGAAATCTTTTACGCTGAGGGTGGTGAGACACTGTCCCAGGTTGCCCAGAGAGGTGGGAGATGCCCCATCCCTGGAAACATTCCAGGTCAGGTTGGATGAGGCTCTGAGCGACCTGATCTAGTTGAAGATATCCCTGCTCATGGCAGGGGGTTAAACATGCCTTCCAACTCAAACTGTTCTCTGATTCTATGATCCTCGTGTAGGAAGATGAGCAGACCTCCCAACGACAATGTGAAGTGCCTGGCTCTGAACCACAAATTCCCTTAAACCCAAATCACCTGCAGTGGGGTCTAAACCTAACGAGCAAATGCAGCATCAACTGGTTTCCATAAGGTTGTGCACATACAGTAGAGATGCTTTCAGCCCCCACTGCGCTGATAGGGGAGTTTTGATGGCAATGAATGTTCCTGCAGCAACGACAAATGCACCCGGTGCAGATTAGGGGTGAGGGGCTGGGAAAGCAGCGCCCCGTTTGGTATCAGGAGCACTGCTCTGGTTAGTGTTAAATGTCCACCTCAGGCGGAAAATGCCTGCAAGCCACCGGGCTCCTCCAGGGAGGGATTTAGCAGGTTTGGGTTTCCAGGCAGAGCCCAGAGACTCTCTGGAGCGCCAGCCCCCAAGGAGGACAATCAGAGGCTGTGGGGGATAAGGGAGAGCATTAATGCACAGCGATCTTGTAGTGGCCTCTCCAGAGAAGTTGTTATCATCCTTTGCAGCGGTAAACCCACAGCAGGTGGGTTAACGTGCTGCTCGTGTGCTTGTGCTGTTGCTTAGTTTTGATCCCTGCCCACACTTGGAGATACACGCGTGCACATTTGCCCACCTCCTCTAAAAATAAGTAAAACCTTTTAAAATCAGAGCATAGTTTTTTTGCCGTTTCTGTTTAAGTTATTGGTAGATTCAGGGCCTTGGCTGCTGTCTCCAGGGATATAAAACTTGCAGCGTGATATCTCTGCTAATTGGAATATTTTATGTTTAAGTTGTAGGTTTTGGGGATTTTTTTGGGGGGGGGATTTCGTTGATTTTTTTTTTCCCCCGTCTGTTTATCGTGGTGTTTTTAAAAGGTTTCATGTGTCCCAAGTGCTTATCAACAAAAATAACATCCAGGAGGCTTAACCACAGGGATGTGAACCTTGCATACACGCTGAGATTTAGATCAGGATGTCACGAACTCTGAGGGCGTCACCTCCAGAGACGCAGATTTGGCACTTGCTTTGCAGCCCAGTGGCCAGAGCTGAAACCCAGGTGCAGGTAGGACAACGCGCAATGTCTTTCTTCTCCCTACGCCAAACCTCACAGTGCTGGAGGGCTGGGAAAGTCCCTTTCTCTGCCCATCAACCATGCTTGGGACCTTGCCTCATGGTGGGCAGGACTTGGTGGCCCCATCTCGCAGCACATGGGAGATAAGATGGAGGAAATCTCCCAGTGCCTCCACTTGATGTGGTCCATCCACCTCAGTGCTGCCATGTGCAGTGGAGAAGAGACAACCTGAGAGGTCCAACCAGGCACCAACCATCTGTCTGGATTTCAGGAGGCCGCGATGATGTCAAGTAGTGCAACTTCTATAAAACAAGAGCACTGCAGGGCTTGAGCCCAGCTGAGGCGCCAAGCTGTCTATTTAAACTAAAAGGATTGGTGCTTTGGCATCCCCCGCTGCTGGTCTACAGCCTGCCCTGACCACAGCTCTCCCTCTTACCCTACTGGAGATAAACCCTTTCCAAACAGGCTCTCACCCAGCCTGGCCGCACTGAATCACTTCACAGCCATGGGTTGGGTTGCACATTTTGGGTCCAATTCTTGCTTCCACTCAGGCTTGATAAGCTTTCAGTGTAAATAAGGACACCAAATCCCTCATTCCTCTCTGTGCTTTTTCTGCATGAACGTGACTTACCAGAACCAGCAAGTGGCACCTTTGTGTCCTCTGTAGGTTTCAGTGGAGGTTGCAAAGCCATCAGAAGTGTCACCAGATGCAACAATTGGAAGCAGAGACCAGATACATTCAGAAAGGTGATAAGGCATGTTTCCCTTTTCACAGGAAGCATAAAAAACCCTTTGGGTGGCTTATCTAAAGATGTGCTGAGTCCTTCATCATGTGAAGTCCCTAAATCAAGATCGAATGCCTTTCTAAAAATAGATGTTAGCCAGCAAACTAGTTGTGGGCTTGGTGCAGAAATTGCTGGTTGAATATTTCTGTCTGCACTAACAGAACAACAGATTGGATGACTGCTGCGATCCCTTGTAGGCATCTGATTTTTGAATATGTAGATGTTGCTAGGGGGAAAGATCAACCCAATATATAAACATGAATTAGAAAAGGACTACCTCACTTTCTTGTGGTATCTATGATTGTGATCTTTCTGTAGAACTCACAAAAATCCCCGTTGTTTTGGGTTTTGGGTTTTTTTTAGGAGGATTTGAGGATGAGGAAGAAAATTTGACTGCACTTTTCTATACCTTGCTTTCTCCAAATAATTGTTCTCTGTCATTCTTGGAGTACAATGAACTCCAGAGGAAGGACCTGTAAGTGGGCTACAAATGGGCATACAGCAATGGCCATTACACTGAGGGAGCAGGATGGACACAGGCACCTCCTCCAAGAGACAATGGTCCACAAGAGACACACGGAGCCACAGACAGGAATTCCTCCCAAAGCCAGGGGGAAAATGTCACCAAAGGGTCTGGTTGCAGGCCAGAAACAGCTGCATGGAAAGGATGTGTTGGCCAGACACAAATTTGGTTAAGAAAATTATAAGAGATTTTGAGGCTGGCTCTGAAATGGCCATGGCAGCCAGTAACTGCAGCAGATATCTCAGTGTACTTGCAGTTCCTATAAAATGAGCAGTTGAAAAGTTTAAGCCTGGGAATGGCAGTACTGAGAAAACTCTTGCAATGAGGCAACTTAGTGTTTTTGCTGCAGGCAGCAGAAGGTCATTAGCCAAATGCACACCCACTGCAGCACCCACTGCACCTGCTTTTGAGACCACACGCTGAGAGGACGACAGGCAGACAGACAAACTCATCACATGCTACATGGATTGTGGGTGCTAATCAGCGTGATTTGTGGCGCATAGGATCATAGAATGGTTTAGATTGGAAAGGACCTTAGAGATCATCTAGTTCCAGCCCCCCTGCCCTGGGCAGGGACACCTCCCACTAGACCAGGTTGACCCAAGCCCTGTCCAACCTGGCCTTGAACCCCTCCAGGGATGGGGCAGCCACAGCTTCTCTGGATGCATGGACAGTGGCAACACAGACGTTCCTACTCCTCTCCTGTTCTTCATACTTAAACCCAAGAATTTTTCTGGGCATTGAAGGAGTTACACTCTGCCCCTACCCTTTAGCAATTAGCTGTTTGATGGGTCTGCCCAGTGTTTCATGTGGCAGGCAGAGGATGGAGCCTGCTTTTGAAAGCCCTGTTAAAACAAGGATGTTTGATTAAGGGGCTAGAAAAGGTGTTACATAGAAATGAAGCTGGCATGAAAGTTGTCTAAGGTAACTATAGTAAGACCCCTTTATTTTCCCATACATACACTTGGGGTTTTGGATAGTTAATTACTTTTGGCTGGTGGTCTCCCATGGCCTTCTCCACTTATCTCTAAGACCTGGAGGTGTCCACAGTGTTTAGTTACCCCCTAAAAGAGCTCCTCTGCATGCAACAGTCACAAACAGCGCAGATAAGCCCTCACCCAACAATCTCAGCCTCACTTGAAGGACAGAAGACCTAAGAGCTCTTGACACGTTTTCAAGCTTTTATCTAAATGACTTTGACTTGGCTTCATATGAAGTTGATGGAGGTGCCCAGCTCTCCTGAAGGACCAGCATCTGCCTGCTATGATTATGCCATTTGTAACTGGGAAAGGTTTTAATACTGAAGCATCTGTAAAATTGCACTGTGAAGCAGCATAAAAACATTTAAGCCAGCATGAAAAACAGAACATTCTCCAACCGTGGCACAGCCCTCATTTTCTAAATAAAACCAATGAATGCACCACCCTTCTCCACCCGAAAACCCTCCAAAATCTTGGCATGACTTTCCAGGTGAGGCTGGTTCTCGATGCAGAGCCAGTCGTTCAGATGGCTCTTACCTTGGCAGCATCGAGATGCAGTAACAGGCAGCCACAATGCAGGATTGTGCGGTACTTCCAGCAGCAGGGCCGGGTGCCCGAGCCATCTCCAGTGGAACCGGCATTTATTTGTATGGTCACTGATCCCAGGAAGCACTGGGCAGCCTGGGGACAGTGGAGGCTGGTTCACTTCTTGGTTCAACTGCTTGGGGGCATGAATAGAAAATATTGTTTGCCGGTTGCTTTGATATTGCTCTCAAATATGGCTCAAGCAAGGGGAAGCATGGAGAAGGGAGGGAGAGGAGGAAGAGCCCGAGGTTTTCAGATGTGAGGTTTCTACGTCTTCTCCCTGGAGGCTTTTGTGGGTTGGGTGACTGGTAGTTTCCTCTGGGAGAAATAAAAGGGGAAAGAGGAGGAATTGGGGGCAGGCTGAGCCTTGCAAGTCTCTGCTTTGTGATACAGATGGGATGAGGAGAAGCTCCGTGGTACTTGGTCCTTTCCAGAGCAGCTCCTCCATGAGTAGGACCCATACGGATGGATGCCTGTATCTGGGACTCTCCAACACTGACACAAAGCAAGAGGCAGGTCCTGAGTCCTTATGAGCAGATGGAGAGATGGAAAAGCTATGCGAGAAAGACATAGATGTGGCAAACTGGGGATAAGTACAGATTTGCTATGTTTTCCAGCCATACCCCAAGATGCACCAGCATTTTAGAGCGTGTAGAGGACAGTAATGAGCCTACCTTCATGAACATGAGGGGTTTGCACAGGAGAGCTCAGTCCTTCCATGAGGGACCTCACTTGAGGCCCCTCAATCTCTGCCTCCCTGCTGACTTACCCCAAACGTGTCCCCAGCAGCCAAATTTCCCCAGCCCAACTTGCCCAGCCCTTGGGCCTGTGTTGTGAAAAACAAGAAGAAGTCACCATAGGCAGCAAAACCCCAATTTCTTTTCAGGTTCACAGACCTAGGATGTACATCACACTGATACAACCACTCAGTGAGGAGGGCTTAGCCTGACGACTACCCCATGTGGGTAATTAACACATTACAGCCCTGACCCCATGACTGCCTTAGAAACTTAGTTGACTGCAGTTAATTCTTTACCAGTTACAGTCATTAATGTTGTTATTTGTCTTTCCTGGAGTGTACGAACCGAACTGACTGACCTTGCACGGGATACGGGGACTTTAATAGGAAAATCTGCTTAATATTAGCACATTCTTCAGGGCCTGCACAGGCCTTGACAAGATTATTTTTAACAGATGACACACGGCTATTTTAAAAGAAGATTAATGTTTTTTTGGCTGAGCAAACCAGAGCAGAAATATCTCGTTTGGGTTGTTGGGGGGAAAAAAAGAAAAGAAAAGGCTCTTTGGGAAAGGCAAACTGGAAAGTTAACCGACATAGTGTCATTTAGGCACTTCTGTCACCCATGTGCAAGTACTAATCCTGGCATCAGGGGAGCCATGTGGAAGTCTGGGTTTGGCTAATTAGACAGATCTTCCCTTGCAATGAGGTAGGTGAGCTTTCCTCTTGGTGTCTGGGAGTCCACTGTACCTGGGCTGAGAATCATAGAATCATAGAATTGCCCAGGTTGGAAGGGACCTAACAGATCATCGAGTCCAACCATCAACGTAACTCTGACAAAACCATCACTAAACCATATCTCTAAGCACCACGTCTGCCCATCTTTTAAATATCTCCAGGGATGGTGACTCCACCACTTCCCTGGGAAGCCTCTTCCAATGCTTGACAACCCTTTCAGGGAAGAAATTTTTCCTAATATCCAATCTAAACCTCCCCTGGCACAACTTGAGGCCATTTCCTCTTGTTCTATCACTTGTTGCTTGGGAGACGAGACCAACACCCCCTGGCTACCCCCTCCTTTCAGGGGGTTGCAGAGAGCGAGAAGGTCTCCCCTCAGCCTCCTTTTCTCCAGGCTGAACACCCCCAGCTCCCTCAGCCGCTCCTCACAAGACTTGTGCTCCAGACCCCTCACCAGCTCTGATGCCCTTCTCTGGACACGCTCCAGCACCTCAATGTCTTTTTTGTGGTGAGGGGCCCAAAACTGGGCACAGCCCTCGAGGTGGGGCCTCCCCAGTGCCAAGTACAGGCACTGGATCACTTCCCCAGTCCTGCTGGCCACACTGTTCCTGACACAGGGCAGGATGCTGTTGGCCTTCTTGGCCACCTGGGCACACTGCTGACTCATTCAGCTGGCTGTCCACCAACACCCCTGGTCCTTTTCTGCCAGGCAGCTCTCCATCCGCTCCTCCCCAAGCTTGTAACACTGCATGGGGTTGTTGTGACCCAAGTGCAGGACCCGGCACTTGGCCTTGTTGAACCTCATACCATTGGCCTCCGCCCATCGATTCAGCCTGTCCAGATCCCTTTGTAACGCCTTTCTATCCTCATGCAGGTTGACACTCCCACCTGACTTGGTGTCGTCTGCAAACTTACTGAGGGTGCACTCAATCCCCTCCGTCCAGATCATTGGTAAACCAGCTCTTGGTAAAGACGTTACACATCAACTTCTGGGAGAAAAAGGAGGAGGTACTTTAAATGAAAGTTGCAATTAAAAGCACAAAAAATAAAAGATCACTTGTTTGGAAGTCATTTGGATGAGACACCTCACTGGCTCTGAGACACATTTTGGAGCATCATGCAGAAACATCCAAGTGTCAGCATTATCTTGGCATTATCTTGTGCCAAACCTGGGTCAGACACTTGGCACATGATGCTGCCCAGCTCTCAGGCTTTGCATCACACAACAGGGACTTGAGCTCTCTGCAGCCATGGCCCAGGCAAGCCCTGACTGAGAAAGGAAAAAGAAGGCTCATGCCTAATGAGAATTAACGGTACCATGAAAACATAATGCTTTCTGCACAGTTTGCAATTTGCCAAGATAGCAGCAGCAGCTGGCATAGGTACATAGCAGTTGTGAACTGTAGACACCAGCTGAGAATCCGACCCTGTGAATTAAAAAAAAAAAAGGTAAAAAATAAGACTTTGGCAAAGCCACTTAATGTTCACAAGCTGAGGGACGGGTTTTGTGAAAGCTTCTCACCAAGAAATCAGCCCGAGGCATAGGAAATGTCAAGTTGAATTGCTGAAGTGTGGCAAAGTCACATGCAACTTAAAAGAGGTTTGTAATGGAAAGGCAGAACGAACTACATGCTGTGTGTTATGCTCCATTGCCAAGGAACAGTCCGAGAGACCTCTGAATTCGGGCTATAGGGCTATAGCAGGGCTATAGGGAGCTGTAACATAAAGAAGGGCAGCAGTCTGGCTCCTCATCTTGTAACGTTGTGTGTGTGATAGATGGAGCAGTGCTAAGAGGGAAAAGATGATGGATTTTCCCAGCCTACCCAGTAAATCCGCTCTTGCACTTACCAACATCTTTTCAGAGACGTGCAAATTCCTCGAGGTCCCAAAGCTGAGCCAGCCTTCCTGCGAGGGAAGGCTCTCTCTGATTTCCTTGCATTGCCCCTATCTTGGCCCACCTACCTTCCAGATGAGATTTAAAACCAGAAACACAAAGCTCTGGGAAACTACCAACGTGGTCAGACGCCTGGAGTGCAAGACCTACAAGGAGAGCTTGAGGGAGCTGGGGTTATTCAAGGAGTGATATAAAAGCAGCCTCAGGCTACTTGAGGAATAGTTAGAAAGATGGGTAAAGCCAAAGCATTTTCTGTAGTGGCAAATAACAACAAGCAATAAATTGTGTGCTGCTTTCACATTTGTGTGGATGAGAGACCTCCAGAGATCCCTTTCGACCAGCACTTCTTGGACTGCAGGAATATTATTTGTCTTATTTTGTTTTGTTTTGAAAATTAAGTGAACTTTCATTGAACATGCCTGAGAATTACCCTGTCAAATTGGAAGTGGTTTCTCAGCAGACCTTCTTTCTCTCTGTTTTCCCTAATATTTATTTCTTTGATTGTTTTGACTGAAGTACTTTCACTGCTAATTGCCAGTGTCTAGTCCTAGAGAGGTAAATTACCTCTGATAAACAGTAAAGTCAGTGCAGTCATCTGGGCATGCATCTAGCCAAAAGAGAAGGTAGATAGTGCTATATTCTTGAGAACCAAAGGCAAGGAGGTCACAGTCTGGCACGGTATTTTCAGGTGGAGGAGATCTGGGACCCAAATGGTAACCTACAGGCATCCAGATGCAGGAGGACCCAAGTGATGAAAAGTGTTCATAAGCCCAATGTGTTACTTTCCTGGTGGTAGGAGAGAAGGTGAGATGGTCTGAGGTGTCCCCGGTCCCAACACCCCAGTGGCAGTGCATCAGACCAGTGCTTTTGGCTGTGTGACTTTCACCTGACAGAAACACGACCACCACAAACCAAGGACCAGAAATGTCTCTCGCTGGGCATTAACAATCTAGAACTAACACAGGATGATTAATAGACCTTCACCAGCAGGCCATGGTGAAGAGATGGACTGTGAAGCCCTGAGATACCACAGCACAGAGCCACAGACGTACCATGTGCCATTTCTCCTCCTAGTTGACTCCTGCACAACGTCCCAGGTGAAGCTCTCACCACAGCTTGAAAACCGTGCTTTGCAAATGTCTGGCATGGGACCTCACGCTGCAAGAGCAGATAAAAGAGCCTAATTTCTTTTTGTTATTATCCCCGCAAGCCAGCCACAATAAATTATTCCAGTGGAGTGATTCGGTTTTCATGTAGCTTCCCCACAGCTGTTCAGCTTGGCTGATGGGCCCAACCCCTCCTGTGATGTTTTGTCAGATTTCCACCCAGATGGCAAACCTCTTCTCTTAGGAAACCTGCGAAAACAAAAAATGAGGTCACCTTTTATTCTCCACTTCTTTTGTGCTTCTTAATGTGCAAAAAGGCCATGCCCGGGGCACAGACCTGTTGCAAAACCTCTGCTGGGCTGGAGGCAAACAAAAAAAAAAAAAGAGAAGGAAATCGTGGACTGAATAAAATAGAAGTGGAATAATATTCCAAAATTTCCTGAAAATGTTATCAAACTCTTTCAAATTCAAGCCTTTTTTTTACAAATTTACAACTTTAACATGCAAAAGTGACAGGCAAGCCAATTTTGGATACTAAACTGAGGTGCAGAAGAATTACTGTAAATAATTGCCCAGCCCACCCCACCATGGAAAGCCAGGTCAAACACCTAGCCTTTCCCTTTTCTTCCTCTCAGCTGCTCCTTATATTCCATTGCATCCCTGCCAATCATGCAGAAATGATGAATTGTGAAGCAGCAGGCTCATAAATTCTGAGACTGGCTTAGAAATCATGAGAATTGATGCACTCTGGATTCTTTTCCATTGATTCCTTGGTTTTGGCACATTTAGGCACACTCAGGACATATATATTCTAGCTTTTTCAACATTCATGAGGGCTAAAGTAAACTCTTCTCTTTTTTCTTTTTTTTTTGTTTATTCCCGCCCCCGCCAGGGGAGGGAGAAATGAAAGCCCAGATATTCAGCTCCTGGAACGGGGGCTTTAAGAAAAACAATGAACATCATGACCCGAACCATAAAGTCATGAGAGTTGGCAACTCTCTGGACTTCATGGTTCAAAAGTCGTTCTGCTCTCATTAACTTATGCTATCTAGTGTGGCTTCATTGGAAGGTAAAGAAGGGAAGGGAAGCTAAATGTGAGGGTCCTTTCCCCCACCATAAGCATCCTCTTGCTGTGTTCCCAGATGGACTGTTTTGCTGGTGGCTCCTTCTTCTGTGTTGTTTTGGGGTGTTGGAGGTCTCCAGATTAGCGTGTTTGGGAGATGGTAATTGTCATAGCTCACTCTCCTCCACAGTTGTGATGGGTGATACTGGATTGCAGCACCCGAGTTAGTCTTCCTCTTCCAAGTCTCTTGATACTTTGCATCATTCTGTGGCAGGAGGTCATCCTTGGTTTGGAAGAAGAATGGATACCACCGGGCTCTGGGCTGTATTGCATCATCTGGGTTAAATAAAACAATACTCCAAAAAAGCACAAGTCATGTTCCCATGGTAGAACACAGTGAGATTTACATCAGATGATGCGATGACTCTGCAACACCAAAGGCCCAGAGCCACTCAATATTAACTCGCCTTCACTTCCATGACTGCATTTGACTTCAGTGGAAATCAAGAGCTGAAATACCTTCCTGGAGGCGGTCCAAAATGGCTATTTTATCATGATCCCCTCTCGCTTGTCCCTGTAGAACTATAGGATTGCCGGGGGGCAGAGGGGGAGACAACGCGTTTTCTTGTCACTGATGAAAAAGGAAATTATTTTAACTGGGCACAGAGAGAAAGAAAACTCTTTTCTCCCTGCGGTAACAATAAAAAGTTCTCAGGCATTTCCTCATTGATACTACAGCATCAAGCAAACATCGGTGGGGCTCCGTGGGTTCATAACCCGACAGCATTTGGCGTCATGCAGGTTCTGTGGATCTCTTCCAGGTTTTTGCTACCACAAAGACTCAGATCCCAGACCCAGCTGCAAGGATGGTGATTAAGGAAACTAGTTCCTAAAAGACAAAATATATTTTACACCTTTCTTGCTATAACTTCGTAGACCAACTAATTCCCTTGCCCGGTTCTTGTGCATTGCTGATCATACATGCCTTTTACCAGCTGGTACATAAGTAGCTGATCAATGTACATTCTCGTTACTTGAACTAATGTTTCTTTATGCAATGAGGGTCCCTAATATGTTGCATGTGGTTTCCATTTGGGGCTTTTTGGGATCTTTTCCAGGAAGTTTCAGGTCATTACCTCAAACCTTCCTCAGCTGAAAAAGGATTGAGGTAAT
Organism: Chroicocephalus ridibundus; assembly: GCF_963924245.1. Lineage (NCBI taxonomy): Eukaryota > Metazoa > Chordata > Aves > Charadriiformes > Laridae > Chroicocephalus > Chroicocephalus ridibundus. The sequence goes on from NC_086284.1 coordinate 7,651,553, forward strand.
AACCCACAATATCCTGGAGGAGGGCGGGGGGGGGAAGAAAGAAAAAGAGAGAAAGAAAAATTTCTATAATGCATTGAAGACAAGAGAATGAAAATTGCATGCCGTATAGATAGAAGGAATGTGGCCTTTGGCCCTCCAGCAAAGGTGTCATAAAATGTGCTGTATTGAAGCAATATGTCAAAATGCAAGATCTCGGGCAGGGAAAGCACAAAACCGAAACCGCTGGGACTGCCGCAAAGTGGTGGGCCTGATCCTCAGCCCCTGATCGACTTTCACCTCACAGAGCTGAACGTTAATTAATTAAAAGGTTTCATGGGAATAATGGCTGGGTTTTTAGGATGAAAGAGAAACAGAAAGTGCTGTGTGCTAAGAAACCCCTTAATAAACTTCCGGCGTGATGGGGGTGGCTCAAAAAGATCATAAGGAATCACTACCACAGGAAAGTCACTTTTTAAGTGTAACTTACCCGACTTTTTTCTCTGTCTCAACCAACACTATACTTCACTCTGTTATTCACTTCTTTTTCCTCTCCCCATCTGAAAATTGCCTTGGCTACAGAAATTACCATTTACATCCACTTTGTGTTTTCTGGTCAGGAGCCAGCTCTCTACCGACCAAGCTAACTGACCCCAGGCAACAGCCAAAACTGTTCAGCACCTACAACCCTTTTCAAGGAGGGGAAAGGACTGCCTTGCAGGGCCTCAGGAGAAGGGGGGCTGTATTTATAGCCCCAACACAGGCAAATGACTTTAAAAGCCAGCTTTTCCAAAGTACTGAGCACCACCTTCTCCTCCTGCTTTCTCTCGGGGTTAGTGGTGCTCAGCAGTTTTACTACCAGTGGTGGGTGCCTCAGGTGCCCTGGGTATTTTGTGAAGCTTTAACTCAAAAAATATCTGCAAAGCTCTTTCAGGTGAGATCTGAAAGAATCTCTTTGAAAAGGTAGAGGCTGGTAGAGCTTCCCCGAATGGAAAACACCCTGGTGGCACTCAGGGTGGAAAAGGCCATATCAAAACAGCTTTGGAAGTGTCTGAAACTATTGTCTCTGCCAAATGGTGGATGGAGCTATTCTCTTTTGTTGCCTTGTTTTCTTGTTGCTAGCCTGATGGGTGAAAAAGCTTTTTTCATTATTTCAAAGGATGGGGTCAGCCGGCTGGATGTTGAAGGACATGACCAGAGTTGCTAAGTCTTCCTCAATCCATCTACAGTTGGCGTGCTCCAAATCTTCATTAAAGCAATATCTAAACCATGTCCCTCAGCACTGCATCTACACATCTTTTAAATACCTCCAGCGATGGTGACTCAACCACTTCTCTGGGCAGCCTGTTCTAATGTTTGACAATCATTTCAGTGAAGAATTTTTTCCTAATATCCAATCTAAACATCTCCTGGCACAACTTGAGGCCATTTCTTGGGAAAAGAGACCGACCTCCACCTCGCTACAACATCCTTTCAGGTAGTTGGACTTGATGATCTTAAAGGTTTCTTCCAACCATAACGATTCTACAATTCTATGACCATGCCAACAGGTAGAGGGACTGATTTTTACCCTGCAAGTCTCAGATTTCCAAAATGTCAAGATGACTTTGCGTATCTACATCAGAAGACTTTCTGGGGACCCTGTTTTCAGAAGGTGCTGAACAACCCGTCTTAGAAGCAGGTCCCTCATTGCCTGCCCCTGCCCTCAACCAAATCAGTCAAAATTCAGTTTGAAACCCTTTGCCTCTGTTTTTGTGAAGCAAAACCTCACATGCAGACCAGCACTGTTGTGTCCTCTGCGGCTCTGAAGTGATGGGAAGCAGTGCACTGAACTCCAAAGCACTAGGGACCTTTACAGTGCTAAACGTTTGCAAAGATGTCTCTCCCTTCTCCACTCGTAGTTCACACCATCTTTACAGCTAATACATTTTTCTTAACATCCACAAATAACTGATATAGCATTCCTGTACATCAAGGACCAACAACTTAGAGCTTTCTAAGACTTGACACAAAAGACAGTGTTTTGTATCCAAGGACAGCATGCATTTTCCTTCCACTTCTCATTCCTCCTGTATTTCAAGGCGCCGGTGTCATCACCTGCCAGTACTATCCAGCACAGCCATCCAAAAAGTCATGAGCCCACGATAGGAAGTAATGAAATCAACACAAAATTCAGGAGGTGTTTCTGGGACAAGACACATCTTGCTTTTCCTTTGTCTTCTGGTTTCTACAGAGCATTAACCGACTGCAGACTGTGATTTTGTACCTCTGCCATTTTGACTGCTTGGACACCTCCACTTCTGTTTGAGTGATGAGTGATTCCCACAACTGGTTGCATTGATGACACATCCAGAAGATACTTACATTGACAAAAAGTCTTTTAAATCACTCCTTGCTTCTCATTTAAGGCTCTTTTCCCCAGAAATGAAGGTCTGTATCCTCTTTAAATGCAAGATGGAATTTCAGGACATCTCTCCACTTGCTCATCCTGGGCTTCAGAAGCACTGCAGAACAGCACTAAATTCACACATAAAAAAATTCTGAAAACAGCTAAAATCATTTCCCAGATTGAGTACTGTGCTTTGTAGATTTGAAAAAAAAAAAAAAAAGACTATCTTGAGGGTGTGGGATATTCTATATTTTGGAGCAAAAGGAAAAGGTTTTTCTGTTGTGTGCTGCATGCTTTTAAGAAAAAAAAAAAAAAACAAAACAAACCTCTATCTCTGGTTCTGGACCCTTTCAGCAATCCTAATCAAATCCACACGCTTTGGACTAATATCCAAAACCAGAAACACGCCAAAAAGCCTGCAGACAGACCAGTTTTAGATTAATAAACAGTTTTAGATCATAGTGTAACTCCAGGAGGGAATGTTAGCTCATCTGACCTGTACATTGCAGGCTATTTAATGTTACCCAGTTACCTGTATATTAAGCCCAATAATTTGTGTTTGACAGCAGCTCATCCTGAGTAAAGAAACACGGAGCCTGTTTCCAAAGACACAAGAGACATCTTCCACTTCCTTTGGTGTCTTTTCCCAGCACTAACCACACTTACTTCCACACGTCCATGCTTTATAATCTGAATTTGTCATGCCTTGTCTATGAGACATCTGCTCACATTAGCTTTGCTCCTTCTCCATTGCATGAGAGCCGCTGGCAACTTGTATTCTCCTCTACAAGATACCTTACATGGTAATCAAGTCTCACTTTGATTTGTCTCTTGATGGGTTAGCAGACTGAAGATCTACACTTCTCGCTGTGAGATATTTCCCTTTTCTCTTGCTTTTTCAGCATCAAAAGCCTAAATTCTCTGCTAACTTCAACCATCCCTTCAACCATCAACTAGTAGTCAGGCATCTACACCACGTAAGTTGTCCTGGTCCTTTTTGGACAATCGTTCATCTCCGAATGGGATGGGTTTTGTCTGCTGTGGCTGTCTATCTTGAGTTGTGCAGGACAAAACATTTCCCTGCTCTGTGACTAAAGTCTGCTGGGATAAACCCCACTCCTGAGGCTTGGAGAAATGCCCTGCAGGCCTGAAAAAAACAGGCGATGAAGGAAATGCTTTGTAGTGAGAGATTTAAACCATTGATCTGCTCAGCTATCTAGCACTAACTCCGGCGATGATCCTACAAATTTGGTGCTCAGGAAAGAAAAACCTGCAGAGCTCAAACAAGTACTCTCCCCATCCTTTGGGAAATGTGCTCACCAGCTCCTTTCCAGTTTCTTAGCTAGAAAGGACCAAAGCTTTACCTTTCTCTTCCCATGTGAGTCACATGCCACAACAGTTACTTCAAAAGTGGTTATCTGAATAATGTCCAAAAAAAGGAAATAGTTTCTCCTCTCTTCCCGTCCTTTACCCTCCTCTTTCTTCTCTGCATCATTTTCCAACTTGCTTGACAGACGATAGATTTGAAAGAAGGTGCCGCAAAGGCTCACAGTCATTGTGTTGAAACCCCAGGGCATCTTCAGACAAGCAAAACCAGCCCCGAACCCAATATAACTGGAACCACAAACCCCAGAAGTGCCTCACAGTGGCCTAGTTAGACCTTTCCTCACAAACAAGCCAGTTTTGAGATGAAGTCATGTTTGAGGACAAGTGTGAGCCTAAAGGGGTGACTGCATAAAGGGGTCACTTCTTGACCAGGAAGGTCTTTGTGAAGAGAAGCATTGGAAGGCCACAGCCTCCCAATGAACCTCCCCGGGCACTAAGGCCCAAACCTCACATGCTGAGAGCTACCCAGAGGTTTTGGTACATCAACAAGAGTCGCCTGCTGACATCTAACAGCCTGTATAAAAGCAAGGGGGAGACATGAAGCTTTCCAAACTTATGTTCAGGAAAAAAGTGCCTTATGGTATATTCCCAGTACATGACTCTCAAGGAGTATCATTCTTCAATCTTTCCTTCGCAAGTGCAGACCTTCGTAAGGAGACCCCTGAAGCCAATTCAAGATCTCCCCACATGGAGAAGACCTATCCATCTGCCTTCACTCATCTTAAAATTTTCTTAAACAATGTGTTTCCCTTAGTGGTCTGTGTAGCACAGTATTATTTCCTTCTTCATGTGTTTCTGCTCTTTCCCTGGTGTATCTCTTTATTTGTTTATTGAATTATCCTTTGAACTTGCTTCTGCTTCTTTTCAGAGACCTCCAAATTATTCTTCCTATGCTAATCTTCACCTTCCTTTCAGGCCCCATATTGGCCTGTGCTGCCCTTTAATCCTACTGAGGCTTAACAACGATGAATTTAAATTGCAAACTCTTCCAACTATTTCTGGTTTTCTGCAGTAAAATTCTCCGTGCATTCTAAGATCACAATCACGATTCCTCTGGGCGTTTTACGTTCCCTCTGAGTCAGCTGAGCAGAGGTCAAGAACATTTAGTATTGCCTCTTCCAACATTTCATTCCTCCCATGCCTTGCAAATCCGGCAGCATTGTGATTCTTCTTTGTCTGAGATGGTCTGCCTTCAGATCTTTCCTTTTTCCTCTTATCTACAGCTTTGGACCAGACCTTGGCTTCTACCCAAGTGCCACCATGCACAACTGCTTCTACTTCTCCACACCCTTGCAAGCATTCAGCACCCTCTCTTGCTCTCTCCTGAGTTTCAATTGATTTGAGTCATTCAACTTTCAGTCTCCTCTTATACTTCCTGTCATCTGAGTGCCATTTTCTTTTATGACTACAGTCTCAAAGGAGAGTAGAAATAGGCCATAAACCATCATTTTTGGCACTTTGATGGTTCCTTCAGTCGAAGTACTTGGCACACAATAATTTTAGCTTCAGCACGAATGTCCCGTCCACTTACGTCAAGTGGAGTTTGCTGCAACATGAACTGACTTTCTGCTGTGGGTATTTCAACCCTATGTGCTATGACAGGAGCTGGCAGAAGCGATCTGTATCGTTTAATATTTATACTGCTGCATTGGCCAGAAGTCTCTGTGAGGACCCATCCATGAGGATGTTTTGCAAACTTGGGCTGATCTGAAGCCTGTTGAACTCAGAGTCTTCCAGTGACAGCCAAAGCCACTTCCACAGATGCTGTGAAGCACAATAACAGAACTGGGGTGGGATGCACAGGGACAGGTGCCTTTTCATTCACTGGTCTCTTTCATTTACACAAGAGTAAAACTATTTAGCAAATAACGTCTCATCCAACATGGTACTTTGCTCTTGAAAGTCAACTATTTTAAGTCTTGATTCAGCCATGAACATTGTAGTATCAGCTTAGGGTAAGAGCTGCTGAATCTGGTAGGCCAATAAGGGTAAGACTGCTGCATCTCCATGTCCCTATATTCCCCACATTCAGCACACACGTGTATATGCATTACGTATGTGCATATATACATATATACACATAAACATGTCTGGCCACACAGATCAACACAGGTGGAAAAGATGGCACTCACACAAAGAAAAACGCTGCCAGTGGCCTCATCTTCTGTGGCTAAACAGGGTGAAAGCCCATTGGTGGAAAGTATACACATAATTATGCATATTTACTGGCATTAGGCACTCAGTCTGCCCACTAGCAGCCCCAGTTGCCTCATGCACAGACACACATGTATGGCAGTTGACTCAAACCCATCACCTTACCAGAAGCTGACCACCAGACCTGAGGGTCTGCCCAGTAGCTGGCTTGGATCCCCAGTTCAATCCAGTAACCAACTTGCAGATGGCCTGGTCTCTCCTGTACGTGGCCCAGCATTATGGTCACTCCAATACCTGGCTCCCAAGCCCTTCTTCCCTTTCTCCACCCTCAGTCTTTCCCTTAAATATTGCGTAAGACTCACGCAACCCCTAAGTGCTTTTCCCTTGTCATCTCATGAGTCCCATAGCCTGTAGACAGCAACTTCCCAAACTCTGCAAGATGACCCTGTGTTTCCTTTCTCAGGGGTTTCACATGAGGGCTATGAGTTTCAGAGCAGGAACATAGGCTGATCCTCCTCCTTTGATAATCCTGGGAGCAGCAGTCAGGGTTCCTCTGATGGGGGTCCTGAGGTTCCTCCACCACAATGGTTCATCTGCCCCTCTGAGCTTACAAAGTCAGGCTTTTAATTGCACAGCCTAACAGAGGTGAATGTGACAGGCATGTTGGTCACTGGCGGACCATGCAGAAGTTCATGGGGGGTGTGCAGACAGCAGAAAATACCTACCTATGGGCGACAGTTTAACACAACAGGGACTGCAAGGTCATCTTTGGAAGCAAAGCTCCGGGTACAATTTGCAGCCACCACTACTCTTGCCCCGCTGTCAGTGGTGCCAATCTCCAGTGCATGTCTGGCAATCATATTCACACAAATGAGATTTCTGCACATAAAATAAACTGAGCCAGAGATCCTCACTGTTGATAAAAAAAAGCCAAACAAACAAAAAAAAGCCAAACAAATCAAGGGAAAGAATTGCCTGGAACATCTGACATGCAGGATCTCAGTCTTCTCTTGAAATTAGAATTTCCAGCCTTGGAAAAATCCAACAGAAACAGAAAAATTCCTCTAACCTTTGCAAAAATATGTTCCCTTTTGCCAGTAAAAGCTATTCCTTCACAGCACCATTTGGATAATTTGCCTCTACATCTTGTTCATCTGTCACCTCATAGGCTTCAGATTTTTTTGTGTTTTCATCACTGGTCTGTATATAAGAAAATGAGTGGGGGGAAAAAAAGGAGGCACAGATTTTGGCAGGAATCCCTGCCTGGAATGAATATAAAACTTTGTTTTATTTAAGTGATCTGGTTGTGTGTGAGAGAGAGAGAGGAGAGAGAGAGAAGGGAAACAAATAAAGATAGTTTTTTTAAAAGTGAGTGTGAAAGAAATTCCCCAGAGAGACAAATAAAGGACTTTTTTATTGCTAATAACACATGTTCTGGCATGTGCTTTGCACGTTGTTAACCCACCTTGAAACCGGTGGGTTTAATTGTTGTTGGTTTAGGTTTGGTGATTTTTTTTTAATCTTTCTCCTGGCTTTTGAATTGTTACAGTAAGGGAAAAAAAAATTTAAAAAAACACCAAACAACACAAACACAACAAAACCCCATCTTCCTTCTTGCTGTTTATTTGGAAACCCTGAAGGACGAGGGGGTGATTTCATTCCTTCCCCTCGTTATATTACTAAATCTCCCCGATGGACTGGGGTGGCTTTACGCCGGCTGATGCGTGTACATTTGGGCTAGACTACGAGGATGGATGGTTTCAGCAGCTGTCATCTCGGTGGTTGCCGTTTGCTTGACCTGGGTGGATCTGATCTCAAAAAGCAAAGCAGAATGGAATTTTATGAAAGAGGGGAATAAAATTGCAAAGGAAATAAAAAAGAAAGGTCAAATGCGTTCTGGCATTAACCATGCTCCCCACTCATGTCTACCAACAGATAGTACAGAACGTGCCAATTCGAGACAGGAATGTACATAAACCTAACACTTCAAGCACGCCCTGGACCAAGGAAGGACCAGAGCACGTGGCTAAGTGTTTTCCTCAACATGGCCCAAATGCTTGTGGCCTATTTCGAGCCAGGTGTTATGGGGTGCGATCACGTAGTCCCTGTATGGGAGTGTGGTCAGCTGAGGGCCTTCACGTGCAGTCCAAATGGAGCTCCAATACTAAAAAAAGAGATAAATTAAAACTCCGCCTCCCCGCTTGTGGTAGGAGTTTTAAGTATTACAGTTCTGAAAAGGGATTCTCTGTGTAGATTGAAGGCTAAATGGTAAAATAAAAGTTTCTTGTATTAGTGTTTCACACTTTTTTTAAGGCACAGTCTTTGAAGAAGACATTACCAATCCCTTCCTGTAAGTCAGGTCTTCAATCAAAACCTCCCTCCCCAGGAACCTCTGCATCTCCCAGGGCACAGTCAGGCTGTAAAACTGGCATTTGCTCCCATCTCCCTTCCTCCATGGCCATGTCCTTTCCTGATGCATTGGGAGCATGGCATCCAGACTACTCAGTGGTGGTGACCCCAGGTGTCAAACCGATGTCCCAGCCCACGCTGTCATCTGCTGACCATTTCCTTGTTGGGTACATCAAACTGGAAGAGGGGAGATTTAGATTAGATATCAGGAAGAAATTTTTCACTACAAGGGTGGGAGCCCCTGGCCCAGGTTGCCCAGAGAAGCTGTGGCTGCCCCATCCCTGGAGGGGTTCAAGGCCAGGTTGGACGGGGCTTGGAGCAACCTGGTCTGGTGGGAGGTGTCCCTGCCCAGGGCAGGGGGGTGGACTAGTTGATCTTTAAGGTCCCTCCAACCTAACCCATTCTATGATTCTGTGATATAGTTGCCTCTATACAACATATAAAGTCCCAAAGTGGGGCCTGCTTGCACCCATCCTGGGAGCAGCTCCTGTCCCCTTTTTGCCAGGACCGAAAACATCAAGTCTCACAAAGAAGGTGTTGATCCCTGTCCCACTCCATGCTCTCTGGAGCTGCATGGCAGCAGGGTGAGTAGTGTGCCAGGCTGGGGACAGTGTTCTGGTTTGGACAAGCCAAGGGTGTTCTTGTGTCTTTGCCCATTTACCCAAAATCTTACAAAAAGACACTCCAGGTGAGCCGTGCAGCTGGTGGACTCCAGAAGCCTCACATTCATTGCCCAGAGCAAGAAGGTTCAGATAAGCTTTCAGTGTTTTTCTGACCTGTACGACTTTCCCCACAAGCCTTTTTGAGCCTTACCCTATACTGCTTCACATCCTCCAGCCCCACTTTTCCCAGGCCCACGGGGATTTCCCAGACCAGGGGCTGCCAAACCAGGACGGTGTCTCTGTGATGATGACAAACATCTGGGAGAGCACTAAGGGAAGAGGCTGCCAAATTCTCCCTCTTGTGATTTGAGCGAGACTTGGCCTTCTCCCTACCATAACCCAGAGCTTTCTCTGAGCAGCAAAAGTAACAGCAGACATTCAGACAGGGCTCTGTCCTTCCTTCCCCCAAAGGTACCCAAACAGTCAACACTCTACCATCTGGTTGAGGTGGAAATCACAGAAAAGCTGAGTCCAGAGGTATCCAGCTCTTGTATAGACCACTGCAGACATAGGCTGCATGAGGAACGGTGGCAGTGATGTGCTGCCTAGGAGGTCCCTGTCCGGAGATACTGTATCCCTCAGCTGCAGCCAAGAAGAAGACCCTGTCCCACCACGTCTCCCACCCCACAACCTGAGATATTGCTCTCTCACATGTTGGAGATAGAGTTACCAATGATTTTTAGGATATAGGCACAAAAGGCAGAAGGGAAATTCTCTCCAAGAAGGAAAGGAGTTGGCCATCAGCCTCTCAGCTCAGCTCTCCATTCCTACTTTACACAACCACATTTTCTAACATGGGAAGAGCACAGCAAAGACCTCTGCGTTCCTTCATGCCAAGGGGAAGTCATGGGGGCCAATTTGCTGTTGAAACAGAGTGTACCAAAAGCAGTGCCTATTTTCACTTTGGTGGTCTTCATTCTTGCCTTCATTCTGCTCTGGGGACACCTCTGTCAATTAAGACTTCCGTTGCACATACCAATGAACACACTTTTGTGGGCATCACCTTTCACCCTCCCATCAAATACCATCCCATAAAGGTACTAAGACCTACAGGCAGGCAGAGGAAGATTTAAACCTAACCCACCACCAAACAGCTCAGTCCTTGAACTGAAGAAGGGACATCTCTTAATTGGATTGTTCCTCAGCCATTCATCTACAAGGAGATTTCTCACTAATCTCTAACCTGGTGGCTTATTCTGGGGCCTGAGTGATTACTCGTGGCATTTTGCCCACTGAGCTGTTTGCAAATGACTTTCTGGAGAGGCAGAAGTCAGAGAGAAAAATCATTCCTCTCCATTGCTCGTCAAGAAAAGCCAGACGTGATCAATGGAGAAACCTCTGCAGCATTTCGTCAGGCTGCCTGGGGCTCAGCAGCCCCCGTGGATGCAGCGCAGCTACTGTCTTGCTGTGCCTTCATTTTCTCCCTCCAGTCAAAGGCAGACGAAACACAGGGCTTTGCAAGCTGACAGCCAGCCAAAGTGCTGCTTCTTCAACTCTTGGAAAAGTCTCTTTTTAAAGCAAAAGCCATAGGTTAGCCTTAGAAATTGTTAAACACTTACAAAACCCCAATAAGTCCAGACCCAAGAGTTTGGTGTGGTTTTTTAACAGCTATGGCATAGTCATTTCATTTCTGACCCAGCTTTAGACATGATCTGCCTCATAACTTTGTTGTTTTGAGGTCTGGAGATCGCTGTTTTCTGCCCACCCAAGAAAAAATCAGGGAGCCTCTCTGCTTTGTTGGATTCCTCAGCACAGCATCGGGCAGATTGTACAAACGGGCCACAGATCATACAATCATAGAGTCACAGAATGGTTTGGGGTGGAAGGGACCTTCAAAGATCATCTACTGCAACCCCCCTGCCATGGGCAGGGGTACCTTTCACTGGGTCAGGTCTCTCAAAGCCCCATCCAACCTGGCCTCGATCGTATTGTCAGCAGTCTGAGATAATGGTCATCCGCATCTCAGGATCAGCCCCTCAGGACCCAACTACACCTTTCTAAAATGTCTCACAAAGACTCACGCATTAGCTCTGCTGCCCAAAGAGACTGAGCTTATCACAGAAAAACGAGTTACCTTCCATCTTCGTGAAGTGTCCATGTCACATTTCACTTGTCCCAGCTGCAAAATGAAGTGATGTAACTCAAGACATGTTTTTTAAACTACAAATGGGTGCTGCGGTAATGCAGCTCCTCCATTGCCACCACACCACCTGGGACACCCCTAAGGGAGGTCTTTCTTACCGTGACTCACGTCACTTGAGAGAGGGCTGCATCAGTCAGGAGCTTTAACTAATCACTGCCTGAACCAGAAGTTTCCTTTTTGGTGTATAAACCGAAGCCAAAAATGTGACTTGTCCATTTCTTAAGATCTCACGTGCAGCTCCTCGCGGTGATCTCATGGGAGAGGCAAGCATAATGTTCTTTTACTAGGAAGGAAACTGAGGCAGAAAAGGTAAAAAAAGCCCTAAACAAATTCTTGTAAATACTCTCAGGTACTCGGTTCCTATTATTTTGTTACAGAGATGCCAAAACAAATGAAACCTGCTGGTTACTCAGCTCCTTTGAAGTTCAAGCCATGTCATTGCGGGGGCCTACATCTTAAGCTGCCAGCTCTGAACATTTTTGTTTCATTGACATATCCATGGCCGAACAGGGAACTGTCAGAACTAGCAGGAGTTCCTGACTCCCAGCACGATGATGTACAGATCAGAGCATCCTGCATCTCTTCTCCAGCCAAAGCAGCACACTCCCACCTCCCTCCCGGCTGTCCGCCCCTTGCAAGGCAACAGGAATTGCTTGTAAATCTGAAATTCTTGCATCTGGTCTCACCCACCTGGCTGACACCCATGGGACTGGAGCACTGACTCCCACACGCACATTTATGGCTGGAAAGACAACTTCCCTAACCATCTCCAGTGAAGACACTGGCGAAAGCGAAACTGAATACAAAGCAGATGCTGATCATAACCAAACTCCCCCAGACAATATTATCTCATTTCACAGCCAGTAGCTTTTATTTGTTGGTGATGCTCTGGTATTCTTCTCCTTTCCTTCCTTTTCCCTGTAGATCCATAACCATATCTTGTCCCCGTTTTCTTTTAGAGGGAAGCCAGTTACCTGACTTTAGACATAAAACACGTATTTCCGTCCTCACCTTTCCCCTTTCCTGCTTCTTGCCTGTAGTGATCTTCCAGCAGTTTGGCTACTGCATTTTCTTATCTCCAAACACCACTAAGGTGACAATGACACTCCTATAATAACTCCACCACCATAAAAAAAAATGGATAAGTGTCTGAAGGACAGTAGTGCAGAACTTCAGAAACTCATACAGCAAATAGAGGGGAAATTTGAGGTCTATATATCAGTGACTGCATTTCTTTAAGGTGAATTTGGCAAGTTTTTTAATGCTACTTACCTGTGCACTTGAACTCTGGCTTTCTTCCTCTCTTCATGTCTCCCAGGTATAGATATCACCTCATAAACATCTCACACCACCACAAGTTTTATTTTCGTACAGCAAAACACCCGGAAGACACGTGTGACCTCACACCTCGATTTCTGCAGGGATATTCATGCAATCGAGTTTTCATGCAAACCAAAGCAGACATCAGGAGAGCACTTAATGAAGTGCAGCAGACACACCATCTCAAAGGTAACCCACCTGGACATCTTGTTATCTTGCCCAACTAAATTCCTGGGCTCTGGTACCTTGGCAGTAGCTGCTGAGATGCTAGGAGTTTCCCAGCTGAAGTTTGAGAGCTGGCAACCCATCGCCCGGGTTACGGTGTCTCCGGTCATCTCAAATCTTGTGCTTTGCCTGCACGCTTTCAAGCCAGACATGATTTCAAAAGTTGTGGTGCCATTCTCTGGTCCAAACCTGAGATGGCCCTTCTAGTATAAAGAGAGAGGGAAATCTTTGCTCTCCCCAACCAGTGATTTGGTGAGATATTTGGGACATTTTTGGGAACTCTGGAGTTCATAGAATCATAGAATCGTAGAATCACAGAACCACAGAACGGTTAGGTTGGAAGAGACTTTAAAGACCATCCAGTCCCACCCCCTGCCCTGGGCAGGGACACCTCCCACTAGACCAGCTCACTCAAAGCCCCGTCCAAACTGACCTTCAACACCTCCAGGGATGGGTCAGCCGCAGCTTCTCAGGGCAACCTGGGCCAGGGACTCACCACCCTCATAGTGAAAAATTTCCTCCCGATATCTGATCTAAATCTCCCCTCTTTCCAGTTTAAAGCCATTAACCCTCATCCTATTACTACATGTCCTTGAAAAAGGTCATGCTCTTCTAAAGAGTTCTGCTGGTTAAAGTCCATGCACACTTCCATGGAGCACCCTACCCATGCAACTCTGGAGGACAGTATGGCATAGTGAAGAAAAGGAGGTTCACTAGGACCAGTCCTGCACTTCAAAGAAGTTCAAGACCAGTTCAAGATGTGGACAGGAAAGGCCTATATTATGTGCAGAGCAGAGGATGTCTCAGTGCTCATGGGCATTGCATTTTACCAGTTTGCCCATGTAGGGTGATGATAGAGACTGGGGTTAAAGTCCTGAGTTGGAAACCTTCATTTCATCAGGAATTCATCAGTCAATAACAATTTGTAGGAAATGGAAGGAGACATTTCCAGCCAGAGGTTCATGCAGGGAAACTGAGGCTCAAGATACCCCTGTGTGGGGAGAAGGATACACCACCTACTGTCAGTACTAACAGCTGATCAATGTATTGAATGCCAAAGGTATCCCACTTGACTTTGGACTTCCCTTTGTCTTATCTGCAAATTCAGTGTCTGCCAAAGGGGCATTTTTGTCTAACAGGGTTGCTGCAAGGGGGTCACGTCTTACAGGTGATGGCCAGAGGCGTTGATTGAAGAGGCACAGCAGGAGGTCAGTGCTGGGACCTTATCTGCTGCGGACACTGCCCGGCCAAGCCTTGTGCTCACAACTTCACCTTCGCCTACCAGACCTCTGCACTTTCTAAAACTACCTATCACTTGCCATTTTTTTTGCAGTTGATTTGCTGATGATTTCCTCTTGCCCCAGACAACAAGAACAGATGATAGGAAGAACCAAGTTCAGCCTAGATATGTGTGGCCCTGAGCCTGCTTCCACCAGAGGCAATCTTGCCCCTCAGGAATTAAAATGTGCAGAGGAAGACAGCTGCTGAAAACGGAAGAGTTCCCTGGAGAACTCCTCCTGCCTGCCCAAGTTTCTTTTCTTGCTTTGTTTTCGTTTTTGTCATTAAAGGTACAGTCTCACCGCACACTTGGTCTCCCATAGCTAAGCCTTTCTTCCAGAGCCACATTAAGCTGATCTTGGAGAATCCACCCTGTTGTTTTTTTTATGTCTCTCCTTTCTCAGGCTGTAACACAGGAGAGGTGGCGGGGGGGAGGTTTCCCATCAAAATATCCTCTGTCAAATGCACTTCACGTGTAACTTTGCTGACACAAATCAGGGATGGAGGAATGTCATTGAAGTCAATCCTTTTGTTTGGAAGGGGAAATCCAAAAAATTCTCTGACAGCTAGGCTTGATCTCCAAGGATGAATTCTTCTATATTTGCTTGAAATACCAGCCACTTTTCCAGCCCCATTCAAGTCCAATAGCAATATTTTCCTTTTACACCTTCTTCTGTTCCTTTCATGTTTCCTCTTGGAGGAAAAGCCTAGCAAGCAAACAAACAAACAAAAATCATTTGGAGTGTAATTGATGGTCCCAAATGATTTCATTTGGTCCGCAAGCCTACTGAAAAAAAAAAAGTTCCAAAAAAGATAACAACTAAATCGGCGTTGACCCTTATAAATAGCTTAGTTGGAACAAGGGCAAAGCGAGGTTGGCAGAGACAGGCCCCTTGATGTTAGCTGAGGGTCTGTCCCACTGATGTCGTGTTATTTTTCTTTTAAACAGTATGTGAACAGACCACACAAGCACCCAGGAGGGCCAAAGGATGGCAGGGGATTAACTGCAAGTAACCAGCCAGGACCACTGATTTACGCTCCGCAGCCTTAGCTCTGCCCCGCAATGCAGAAAGGTGACACGCGAGAACCAGCCCGGAGCTCTCAGACTATTTGAAGGGACAAAACGAACCCCCAACCCTGCACAGAATAACTCATTCTTTAATTAAAACATGACAAGAGAAGTGACATAAGCCTATTATTTGATTTTAAGATCCTGTTCCCATCTACACCAGATGCATTCCTTCTGAGACGACTGACTGTTTGTTTCTGTACTCTGCTTTGCCAGCTCCTCTTTGCACCTGGAGTGCACTTTGATTAGCAGTTTTGAGACTAATTTAGCTGCGTTTTGAAACTTTTCAAAGGGCCAATCTCATGACAAAAATGTTTTTAAAATAGATACCTCCTGGACTATCAATTACAGCACAGAAAAAACAATAAATATTTAAAGGAGAATATTCCCTCTGTCACTTTGCAATGTTTGTCTTGCATTTTTCAGCTCACAAGGGGAAAGCAGGCTGATCACTACCAGTTTTATGCTGGCCGGTTTCCAGTTGCCTTCACTTTCGTTTATATTCAATTTCCACGTTGTTTTCTACAGTTTCTCGTAGGCTGGCTTAGTGAGGCCACAAACGTAAGCTCTGAAATTACAAAGAGTGAAGAAAGAACCACTGATATGTGTGAAAAAAATTAATAGGAATATTATATATGCCTGGTTTTCCTAGGGCTATAGTGACTTTAGATAGTGCAGAAACCCCTCAGCCCTTCAGTGAACACTTTATGCCATCACTGCCTGGGAGAGCAGCAGTCTCGTGCTCCTCCTGCCATGAATGCTTTTCCCCATCCCCTCACCACTGGTTCCCTGGGGCCACCGCAACCATTTGTGTCATTGCAGAGGTTGATATTCCTGTAAAATAGCTCAGGAAGAGAAGTTTTCATTTAAATTGTTTGGTTGCCTGACCTGGTGCAATGCCCAGAGTTACCTGTTCTGGGGCAGGATGTGGTGAGGTACCTTTTCTCCATGGTGGTGACAGTTTGTGACAGCTTATCATGTTCATTGAAATACGGCCTTAGAACCTTCCAGGATATGAAGGATCCTTGTTCTGCAGGACAACACAGAGAAAGGATCAGGTGATGGTTACTCCACGCAGACCTTTAAAGATGAGTTCGGGGTGCAGCCCCCAAGGTGAGACAGCTTTCAAATGAGTCAAAACTTCTCGTATAGGATTCATCCTCCTCTACTGAGTTGTTTGAGGTAGGCAGGCAGCTGTGTGGGGCTTATTCTGTGGTGAGACCCCATCTGCAGTGCTGCCTCCAGCTCTGGGGCCTCAGCACAGGAGAGACACGGAGCTGTTGGAGCAGGGCCAGAGGAGGCCCCGGAGATGCTGGGAGGGCTGGAGCCCCTCTGCTGGGAGGACGGGCTGAGAGAGTTGGGGGGGTTCAGCCTGGAGAAGAGAAGGCTCCGCGGAGACCTCAGAGCCCCTTCCAGTCCCCAAAGGAGCTCCAGAAAAGCTGGGGAAGGACTCTGGATCAGGGAGGGGAGCGACAGGACAAGGGCTAACAGTTTTAAACTGTAAGAGGGCAGATTTAGATTAGAGATTAGGAAGAAATTCTCTGCTGTGAGGGTGGTGAAACACTGTCACAGGTTGCCCAGAGAGGTGGGGGATGCCCCATCCCTGAAAACATTCCAGGCCAGGTTGGACGGGGCTCTGAGCAACCTGGTCTAGTTGAAGATGTCCCCGCTCATGTCAGGGGGTTGGACTAGGTGACCTTTAAAGGTCCCTTCCAACCCAAACCATTCTACAATGCTGGAGATGCTGGGAAGAGAGACTCTTCCAGAGGGACATTCAGGGATGACAGTAAAGAGGTCACATACTCCATGCAAAAGAGAAACGAATCTGATTTACTCCCAGATACAGTGCAATTATCCTAAAAAAGGGTTACACCTGCCCTGGTTCCAAGAAATATCTTCTTCCCCAAAACCAGCTCTGACTATGGGTTTGCTACATGAAGGAAAATGAGTATCGGGGGAATCTAGCCGAAAGATGCCATAATCATGTAAATACACGCATAAACATATATACAGAAACCACCTCAATAACACATACCGTAACAAGTCTCCGTAGCCAGCAAGCCTGTGATGATTCATAGCCGTCACTTCCCTCCCTTGCCCCACTGCCCCCACAATTTGCTGAAGCCCCAGTGGTCATTATTCACTGCAAACTACACAGCTGGATAAACTCAGTGATCAGACAGGTCTTTCCTATTTCTAATGGGAATCCTGCCTGAACTCTGGCCTGCCTGGGTAGCCCTGGGAGAAATTAGCTGATTAAAAATGTCCAGGGGGAGCTGCAAATGGGAAAAGTTTTATTCTTCTAAAATGCAATTGGCAATGCACCATGTTTAGTGAGTTATCACAAGACACTGCATGACCAGAATATTTCATTAAGGCATCTCCTTCCTCCGATTCATTGTCTGTCCCAGGTTTTTTACACCCTGAACTGGGGGAAGTGATGTTTCTCCAGCCAGTGTCCCCAGGAAGGCCAGGCTGGGCTAACACAAAGTGCTTTCTGGTTTTCAGCTCTAGGATGGTATTTGCCTTCCCTTCGCCTCTGAGTACAGTAAGTCTGGTTTTGTGCGTGCTGCCCCCTCTCTGCTCAAGTCTTTTTTTCCTTTCAGTGCAAAGAAGGTACTTAACTCCTAAAATATTAGAGCTAAGATCTGGCATGCTTCGCCGGCAAGCGCTTTCACTGTCACTCCGGGGGAATTCATCGTGGTGAAATCCATCTTACTTGGCTTTCCAGCCGCGTGCCTGCAGACGTCTCCGTCTGAGCTGCATACCCCGTGCTCCCCAGACGTTAGAGTCAAGAGAGGAAAACAGGCACTTCTGAGGTGCAATTCATCTCAGCCCCATGTAGACATTTCTATTAGGTCAGAACCATGCTCTGTTTCTCTTCACTGACTATAAAGGGAGCCTGGGGTGACTAGCTTGCATGGAGGCCTCTTTCATGTAGATGCCTATGTTAGGTGAGATTAATTTTGTCCTGGAAGTCAGTTTGTGTAGAAGTCAGGCACCCAGCTTTATGTCAGAGCTTTGATTTTGGAGCATTACCTGCAAATTTCTTTCTTTGTCCCTGGCTTGTAGAAGCTGCAGAAGGGCTCTGATAGAGGTTAATCAACCCACTGTAACTTTGATAAACCTTGACAGCATCAGACTCTTGTTTCTTTGGTGCGTCATCCCTGGAATTTTGCCCCATCCCTGGAAACATTCAAGGCCAGGGTGGATGGGGCACTAAGCAACCTGATCTAGTCAAAGATGTCCCCCCCCCAAGGTGGGTGGTGGACTAGATGGCCTTTAAAGGTCCCTTTTAACCCAAACTATTCTATTCTACAATTCCATGACTCATGGCAAGTATGAGAGCCCTCTTGGGTCAAGGAAAAGTCATGTTGCTGGTAACTCCTGCAGAAAGCTGACACATCTCTCAAGCAAATCAGGCCATGCAAAGGCAACTGGCCAACTCTGCTTCGCATGCATGCCTATTGGGGATTCAGTGTCCTCTGCTGAGCATGACCTATCACCAGCCCAGTAATGACAAGGTGCAAATGTTGGCAACCTGGACCACGAAGCTCTGGGTTTTTTAATGTAGCTCCAGTGGCCTGCAAAAACCAAATAGAAGAACAATGAGAAGACACAGGCAGAAAGAAATCTATAGACACACAGTGCTAAATCAAAACACCACCACACTGCTAACGCAGATGTCAAAACAAAGTATGAGCTCTGGGATTCATCTTTTGCCAGTTCAGTGCAAACAATTTGGCTCACGGAAATTAAGCGAGGAAATGTAGCTTCAAACATGTCCAGAGAATGAGTGGGGATGTGGATGACATCCAGTTCTTTTGAACTTGGTTGATATTCAGAAAACGAGGCACTGATAGTCACTAGTTGGCTATGGAGGACAGTGGTACATCTCCCCCAGTGCTGCTCCTCCAGCAGGTCTGACTGGTGCAGTAGAACAGTCTCTTGCTGGTGAAATAGCAAACAAGGGAACGACCGTTAAAGGGTGTTTAATGTGTGCATGTCATCCTGATCTAGGTCTCTGATACACGCAAGCCTTCATGAATTGTGGTGTAAGTCATGTAGAGCTGGTGGTGTGCACCAGCACCTCTGCTCAGGAGCCCTCACCTTACCGCTGTCATGCAAGGAGACATGTTTAGACCCAAGTGATGCTTCTAGCTACCTACCACCCACATGGCTCCAGGAACATATAGCAAATATATCCAGTGGGACTTACTATTTAGGGTTTGGTTCCACTTTAACTGGGCTCTTAACAGGGCTAGTTTCTGGTTCACTATTGACTGAACATCTATCTATCTATCTGTCTGTCTGTCTGTCTGTCTATCTATCTATCTATCTATCTATCTATCTATCTATCCCAGAGACTCTGCAGAGACAGTTTGCATCCCCATGCCAAAATCCACGTGCTTCTTGGTGCATCTGTGTTCCCTCTGAGCCAGACACTTGTCCATTAGACACCTGGCCTGAAGTTGAAGTCACGAGGAGCATTTGTCGCTGAGTCTCTAAGGTTTTAATTTCAACCTTGACTGAGGCCATCAATGAAACCCACACATTCCTAGGCAGCCCCCCAAAATTAAGCATGCTTAATTTTGTGCATCACAAAGACTGGGAAAGGCTCTCAGGGTGAGATTTCACCAACTGGGGAGCGTGCAGCCATTTAGCACACTCAGGACAGATGGCCTGCTGAGCCAAAAAGACCTCCACTGAAACAAACCTGCTGCACACCAGCACTGGCACCGCACAGAGACAAAAGAGGTGCTCCAGGGTTGTGTTTTCCCTTGCTAACTGCTGTCAGGTATTTCTCACTCAATGTTAACCACAGAATATTTCCTAGGGTGATGCCGAGTATCCTACAAAGATGATAGTCCGAATGGTGGTGACTGAGGACATCAACAGCTAAAGACGTATCCCAGAACCAACCTGCATTCAAACGATCCTGCCAAAATCATTCCATGGCAGCTGAGATAGCCATTGACCACCCTTTCTGTAGCAGAAAGTCCTTTGCTGCCAGTGAAACCATGGGACAGATCCACTGTCTGCAATTCGATAAGTCTGTTGGAGAACTCCAGTGTAAAAAAAACCCTTCTGGATAGAGAGGATCTATTGGCTATTACCTCTTTCTTCTCATTTCTTTTGAGTCCTCGTCTTCCTGCCCTTCCTTTTTTTCATACTGTTCTTCTGGGTCTTCCTCCTTGTCAGAGATCATGAGTGTCCTCCGATACAACCATTGCAACTTCAGCTCAGGGATAACTTGTAGAGGATTTGCAAAGAGAGATAATACTAGGAGGAAGGTCCCAGCTGTTGTGATTGAACATAGCTGTGCTACTGCATTTCTGTTATTTCCTGATTGTTTTCACAGGGATCCACCAAGGCTGATCTGGAGGAGGCAAAGAACTTGGTTGGGAGGCCAGTTGTATTTGGAGATGATGTGGCAGCAGCCTAGTTGGTAACGTGCAGTGCATACCCTGCCATACGGTCAAGAAAATTGCGACGTACTGCAGACCAAGCAGCTTATTTTGTCTCTCTTCTGTCCTCCTTTCTGCACAGTGATTACAAAACACAATCTCTTTTCTAACACTCATGGACACAGACAGTTGCATCCATCTCACCTAACTTCAGCTACTTACCGTGGAAATGGCCACTTGGGGCTGTTGCTAGAGACAGCGGAAAGGAGACTCTCAGAATTGGTCATTGCATCAGCCCTTAAAGCCTACTCTGGTATGAGCTGCTGTGGAGAGCCGTCAGCTCCTCTAGCCCATTAATTGTCTGGCCTGTTTTAGGCTTCTGCTTCTGGAGAAGATTAATTTAATCAAAGAATTGCTTGCTTGTCTCAGTTGTCTCTAAGGAAACCAGCTCAACCTGTATTTAGTCATCTTAGTCATCCCCTCTTAAGTATGGAGGCACAGAGAATGTGCAGGTCTAGTTAATCCATGAGAAAATGGTGGATAATTTAAGGCTCTTCCCACATGGAAGGTTTTTCTGTTAAAGAATGAAAGACAAACTTGGGGGGATCTAGTTAGAGGGAACTGCCCAGAGGATCTTGTTGGGTCTTTCTTCTCAGGAATAATTTTTTAATCTTGTTTCCAGAAGTCTAGGGTGTTTGCCTCTGCTGGGAGTGGTAGACACAGCTCTGGTGAAGTTCAGTGGGATTTTAGACCACTGGTTAGTCAATGATCTGGTTCAACTCCAGAGGGATCATGTTGGCTCTTCTGCCTGGGACTTCAGCAGCTGTATCAGTAAGACGAAAGTAACTCATTAAGGCAGAAGTTGCCTAGACCTTGATCCCCTCTCCCAGTAGTATAAGGACAGCTACAAAGGTGTCCAAACAAGCACTGACAAGTAAACCACATGCGGATAGAAAGTTCTCTGGGGAAGCCAGGAATACAGGAAAAAGCTTGAAATGATGCAAGCACAGTCCTGTGGTTAAACAGCCAATCTGTCTTCTGCATAAGGATTTTTGCATGACCCTTGGAGAAGTCAATCAATCTTTAAATTTCTTCGTTCCCTCTTTGCAAAGTGGAGGGAACTCCATCTGTCTACACAATTGCAGGTTCTTCAGGACAAGGACTCTCTTCTTACCCAAGTAAGTTAAGGCACCACAAAGCCCCGATCTCAGCTCACGTTTCTAAACAAAAGTGACACGCAAAAATCAAGAATTTACATACCCAAATAGAATAACAATTGAGAAATACCTCAGTCTGAAGTTACAGCAACAAAGTCTTGCTTCAGATGTGAAAAAACAATTGCACGCTGCTGTCAGACCTCAGTGCGAGAGGAAGGGAAAGACTGTACTGTAAATCCTTACTGTTTGCTTTTTAGATTTCTTTGTTCCTTCGCCATTGGCTTGTAAACCATTAAGACATGCAGTAAAAGCTACATTTTCTTTCCTCTAGGCTTTTGCATGGTGCCATTGGAGTTGCAAGGTAGTGCTAGTGAGAACAGCATATTTCCCTTGGCACTGTGGCATTTTCTTTTCATACTGAATGCAACAGCAGTAAGCTGAGTTTAAGTCCATAACCACTAGCTGAACACTCATTGACACCAAAGAAGAAAGCAAGGAGCTGGCTGTCCTCACGTTGAAAGTGGACAGACTCCACTGGAATAATCAAAGTCAGAGACTTTGGCTCAAGAGAAGCAAAAATCTAGGGCGTGCAGATCTAGGACTAGATCTACACGAATGCAATAATCCCTTTCCACTGGCATGGTTCAGTCATTGAAGACAATACTTGTAATCCTAACAATGAAGAAGATCCATTTTTTTTGCCATATAAGCAGTGTGGCAGATTCTGTACAAACTCAGTGCCTAGTCCACAACCTTGTAGTCAAAGAAACAAAAGGGACAACCCAAGCCACTCTATGATTCTGTGACTTCATCTGCTCGGTTCTTTGCCCCAGACTCATCTCCATGCCTTGTATTCTGTCAGATGTTTTTCAAACCTGGTATTATAAGTTCTGACCAAGAGTTTACATCTACTTCAGGCAAGTTAGTTATTATCCTCACAGCAGAGGTGCCTGGATGAGCCCTAGTGAGTGAGTGAATTCCTACATGTTGCCGACTGAGCCCTCAAGATGTGTAAAGATCATAGAATAATTAGAATAGAATAGAATAGAATAGAATAGAATAGAATAGAATAGAATAGAATAGAATAGAATAGAATGGTTTGGGTTGGAAGATCATCTGGTTCCAACCCCCTGCCGTGGGCAGGGACACTAGAGCAGGTTGCTCAAATCCCCATCCAGTCTGGTGATGCTACGAACAATGTGAAATCTCCGATGCTTGTTACTGTGGCATGACAGGCACATTAGGACAAACCTGCATGATGGCTGTTTGTCAGCTGCAGAGGAAACTAGCAGTTTCATTGTGTTGAGATGGATGTGTCCTCCTTCTCTGTTCACCGTTCTTCTCCTTTTCCTCCTTTTGGCAAACGGTCTTGTAAACTTTCTGAGATGAGGACTGCCTTTAACAGGAGTCTGTGCAAGGCTCAGCCTGTTTGTAGCCATATCCCTGCTTAGGACTATTCAGTGCTACTGTGACATAAATAATACACTCTTTATTAATAAACAGATAAGAAGTTCCCTAGGTCTTAGTTCACTTGGACTATACCCCAGTTCAGGAATTATCTCACAGGTGAGTTCCTCTTCCAATCACATGTGGTCCCGCCAGCAACTCCCACAGTTACTTACACATGAAAATAATATTAGGAAAACATTTACTGTAAGCTTTAGCTTAATTTAGTAGAATTTAGCAGCTGGAAATAACACGGAGGAGCCAGCACCTTGCAAAGAGCCAGCACTACACAGACCACCAGCAAGTGCTCCACAGACCTCAGTTTGGAAAGTGATGAGACAGATGGAAGTCATTATTTTGTTTTGAACAAAATACCATCTGGAGCCAACATTTGCTGTCTGTTACTTCTGAGTAAATCCAGAGAAACTCCATTGTGTTCCTTAATAATCAGTCCTGGGACCAATCTTATTAAATATTTTCCTTAATGAACTTGGCAGAAAGAAGTAGGCGCCTGGTCATGAGATCTGCTGATGACACAAACTTGAGCGACTGTAGTGCTATTGCAGAGGAGGATCAGAATATGATATGGGAAGATCTGGATGACCTTGAAGGAAGGCTGAGTAAGAGAAATGGCTGAATTTTAACAGTAACAAAGAGTAAGAGACTGCACTTAGAAACTAAGGTGGAAGCTCATTGGCTGGAGGTAATAGTAGAGGAAAAAGGACTTGAATTAATCCATCTGAGCACAGCGGTCTTAAAAAGAACAACTGCAGTTGTTCTCAGGCAAGAGGTTTCCAGTAGAGACAGGGAAGTGTTCGTACCATTACACAGAGAGCAGCTGAGACATCATCTAAACTACTGTAAAGTTCTGGTCACCCAAATTCAAGCAAGATGAGTTGAAAGTTGAAGAGGTGCAAAGGGACCATAGAGTGCACTTCATGAACAGCAGCTAAAGAGCCCAGCTTTTTCAGCTAAGGAAACCAAGTAGACTCATAAACTACAACTCTACTAGTAAATTAAACATTCACAAGATGGTTCTATGACACTGAAGTCCACCAGGAAGGAATAAACCATTTCCAGGGTGGTTATATGGAAATATATTTTGCTGATTGGGCAGTCCATGACCTAGGCTAATTTCAGGAACATCCTTAGCATTGCTTGCGAGTTTCCCAGCTGGCACAAGCTGAAGTTTTGCCATTGATGTTCCAGCAACTGCACAGTCATGACTGAGTGTTCCAGGCAGTGTTTACATCAGGAGAGAAAAATCAGCAAAGGAGAGAAGACATTCAAGCTGAAGGAGTAGCTGGCAAAAAAAGAAGCAGCTATTGCATAGACCTGAGCAAGTTTGGGGTAGAAATTAAAAGACGGGGGTTTGCCCTCCTGTATTTAGGTGTGCATGTCTGTATGCATCTGCACTGGGGTGAAGGGAACGCACACACGGGGTGACCATTCCACTATAAGATGGTGTCTAAGCTACACCATCAAGACAGTTGGCTTCTGGAGCTGCTTACTTCTGTCCTTTGGTACCAAACGCACAAGTGAGACTTACACGTCTCATATATAGATATCTCTGCTAGGGGAAATTAAACCCAACCTAGAAGTTTTCCAACTATCCAGGGAGGAAATTCTAGAGCAGACTTCCGAGGCATTCAAGGAGCACATGCAGCCACTTGCCAGTATTTGCCTTCTAGAAGAGGACACCATCAACATGAAGAGGACATCAACATGTGTCTGAGACTAAGGCAGAGGTCCCCAGCCAATTGAAATTGATGTAATCTTTGGAGCTACACTGATTTACAAGGGCAATAATCTTGTTCATCAATGTTTCTGTTAGCACAAACAATGAATCGTGTTTTTTCAAAACGCTTTGTCCTGTACCTGAGTGTACCTTGTACCTGTCTCAATTTACACTGGGGCGACTCCACTGATTTTAGCGAAACTGCTTGTTATTGTCATTCACATAGTAAAAGAATTAGTAATCAAAATTATAATAATTAACTCCAAAACTTATTCTTTTCCAGTTAATAGTGACAAAATACAAAATTCCTTGTGCAGTTAATACAGTGACAAAAGGGAGAACTGTCTCAAGTCCATGAGCATCCTTTGAGGTTTATAAAGTTCACATGTTTTATACCTTGCTTGCTTGCACAGCACAGGTGGTGTATCCCTCTGAAACGTGCCTGAGTAGTGAGCCAGATGGATGGGCAGAGGAGAAAAGCCCATTAGTGCGTCCACTAGCCACTCAACCAGCTCAGCTGTCTGCCCCAACCATGAAACCTGTTTTTTTCTAGGAAATCTCCGGCATGGATCAGAGAGCTACCGGGACAGCAAATACATTGAATGACCTGAATACATTTGATATGGAACTCTTGGAATGGGTCCAGAGGAGGCCACGACGATGATCCAAGGGCTGGAGCCCCTCTGCTGTGAGGACAGACTGAGAGAGTTGGGGGTGTTCAGCCTGGAGAAGAGAAGGCTCCAGGGAGACCTTAGAGCCCCTTCCAGTCCCTAAAGTGGGCCTATAGGAGAGATGGGGAGGGACTCTTTGTGAGTGAGTGTAGTGAAAGGGTGAGGGGGAAGAGTTTTAAACTGAAAGAGGGGAGATTTAGATTAGAGATTAGGAAGAAATTGTTTATTGTGAGGGTGGTGAGCCCCTGGCCCAGGTTGCCCAGAGAAGCTGTGGCTGCCCCATCCCTGGAGGTGTTCAAGGCCAGGTTGGCCGGGGCTTTGAGCAACCTGGTCTGGTGGGAGGTGTCCCTGCCCAGGGGAAGGGGTTGGAACTGGATGATCTTTAAAGACCCTTCCAACCCAAACCATTCTATGATTCTATGACCCTCTCAGCTGGGACATGCGAGCCCCTAGGTAATTGAATCTCCACTTCCTATTACAGCTTGTGGAGAGTGTGGGGTTAAATCACAACATGCACAGACAACAGATTCAGACCAAGATTTCCATGAGAGACCCTACACCCTGAATCATTGCCTTGCCGCGGTGGCTAAGGGTGCAAGGAAGAATAGGAGTCACTGTAGTAGGTACACCATAGACACACACACAGCTTCTCCCACCTTACACATATATCTGTATATGGCTGCAGGGGTAACAGACATAGCACAAGCACACAGATGTACGCGTACCCTTTGATCATCCTGCTTGCTTTTCTCAGAGCTATTCAGCCTCAGCTGCACTTGGTTTAACAGCAGTCAAGCTCTGATGACATGCACGTTAAATCCTTGCCTTACAAGACTGGTGGAAGAAAGAACATTAATAAACGTGCTGATTTCCAAGCTGCACAGCACGATGGTCCATGTTTTCCAGTGCTGTTTCCTCCTGATTCCAGCCTTGCAACATCTTGCCTTTCAGACCTATCCCCTAGCTTGAGCCAGCAGACTGATTTTTTAATATTTTTTTTCATAAGTGTTCCCAGTTTATAATTGGGGGACAGGGGAGAGAAAAGAGACGATGATGATGATGACTAGCATATGCACCATGTGCCCCAGAGCAGGAAACAGCAGGGATGATGTGTTCATGGTGCAACTTCTTAGTGCAACATGTGCTTCATCTGTCTTTTTCTGCACTACAATTTCTTTCTTCTGCTCACTCCTCTGTGCTTTGATGATTTTTGGTGGGTTTTTTGCTTTCCTGCCAACATTGCTTGAGAGGCAGGGTTTCCAGCTCCA
Organism: Chroicocephalus ridibundus; assembly: GCF_963924245.1. Taxonomy (NCBI): domain Eukaryota; kingdom Metazoa; phylum Chordata; class Aves; order Charadriiformes; family Laridae; genus Chroicocephalus; species Chroicocephalus ridibundus. The sequence continues at coordinate 7,678,252 of NC_086284.1, forward strand.
CAGCTCCTGGGCAGTCCTGCCACACAAACTGCTCAATGTCATCAGTGTCTGGGTTATGAAAGCATTTTCCTTTGAGGTAATACAGCCATATGGATTGCCTGAAGACAAGTGGTTTCATTTCCAGCTCTGGAGCTGATCTGCAGTATGATTTCTGTGGGCCCAAGGGCACCAGAGCTGAAGTTAGCTCTTTGCTGTCCTACGCGTCAGGTTTCTAGTTCCTTCAGACTTCTAGAATTTTGTAAATGGGACTTTGGAGATGCTGATGGCCTTCATACTGAGACAAGGTGGGATGAGTCTTGGATTTGCAGATGCACAGAAGGGAGGTTGAAAAGCCCATGATAGGAATACCCATTTTGGACAAGTCCGCTTGGACTCTCTGATTTCCTACAATGAAATTAGAATCTTCTAGCTTCTGGATTCAGGTTTTCTGGACAATCTGCTGCCAGGAGACTTCCCAAGCTGCTTTCCTTGTCCCTTCAACTTCGGGAATCCAACAGGCTTGAAAGCAATAGTCTCTGGCTATGGGGCAATTCACGTGGCTGGATGGCTCCAGACCTCTGGGCTGTGAAAGCTGCAGGAGACCCTGGTAGCCGAAAGCTGAAAGGACAGGACTGACACAGTGATGTTTGAGAATTTTGCTAAGGTGTCTTCAGAACCCCTTCGCACGACAAAGAGAAGGCTCAATGTGTTCAGACTACCCACTAACATGAATTATTTCTCATGGTGTGCCAACACAGCCTATCTAGAAACGAGCTTTGTGTCTCTCATTTCCTGGGTCACCCTTCTTTTTATTTTGTGTTCACCACATGGGATCACAAGCGAGAATCTCTGATTATCATTTACCAGAGTTTGGACAACACAGAAAGACTTGATGCTTCCACTCCACCTTGAGAAAACTGCCTTCATATTTGGCTACCCAGCAGTGGAACAAGAAGACCACTGCCAAGTGAATACATCATTGCCACAATATATGGTTGCTGACAAACCATAAGGCAGAGAGGAAGGTTTCAAAGCCCTGGGCTTGGACCAAGAAACTGTGCTGAGATTGCACAGTGCTGGGTAGACTGCTGGGGATGTTTTAAAAGGGTATCATGACATAAACCATCATCCAGTGCTCTCCAAAACCTCACTGAGATACAGGTTTACCTCCTTCATCCCTAGGAACATTATTTGTGCTCTGTATTTTAGATAGCAAGTCCCTATTTCAGGAGCCTGTTAGAAGCAGGTAGGCTGTTCTGCATTCCTGCAGTCCCAGTGGTCAGACTAACAGGAATGGCCTTGCTGGAGTGAGACTAAGTCATCTGCATAGTGTGCAGAAAGCTTGTTTACGCTTACCTAGCACATTGTTTGTTTGCAGCTCTTTCCGCACTCTCCAATGATAGAATCACAGAATCACAGAATGGTTCGAGTTGGAAGGGTCCTTAAACATCATCCAGTTACAACCCCCTGCCCTGGGCAGGGACACCTCCCACCAGACCAGGTTGCTCCAAGCCCCGTCCAACCTGGCCTTGAACCCCTCCAGGGATGGGGCAGCCACAGCTTCTCTGGGCAACCTGGGCCAGGGGCTCACCGCCCTCACAGCAAAGAATTTCTGCCTGAGATCTCATCTCAATCTCCCCTCTTCCAGTTTGAAGCCATTACCCCTTGTCTTATTACAACATGCCCTGCTGAAAAGTCTGTCCCCGTCTTTCCTGTAGGCCCCCTTTAACTACTGAAAGGCCCCAATAAGGTCTCCCCGGAGCCAATCTCCAGTGCAAAAACAAATAAACGAAACCACACCTCAGTATCCTTAGATTCTGGGCTAAAACATGGGCAATATCAGTAGTAGAATCTCAGGATTCAACAAAAGCTTTTCTTCTCCCGTGGGATTCACCCCTCTGTTATGTGTTACCCAACATATAGTCCAGCAGTTCTTCAGAAACTGGTTCAAGCTTTCTGGTGCAAAGGCCCGTGTCCAATGCAAACATGCTGAGTGCAAGAGGCAAACAGATGAGTGCTCGAGGGCCATGGTCTTCCCGCATGTTCACTTGGGTAGTTTAGACACATTTCCAAAAAACTATAGTCCCCAGGGACATTCCTCTCTCTGCAAGGGAATGTGCTTGTTAAGCCAGGAAGAGAAAAAACCACCTCAGAAATGAAACAGGTTGTTCTCCAGCACTTAGAGTGAGGGATGGAGGCCACTAACACAGCCCTCAGTCCAGGTAACACATCTCTTCATCATCAGACTTGTCTGGAGACCAAAACCTCAGCTTCTGATCCACTCTGACCTTGGACCCAGCCCAGGAGTGATTGTGGGCAGAACCACCTTGGCATCCCTGTGCTCAGGACAACTTCAGCAACCAAACCCCAGAAAAGGAGTTTGGAGAGTGATGGCATGCACTCGTAAAGGGAAGAAGATAGGGAAGCATGAAATACAGGCCCTGAATTTGGAAAGCAGTAACAGGGATAAGGTGTGAACAGAAGAGAATTAGTGATAAGGAGTCAGATAGATTACTGAAAAGACCTTTTAGGAGGCATAATTTAAAAATAAAAACAAATAAAATGAGGGAACCTCCTTTTAAACGTTGAATGGGGAGTGTCTCAACCCAAAGGGCTGGTCGTGGGATAGATGCTTCCTAGCAGCATCCCATTTCCACAGCCCACGTGCTGCAGGATTTATAGCTCCACACTGAAGGATCCAATAGCTGCAGCTGTTTGGCTCTGTGAAATAGGCTAGGGACAATTTTTCAACCCTGAGCATGACTGGCACAACATCTTTTGTGTCCATACAGCTGATCCTTCTTACCTTCTTTCTCAGGTAGCTTGGTGCTGGGTCCCAACTTGCTGAGCTAATCTCCTGAGCCTGAAACTTCTCAGTGGTTTGAGAGTCATGGCCAGGCTCTCTTCAGTCTCCTTGCAAATCCACTGATTAATTAGACTGCCCTGGAGCTTTAAACCTCCTTCTCCCACATGGACATGGCCCTTCTGGACTGCAGCCGGACTCTTCAGGGGTGCATGATAGATCCAGCACATAAGGTACCTGCCAAGATAGCTTTTGCAAAGGGTCCCTGAAAACACCATTACTCTGGTTGCCTCCCCGTTGACCTACAACACTTCACTCACTGCCACAGAACAAACAGACAGCAGCTCCTGTAAGCCAGGAAGACGGAGTCACTCACCAGCCTTTGCGCTGTGCATTGAACATCTGGTTGTTGATAGCGGAATGAATAAGCTGGAGGGCTGATGTGAACCAGATTGTTTGCGCTCCGTCCAAAAATTCCTCTGCAAGCTTCCAGTGTCGACTTTTGGCTTATCTTTCACACACAGCCTCTCTGGGCACTTTCTGGGAAACCAGGAGAAGTACGGATTTGCACCAGCTGAGAAGAAGGATTTGTCATGCTCATCATGCTATGCTTTCATCTCAGTGGATGAGTTTGGGCTTGATTAAGGACACAATCCTCCATGTCTTTGGAGGGAGGAGAGGCACTCCCTCAAGCTCCAAAGCAAGTGGAGTAAGAAGGGGCAGGGAGAAAGGGACTGTGAAAAGGACTCTGCTTCCTATAGAGGATGGAGAATGAGCCCAAAGTGTGTGGAGACAGAAGGAGCTGGAGGCTAGCTCAGAAGCCATGTGTGAAGCCCCAGCACACTCCTGAAGTCAGGCCGTGTTCACTGTGGCCAAGGGCTGGGATTCAGTATTTGCATCTGCCCTGTCCACCGTTTTGCCAGACTCTGAGGATTACTGCAGAGCAAAGTCTGGCCAGTAGGTTGCTATTGAATGCTTATCCCTCTCTGAAGGTGAGGCAGGTTTTTTTTCTAAGCCCTCTTCCTCAAAAACAAGCGAATAAAAAATGCCCTGGCCCGGCAGGAGGGAATCACAGGTCTGCCACCCAGTCTCCACCTTCATGAAGAAAGTGGGCCATAAATTCTGCACAAGCTCCAGGGCAAAGCAACTCCCTTTTCCCCTTCATGATGTTTTTTTGACATATTGACATCATAAATTCGAGAACGAATACATTGTTTTTTAAAAATACTTTAAAATTTACTTAAGCCCTGGCTAGGTGATGTTCAGCATTCACAAATCATAGAATCGCAGAATCACAGAATGGTTAGAGTTGGAAGGAACCTTAAAGATCACCTGGTTCCAACCCCGTTCCATGGGCAAAGACACCTCTAACTAGGAAAGACAGGGTGTCTCTTTCTTTAACCAGCCATCCTTGGTGTGACTTACAAATCTCAGGACCTCTGGAATAACCACTGAGCAAATGGGCTTTCAAAAAACAGCGCCCAGCCTCCTCCTAACAGAAGCATAAAGGGAAGCAATTCCAGGAGAAAATCCATCATGGGCTGCTGAGTTTATCAACAGCACTAGCTGTGTCATCTGCAGAGGGCAAGAGGTAGCGCCAATCTACAGCATCAAGGCCATCACAGTCTGATCCTTGGTGCCCAACACTGGCACTCTTCCTTTCTCTGCTCTGCCTTCCACCCGGCTGTAATTTGTTCCTTGGATATTAATGGTTGCTTATAATGACTTCTCAAGAGGAAACTTTAGTCCAGGATCTCTATTATGTCCTACTCTGGACAAAATGAACCAAAAAAGGCTTTTTTTATAGCTGAGAGAACAATATATTCTCTTTAGCATTGCATAGTCAAGATACTGAGTAGACACGGCAAGAAATCATGAGGTTCCTTTGCAGCAAGGATGATTCAGGGTCGACATTAAGAAAAACTTGCTAGCACTCTGGAATCAGCTGTCTGAGTTCTCTGTGGTCTCCAACACTGCAGGTCATTAAGCAACACCTCTTTAATTAGACATTATAAGGTAAGTCTTCTTTGGGAATGGACCTTTCTTGGTCCAGAAAGACAAGCCAAGTGTGGTGCGTTGACCCTGGCTGGATGCCAGGTGCCCACCAATGCAGCTCTGTTGCTCCCCTCCTCAGCTAGACAGGGGAGAAAAAATATAACAAAAGGCTCAAGGGTGGAGATAAGCACTCAGCAATTACCATCATGGGCAAAACAGACTGGACTTAGGGAAATTAGTTTAATTTATTTCCAATCCAATCCAACCAGGGTAGAATAATGAGAAATAAAATCAAATCTTAAAAACACCTTCCCCCCATCCCTCCTTTCTTCCCGGACTCAACTTCACTCCCAATGTCTCTACCTCCTTCCACCCAGTGGTGCAGGGAAATGGGGAATGGAGGTTGTGGTCAGTTCATCACATGTTGTCTCTGCTTCTCCTTCCTCCTCAGAGGGAGGACTCCTCATACTCTTCCCCTGCTCCAGCCTGGGGTCCCTCTCATGGGACACAGTTCTCCACGAAGTTCTCCAGTGTGAGTCTTTCCCACAGGCTGCAGTTCTTCACTAGTTACTCCAGCGTGGGTCCCCTGCAGGGTCACAAATTCTGCCAGAAAATCTGCTCCAGCATGGGCTCCTCTCTCCATGAGGCCACAGGTCCTGCTGGGAACCTGCTCCAGTTCAGGTTCTCCACAGAGCCACAGGCTCCTTCAAGCATCCACCTGCTCCACTGTGGACCTCCATGGGCTGCAGGAGGACAGCGTGCATCACCACGGTCTTCACCACGGGCTGTAGGGGAATCTCTGCTCTGGTGCCCGGAGCACCTCCTCCCCCTCCTTCTTCACTGACCTTGGTGTCTGCAGGGTCATTGCTTTCACATCTTCTCACTCCTCTCTCTGACTGCAATTGCTGTTGCACAGTAAGTTTTTCCCTTTCTTAAACATGTTCTCCCAGAGGCGCTACCACCATTGCTGGTGTGCTTGGCCTTGGCCAGTCGTGGGTCCATCTTGAATCACACTGGCATTGGCTCTATCGGACATGGGGGAAGCTTCTAGCAGCTTCTGACAGAATCCTCCCCTATGGCACCCCCACTACCAAAACCTTGCCACACAAACCCGATATGCCAAGTAATGCTTCAAGATGCCTTTCAGTTTTATTTCTCTATAGGTTCACAAATTGCCTTTGGAGCCAGCGCATAACCTTGAATCCTCCCAGAAAAGAGTGCATGAACATCTGCTGCTCTTCTGGGAAGTCTAGCTGAACTTGAGAGAATGGGAACTATATATCTTGTTTTCTGAAGAGCATCTCTAGGCCACCTTCAAGACCAGATCTATCCACTGTACAGATGGTCACGGTGCAAGAGCAACCCTTATGCATGCAGAAGCCTCAGTGATGGGCTCAAGGGCCATGGTCCTCAGGAGCTTAGTGTGCCAATAGTTGCACTGCACAACCACAACAGTCATTTTCTGCCTTCCAATGCTGAGGAAACTCTTAGGGTCTATAACTTCAGATCCTAGCACAAGGAAAGAATTGAGGTCCCAGCATTATGTCTCACCAAGTCCCTTTGGAATTGCTAATGGAAGAGCCAGGAGGAAAGGAAAATCATTACGCTATAATTCAACGCATGAAAGAAGACTACGGAGACAGAGGGACCTCTTGAGTCATCTCATCAAAGTGTTGCTGTCACCGGTACTCTGCCATATGTTCCCATTCACACCTTTAATGCTACTAAAAGGTTTTTCCAGAATTGCATTCCTCTCATGATTCAAAGCCATCTGCTAGTTTTTCCACTTCAAAAGTAGCCATGGCCCAATTTACATCCATGTATATTTGTGCCAACAGAGACCTGAAACTTAAATACCACTTTATCCCTCCAGAATCTTTATCATGCACAGCATAGGAAGCTCACCTCTCCCATCCACCCCTAACCCTAAAAAGGACTTTAGTCTCCAGACTATTTGAGAAACTCAGGTTTGGTGACTAAAACTAAAAAAAAAAAAAGGGTATGACTACAGGTCATTGTTGACAAAACTGGCAATACCTCTTAACATAATGTCATATAAAACTAGCTAATTTTCTTATTAGTATAATTATAAAAGTTCCGTTTCCTTACTTCCTGGTCACACCTTCTCTCTAAGCTGAAAGCAAAGATTTCTGTAATTATTACCACCAAGCCCAAACAACTCAAAAGAAATCAAGTCTGGCATGCAAAGCATCTTCATTTACCATCTCTTTCAATGGCTTATTAAATATTTCACATGCAGACACTCACACTCACACCCACACCGATGCTCACACAGGAATGCCTTTTTTAACATTACTTTATGAGTCTCCCCAAATGCCAAAAAATGAGTAAAGGAAGCTGGAAAATTCTTTTGGATCATAAGGTTGAGGAGACACAATCCAAGAAACATCGATGTTGAAAGACAGAAAGATCCGTCAAGTCAAACTAAGATGGGTCCTGGAGATGTCATCTAATAACTTAAATTCATACTGCATTATACATCCTGAAGTGCTTTAAGACGCAGACTGTGGTTGCTGATTTTCTTTCGTAATTCAGCTGGGGAAGAGGGTAGTAGCCAAGCCATGTCGGTAATACAGCAGTTTTCAGGAAGGAATGCAAGTACAGAGTGAAATTTAGTAAAAAAGCAAGCCAACCTTGAGGAGGTAAATTGAGTGGGATTCATCTCACCCGTGTTTGGATGTCTGCAGTGTAGAAGGGTTCCGTCCCAGCTGGATGCCCTGAGCTCTCATTTTAGTCAAAGGAAATAGCCACGCTTATCACAGAGACCATTTAATCTGTTTTAAATATCTACTTGAGATAAGATGAATCATATCCTGCAAGTGCCTGCTTCCCTCCGTTGACTGCAAAGAGTCCAAACATATAATTACTTGCAACGGAAACATATAGGGTGGGATTTATACCATGTATTTTATGTTTACAAAGTGCATGCTTTCCTCTGAGACAGAAATCTAGGTTTCCACCCAAGTCAATGATGCATAATCTGTTCAATACATCCAATGGATTTTTAGGGGGCAACCCAGCCAAGCAGATACAGATTTTATGTATATTATTTATTATTTACTTAATTTATTTAAATTATTATTGCTCTTTGTTCTCAGTACTGACTAAATCTACATTTACTGTCATAAAAACCTGAATGCTCAACTGAGGGATGAGTATCTACACTGAAAACATTTGCAGATATTTGAGATTAATCCCATTGATAAAGTTAGGTGAGGTAGATTCCCACAATGAGATGGCATTTTTCCCTTAGGGCACATCAACATTTACCACATACCATGTTTTAATGATCAATCTTGGTCCACACACTGATTTTACCTCCCAACTCAGAGGAGGTTAAACTGGAATCTCCAACAGTACAAGCCCCTGCAGCACCATGTTGGGTTGCCTTCACGGTACTGCAGCTGATGAGAAGTAGTTCGGAGTTCTCATAGCGTTTCAAATTTCCTTAGAGATTTGATGTACTAAAACCGATGTCAGAAAATCTGGCCCCAGCAGAGTAAGGGATGTTTAGAAAGTTCACAGGTTTTGGCAACAGTCCTGATGGCCAGACAATGGCTTCAAACGATGGCAGAGCATCTTTACAGCATGGTCTCAGCTGAGACATGGTAACTGCTTGTCTGGGGGGGTGTGGGGAATTACGAAGTGAAAAGCTTCACTTTGGACTGCCGTGACTCAAGTCGTTTCTCCTTTGCATTGGGAAGGGCAGGCACAACACACAGCCATGGCTGGATCTCATGACTGAAGGCTTTTGGCCATCCAGAGCTTGACTCAGGCAAGGCTTTACGATAACATCACTCCAGCTTCTGGCTCCATCACCTCCACAGTCACTGGCTGGGCAGGCATATGCTCCTGTGTCACTTGAAACAACCGCGGTCAGACAGCTGGATCGAGCTGAAAGCATCTTTTCCACTTTTAGACAATCTGTGAAGTCCCATCTGAAAGTCCCTTTGATGAGGAGCACAGCATGGAGCATACATATCTCTAAGGCACAAACGCCAGAGGTTTGAACATCAGATTGGAGGTATTTCAGCACAAAGTCATAGGCCACAGGACATTCCTTCTTAAGCCATGGCTGTATTATTTCATCTTCATACCCTTCTTACAGAAAGCCGGAGAAAACGTTGTGCTAATCTGAAATCTCAGGCACAATTCATGGGGCTGATGGATTAGGCCTGACAACCTAGCAGGTTTGATTGGGTCATGGAAATATCCGCTGAAAGCCACATGAGCACATCTGATTTGGCAATAACAATTTAAAAAAAAAAAAAAAAAAAAGGAAACCCAAACATTTGCTGCATATAAACAGAAAAAGGTGCTTTATTTTATACCCTGAGTGGGGTGTTGCAGTTTATAGCAGATAGACAGAAAACATATGTGAATCATCATGTAGATTATATTTATATTGCCTAATGCTCAGGTTTGTTTGGTTGGCATTAACAACAACTCATGGCTTCCTTTCCTATAATGCTGGTTTACTTTTAATAAAATCTTGCATTCACATCATCTCAGCCAAGCATTCTCCTGGGGCGGAGTCAAGGGCAAAGAAGGAAACCTCTGTGAAATTCATTTCAAATGTTCTCCCTCCCTTGTGCAGGGTTGGTTTTTTTCTCCCTGTTATAAATAAATAAATAAGTAAATGCAAGATGCCCACTGATGGCTTTTGACAAAAAAAAAAAATGGCAGGCAAGGGGCTGAGAAATTCTTGCCTTGTTTTTCCAGAGCTGTCACCCTGAGATGTGCTTGGCATGCCGTAGTACTCATACTGGGAGCTGGCAATGAGTGCCAGCATGTACATTTTGCATCCAAAGATGTTTTAAGATCCCTGGAAAGAGCAACTTTGTCCTTCTCTGTGGTGATAACGTTTGGAGCAGTGGGTGAGACAGCAACTGGGAGAGAACGGGGAAAAGGACATGGAAGAGAGGGGACTTTGAGGGGTCTGGACCCAAGTTTGTAGACATTTGGGGCGTATCACATGAAGGTGGTTCTTCTCATTTGCGAGTCAAAGCCAAGCCTTTGGTCATAACAGGAGTTCCTCAGCTGCAAATATAAGTCTAGCAAGATGGCTACTTGCGGTTCTTGCTAGAACTAAGGATCCAGGTGAAGGAAAAGTCAGGGATCTCCTATATCATAGAATCATACAATCATAGGGTTGTAAGGGACCTCTGGAGACCATCCAGTCCAACCCCCTGCCAGAGCAGGGTCACCCAGAGCAGGTGGCACAGGAACGCGTCCAGGCGGGTTTGGAATGTCTCCAGAGCAGGAGACTCCACCACCTCTCTGGGCAGCCTGTGCCAGGGCTCTGCCACCCTCACAGGAAAGAAGTTCCTCCTCATGTTGAGGTGGAACTTCCTATGCTCAAATTTGGGCCCATTACCACTTTATCACAGGCTTCATTGTGCTGCAGGAGGAAACTAGAAGGGATCAACCACAGAAGAGTGTAATGGAGCAGGGATGGCTGAACATCAGGGCACAACACAGTCATAGCTCACAGGCTTACCACAGTCTGATATGGATGTGAATCCTTAGGATTTACCTGCAGATCCTCATATCGTGTTCCCATCATTGGGTTTGGCTGGGGAAAGCAAAAACTTGTACTGTTAGAAGGTTTTCACAAAGAGACTGATGAAACCATTGATTTGAGGCTCTAATCATACAGACGTGAGCAGCTAAGTCCTAGGACCTTGGTTAGACTTCATGGTGCACCATGCAGCATTTTTGGAGGGCTGTTCTGAGCCCATTGTCAAAACCAGACCCATTATGTTCACAAAATTCAGCTCTTGGCTCTGATTATCTCCTGAACAACTCAAAACACGTTGGACTTCCAGCCTGGGAAGCTGAAGTGCCCACACAGAGTGAAAGGAAAACCCATGGCAACCGTTCAAAGTGTCTTAGCGCTTCCCTGAAAGGCCAAATCTTAAAAACCTTCCACCTCTAGATATTTCAGAGGGCTGGAGCACCTCTGCTATGAGGACAGGCTGAGAGAGTTGGGGTTCTTCAGCCTGGAGAAGAGAAAACTGAGCTCTGAGGAGACCTTAGAGCCCCTTCCAGTCCCTAAAGGGGGCCCTTAGGGCCTCTTCAAGTCCCTAAAGGGGGCCTACAGGAAGGATGGGGAGGGACTCTTGATCAGGGAGTGTAATGATAGGATGAGGGGTAACGGTTTCAAACTGAAAGAGGGCAGATTTAGATTGGATATTAAGAACAAATTCTTTACTGTAAGGGTGGTGAGACACTGGAACAGGTTGCCCAGGGAAATTGTCAATGCCCCATCCCTGGAGGTGTTCAAGGCCAGGCTGGATGAGGCTTGGAGCAGCCTGGTCTGGTGGGAGGTGTCCCTGCCCATGGCAGAGGGGTTGGAACTAGATGATCTTTAAGGTCCCTTCCAACCCAAACCAGTCTATGATTCTATGATTTTCACAGTATCACAAAAGATAGGGATGGAGGAAGCATCAAGTCTTGTCCAGTCCATCCCACTGTACTGAGATAAGATCATCTCTCCCTTGTGCCAGGCTGCTGGTTAGACAATACCGATGACCTGGGAATTGCAGCCTTCCTCTGCGGGTGATGAAGAATGATCGTCCACTGGCGATGGGAGGAGATGGAGGTCTAGGAAAGTTAAGATATTTTTCCCAGATATGTTCATTTAGCAAAGGTGGGCATGCCAGGTCCTGGCATTCAGTGTCTCCTCACATCTCTCTCAAGTCAGGCATCAACATGTTTTTTCCTAATTTTCTCCTAATTTTCTCATTTGTGCCAACAGGAACAGGGAAGTGGGTTTGTGTCCTATAGCAAGACCTGGTCCATTACCCTCTTCCTCAGAGCTACGGGAAGAAAAAGCAATTACTTCTAATGTCTCAAGCCCAATCAATCCCTGTTGCTTCTCCTCCTTTACACAGATGTCAAAGCAGCTGTGGCAGGAGCAGAAAATGGGCTTTGCATTATGTCCAGCTGTTAGGCAAATCATGGAGCAGAAAGACCACATTTGGGATCTTTTTCCTTTTCAGTGCTGTCAGTCAGACGGAACAGCAGGTCCCTAAAATAGTTATGAATAACCATTAGTGGGAGAAGACTTTGAAAATGTTCCTTGTTTATACATTCGCTGGAGGGTCTAAATCCTGGTAGAGCTTAGAAAAATCCACCGTTTTCACTAAGCTTTCAACTCTGCTTGGGCAAGAGCTCTGCAGCACAGGATAATAAATAAATGTCATGCCACATGTATACACATTTTCTTCCAAGGCTGTTTTCAATTTCTCCTTTCAGGCATGTTTTGCCCTGATGGTTCCCTTTGCTGGCTGCATAAGAACCAGCTTCAGCACGTCTCTGAAAGCTTTCCAAACAGAAAGCTCATTCATGTCCTCAGCTCTGAGATGAGTAACAGTCTGCAGCCATGTACCTTAGGAGCCATAAAGCAGAGTGGACTGGATTGGAAAAGCTCCTGTCCCCCTTCCCACTGTGGTTTTTGGTTTTTTTCATGGAAATAATATTCTGGAGGAACACAGGGTTTGAAAGTGATGCCAGCAGAAGGGCTCTGGAGAGTCAAATCCTCACATCTCCAAATTTAGCAGCCTCAGCCTGATCCTCTTGTTATTTTTGCTACGGAGACACTTCACTGCCCACATAACAAGCTGAGTCCACAGTGTATTTGAAACCACTACCTGGACTTCACCTGGGGAGCTGGGCTCTCTCAAAAAGAGGGGAGTATATTAACCTAACAAGTGCTGGAACTGCTCACCTCACCCACCTTGTCCTCGTCGGTAGGACAGCTCTCTCAAACATTGCGTGACCTTTGGAGGCTTCCCACACAGTCTGCTGCTGGTAGACGTGTCCTTCAGCTGATGTTGGCCATTGGTCCATGTCAGCAAACAGCTTAACGAAGACCTAGGTGAACCTGCTCTGGCAGGAGGTTGGACTAGATGATCTCCAGAGGTCCCGTCCAACCCCTATCATTCTGTGATTCTGTGACCTCAGGTCTGCACGGTGCCCATGTCCTCAGCACCTGATGATGCAGAAACTGAGGCTGCTCAACACCTTGCAGCAGATTAGTCCTAAAATCACCAATTCAAGGCCCTTGAAAACAGTTTCCTGCCATGGTCCATGGCAGACAGAAGTGGCACTCAAAGAAGACACAAGGCAAAGCATTCAGGGACATCAAACATGCCCTCGATGCTGATGACTTCTGGACAGGTTTTGCCTGCAGTGGAAGCAGAGACAGCCTTGCTGCCACCTTGCCGATAGCTCATGCTGCCAAGCATGGTGGCCAACCCAAAGTGGCAAGCTTGGTAATTTCTGTGTGTGTTAGGGGAGTGATCAGAGAGCAGCTTATTTGTCGTAATGTGTTTTTGTCTTCTAATCTTGGCTGGGCTTTCCGTTAGAACAACAAACTGTTGTCCCCTTCCCTGTTTTTTTTTTATTTTATTTTATTTTAAATGATATCATAGCCATAAAGCACTCCAGAATGAATTTTATCAGACCATTAATACACAGCATGGGCGGGTGAAGGCAGAGGCCACACTGCTGCCACCCCGCCCCTCCAGACACGAATTAATGGGGCCCATAAAACACACCCCGTTGCGTCTTCTGGCTTAATTGTCAAATGGTTTCCAGATTTAAAGCCCCTAAAGAGAATCTTTTAGAGGATCTACGTTCATTAGGTAACATCAAAAGCAACAGTAAACATAGGAAATGGGAGCTGCCATTTCAAACTCACCAAGACATATATCAGTGAGGGGTTTCCTAACGTTTTCTTTCATATTGGCCCAACCGAATTAAAAATAAAGAAAAAGAAAAAAAAAATTACTTAGCAGACAGAAAATGAATACACCAAAATTTCAGTTTCTTTCCCCAATCTGCTTATGCTCTGATGGCCCTGCCTAGCTCTTCCCCACTTGTTGAATTATAAGTATGTGTGAGAAAGCAGAAAGAAAATTAGACCTTGAGGATTAAAAAGCACTGACCACAATTTGTAAGAATGCAAAGCAATTGTAAATACCTCAGAATTTTGGGGTGCCCATCCTGAGGTAACTTGAAGATGTTTTAAAGTCCGCATTATTAACTCCATCCTTTTACCACGTCTCAGGCAGGGCACTCCAAGATCCTACAAATGTTGGCTCCATTTCACCTTGTTTCAGTCCTTTTTTTTTTTTTTTAATACAAGCCATGGCAGGGTGGTTCAGTAACTTTCTTCAGATGTCTCTTTTTTTCATCATTGCCTACTTCAGAACTTCTTGTAGCTATTATCGTGGCATCTGGTACTGATCACAGGCAGAGACACAACAAACTTTCTGGAGCACGGCTCTGGTGTGGGGTGGTCTGGAATTAGAGACCTTCTGCTCACAGTGTCCTTTGGTACCAAACAATCCTGCACCCCGGATGATGGCTATCCAAGGTCATTCCTGAAGACACCCTGGCTTTCTTCTAAGTCCTAGCTTGGAAAGGTTCACCAGCAAGGGAAGGAAGGAAAAAAGAAAAGATGGGTTTCTGCTTCAACAGCTAGCTGGGAACCACCTCTACTAGATTGTGTACATGACCTTCAGGGGAACCATGAATCCTCCAGCTGTGCGACTCTCCGCCTGTAAAATGACCAATAACTGCCATTTTTCTGCATTTCATCTTCACTCTTCTTTTCCCCTCAGATTTGACACCAGACACCCCTACCTAAGCAACATGAGCAGTTTCAGGGGTTCCTCAGTCTGGAAAAACAGAAACTAGGGGAAAAAATAATCTATGCATTAACAGTGTATACAGTCTCTCTGCATTCGTAGCTGACCCGTGGATTTCCATGGTCACAAGTGGGTACTTCAAGACTATCTGTATCATTCTCAAGTAGATAACTAAAATAGTCTACCATCTGTTTGCTAATATAAGTGTATGAAAACAGTCAGATGACTTGCATTCTGGAATCGCATCTTTTTTCCGGTGCAACCTGCTCTGGGTGACCCTGCTCTGGCAGGGGGTTGGACTGGATGGTCTCCAGAGGTCCCTTCCGACCCCTACCATTCTGTGATTCTGTGATTCTGTGACAATGAAAGGAGCTTGTTGTGAGTAGTTCAGACTGCAAACTATCCTCTACAAATTGAAACTTAGATGTCATTAATGTTACCCTTAGTTCCTGCCCAAGCTCTTCCTGAGATCCACTGCAATTCCAAAAGAAAGTCAGGTAATAAGAAACCTTGTTGTGCATAAGAGACCTATTCGTTAAATAAGGCTGATAACACTTACTTTCTCCCCTCCCCTGCCTGTCATGTCTATCAGTGCCAGAGATTCTCCTTTTTTCAGGGTATAGCTCCTTGCATACGTTGGCCTCAACCCTTGTTCGGGTTACCACCTTCTCTTCTAAGATGATTCCTTTGCAAAAACAATGACGGTGGAAAATACGCCTCATAATTCATGTTGACACCTTGGCCTGCCTTCCTCCAGGTTCAAATCATACAGGTGATTTGAGCTAACAGTGACTGAAAACAGGGTGTAGTGTCTTTAAGCTCTAGCTATTATTCCATGAGGAACATTTGGAAACATCCTTAACTGTTCCTACCAAGGAGGATGTGGTGTCATAAAGCTGGAAAGAAGTGGAACAGTTTGGGCCATAAGCTTGTCTTCATAAAGAGATGCTGATTGCACAGCACTGCTTAACTGGCTTTATCGAAACATTATGCCAGCAATGACAAAGCATCAAGATATGTTCTTTGTGTTGCAAAGAACATGTTAGTGATGAAGAAACTTCTGCAGAAGGTTTTTGCTGCCCACCTGCGTCATAAGACACTCAACTCTTCAGTCCTGAGAGACTGGTATATTTCTTGAGCATGAAATATTGTGCAGATTAGCAGGAAAGCCGAGTCACAGAATCATAATAAAAGAGGGCTGGGAGGATGAGGAGAGGTCATCAAGGCCTTTTCTTTGCCTCAAGGCAGGATCAGTTGTTCCTAAGCCATTCCTGACAAATGTTTGTCTAATCTGTTTTTAAAGACCTCAATTGATTCAAGAATCAGCCTCCCGGGGCAATCTACACCAGTGCTTAACTGGCTTTACTGTTAGTAAGTCAACTGGCCTCTCAAGTTTAACAGAGCTCTCCCAGGGCTCCATTTAAGACCATGACTTCATGCCTTGTTCCCCGTGGATACAGAGAAGAGCTTATTCCCTTCCTCTTTACAGCCCTTTTTATATAGCCAAAGACTGCTGAGGGGAACCCTGGGTAATCCCCTCTTACTGCATGTTTGATGTCCACACTGTTGACCATCCTCAGCTGCGCGAGGAGCCCCCATGCATTCCTGTGGAGTTTATGCTCAGTTATATGGGATGGCTGAATGCAGTTCCTCTGCTGTCTCACTCCTGGCCAGTAACGGCGGCACAAAAGCTGTTAGGTCTCTGCTCAGCAGCATGAGGGTGTCAGGGGAGTCTTGCTGCCTGAGGGCTTGTGACAGTGGGGCACTGTGAAAGGCTTGTGCAAGGATACATATGCAGGTGGTCCCCTTGGGGTGGTGATGTTTGCTCTCAGCTCTACGTGTCCAGCCTACAACAGTGCAAACATCAACTACACCCTTCCCAGAGAGCATGTCGGCCCCAATGGGTTTCATGATTCCCGATCCTTGAAACTTTATCCTCACTTCTGAACTGATGGCCCGTGAAGACTGTTTTTTCCAGCTGCATTCACTATGATCTTAAAGGTCTAAATGAATTTATGATTCTTAAGTGAAGTGAGGATTAAGCTTTAACATGTCCTATGGCCATGGCAGGGGGTTTGGAACTAGATGATCTTTAAGGTCCCTTCCAACCCTAACAATTCTATGATTCTATGTGCTTCTTGACCAACACTGCTGCCTATCAACCCATACGGTTGCTCTGGATCTAAGCAACATCCACTGGGGACCCTTCACCCATGCAAGATATGTTTATCTTGCAAAACTATGAGCCGTTTCCAGGTAGGCTACCAAACCTGCTCAAAATCTTCTCTACTAGAGAGCTCGGGTCTTAGGCTGAGGTGGTGTAAAGACCTGAAAGCTTGCAGCATGGCTGGTGGGCACATCCAGCAAGACTAGATGGTCCCACAGTTCCCTCTTTCTCTTCCTACCCTCAACACTTAGCCTGGAGTGGCCGTAATTTGACCCTCACAAGGCAGTGTCCTGTATCTATCATTTCATCCCTTGTCGTGTCTTTCTGAGCTCTTACAAATTCCCTAGACAAAATTCCATCTCGTTTGCCCGTAGCCACGTCTGCTTCTATGGTGAAAGACTGAGTTAGTAAAACCTTGAAGAATCCCATTACATTTCATGCTGGAAAAAACAACCAAGCCTTGCTAGCAGGTACCAAAGACAGTAATATATGAGATGGGTTGAGGCCAACAGCTGCTCCTGTTCCTCCTCTCTGCAAGGGCAGTCAGAAGAAGACATTTCTGACAAATTATAAATGACTTGCTGTAACTGTCACGTTTAAGAGCAGCCGTGGAGTATTGTCTCACAGTAAATATAACCCTTTTTAAGAGTTTGGTAGTCTTTTGCTATCAACCCACATTGCTGGGCAGGAGGTTTCCCTCCAGCTGCCAGGCTGCTTCTTCACTTCAAAGGCCAGCAGGGAGGGGGAAGCACAGCAGAGGTCACTTTTCTGCAATTTGTTTGCCTTGCAGCCCTGTTGCCACACTGTTTTCCCTGTCAGAAGTACGGGCAGCCTCCTCCAAGATCTCATTTTGCACTTGGGCCTACAAAATGGCTCCAGAAAAGAAAACAAAAGCATGTTGTACCCAGGAAAAGTCACCTCCTAGCTGATGTAGGCTTTATCCTGCATCTCCCTTTAGCAGGAGTTAAAAGCCTGTCACATCTACCCTTGTTTACGTCTGCACTGCAACTCATCACTGTGCCTGGGACAATATCTGAGAGCAAAAGCCAGTGTTCCTGCAAAGTGCTGGGAATGGGAAATTCATGAGGTCCTGGCATGAGAAAATAAACCGTGAGACCCAAATGTAAACCTGAGACAAAAAGATACCACTGATATAATCCATGGTTTCTGAGATTCCTCTAGTCAAATTCAATTTGATTGAAACTCAGTCCATGGAGGTGAAACCACCTCAGTTTGTTCGCAGTAATTCAAGAAGGCTTACTATGAATAATATGCAATGGAGGTACCAAAGATTGTCTGGTGCAAGGACAATGACTTTGTGTGCACTTGTCTGTAAGGCAGCTGTGCTGCTTCTTGAGCTCATAGCTGAGAGAAGTCGTGCTTTTTAATTACCTGCTTTTATAATCCAGCTGCTGCAACTGGGATTCATTTAACAGGTCCAGCACTAACTTGTGAGGAAGAATGGAGGCGACATGGATGATTTTCTCAAAACAGACTGAAATGAGAAGGGAAGTGAAGTCATTACATCATTCTACCACAAGCACTTTCCCACTGCCATTGGCTTTCTCGTGCTTCCTTCTGGTTTGTAGCGGATGAAGGTTTTGGTCCTGCCCTTACTCAAGACGTTTCCATGGTGCCCAGTCCATGGAGTTGGGTTAATAAATATCAACAGTGGTGCTCTGTGCTGAATTGACACACCAACCTGTGCACTGAGACACAGCACATGTGGTGCCTTGTGCTATAAGCAGCAGGATCTCAACCCAGTCAAGAAAGTGGTCAATATGCTAGTGAGTGTTGTCCAAGAGTCTAGCCACTCTGGACCTTAAAGAGGAAGCAATTCATTAAGGCACTTCTAGAATCAACAGCAATTTCTGTACCAGCTCATGAATAGCGTTGGAGAACATTTCTGGGTATGTCAAGACATTCACCTGTGGTTTGGGATCTGAGGCCAAGAACTGTTCCCAACAAGGAGCTGGGGTGAACCTATCTAGATTTGCAGGCTACTCAAATTTAAAAGCATGGATGCAAGCTCTTCCGTGCCAAGTGGCCTCAGAGTCATAGGACAATCTTGGGCACATTTCATTTATTTGCACAGATGCAGACATCGGGTCAAGTCCTTGCTATTTCAGGCCCCGTGTCATACAATCTTTCTCAGAAATACATTGAGGTCAAGAGCCCAAGGTTTCCATGAAAAGAGTCTACTCGTAAGACCTCTGTAAACTTCTTACCAGTCCTTTGAGTCCTTTGCTAGAAAGAAATTAGTCTGAGTTATTTCAAGAAGCAAAACCATAAGGAAGAATTGTAGAAGGACAAGATCACAAAGACCTTAGATGCAGAGCTTCTTACTTTTGAATCTTACATTTAGCTTAATATCAGCATACAAGTTTATGTCATTTAACTTTGCTTTGAGCAAATTATAGTAAGACTGGTGTCATTTGTATTAATGCAGCTTTCTAGTAGCCTTTACGTGATTAAAAATACCTGAAAAAAACCTGAAACATTGCTCTTCTGACACTGACCTTCTCTCCATTTTGAGCTGGGGTTGGCGGTTTCCCTCTGGGAGAGCACAAACCACATCAATGGCAGGGATCTTTGGTCTTATCCCTACCTTTTCAAAGGAATTTTATTCAAACCCCATGAAACAGTGATCATGATGGAGATGTTGTGGTGTTAAGGGATATGGTGTAAGGGAGAACTTTGTAGAGTGGAGTTGATGGTTGGACTCGATGATCCCAAGGGTCTTTTCCAACCTAAATGATTCTATGATTCTATGTCCCAGTCATGATTGAAGGTCCCACCATGCTTGACAAGGCACATAATGAAGTGACAGCCCTTACCTTGAAGAGGTTTTACAAATGGCATTAAAGTTATTGGAGAATACTTGGAAGCAAATAACTGCCTAACGCCATTCTTAGTTGTGTTACCTGTCAGTTCAGGGCAAATCTTCTGCAGACATCCGCCATGGGAGGTGATGTGTGTGTGTTCACGAGTGGGTGTGCATGCCAACTGTGTTATAGCCATGTGCTGTGGTGGGATTCACATCTCCAAAGTGCATGTGGACACTTGAGCCTCACCAGGCTTTGACTGCATCTTCTGCTCTCACTCATTCTCTTTCCCTCCACTCATCCCCTTGCCAAAACCTGGGCGCTCGATGGTTGCCAAGCACGCGATAGAAACATCTGCCTGCCAGAAAGGCGCCTGCGTGGGGTCGGCTGCTGAGGCTTCTCCTCAGGAGCGGACAGCCTTTGGGGCTTGGAAGGGATGCCCAGATCCTCACTGCCCTTCCCCTGTGCCCTCCTTCCTCTGCACCCCCAAACTCTGCGCTGCCCCCATGGCTGCAGCACTTCCCCATCGCTTTCAGACTCCTGCATAACCTCAGACACAGCATTTCTTTGTTGAGAATAAGAGCATTTCTTTAGCTCCTCTATCTGTTTCCCATCTCCCTTGCTGATTTTCATGGCTCAACAGCAAAAGCCTCCACGCACCACACTGAGAGAACACGTCAAGCTGCGATAACTCAAGGGATTATGGAAACCCATTATCACAAAGAAATAATCTCAGGACAACAAGTACCAGAGGGAAGCACTGGGATGGCACTGGTGACCTAGATTACTCAAATCTTGAAGCTTTTGTTCAAGAAATTCAGTTTCTCTGTGTCTCATTTTCCCGCAGTAATATTTCCTTTCCCCACTCTTGTCTGTCGTATCTGTCTAGATAAAAAGCTTGGTAGGTCTCAGCCTACACATCTAGTGCTTAAGGCAGTGACATTCTGACATTGCTTATACCTTACAGGCTTCATTGCAGCAAAAATAATGTCACTCTAGTCAGATAGAAACACCTTTGCACAGAACCCCTTGGTGTGGACTTTTCACACCTCTACTTCTGGCCACGAGAAGAACCCTTGGAGTCAGAGTATCAGGCTCCCATAGTACGGAGGTAAAGGAACAAAGCTACAAATACGCCTTTTCCCCTACAAAAACAAAGGCACTTAGCAGCAGTCAGGAAGAAATCCCTTGCCCTTGCAGTGGTCAAAAGTTAGTCCTAGACAGGAGTGAAACTGCGGCTCCCGAGCACCACTCATCTGCTGCAGGACCAATTCTACTGAGCATCGCTCCAGCACACCAGCACAATCACGCCCTCTCCTGAAGTGTATTTTTTTAATAGTTCCAAGCCAAAAAGAGAAGAAACCTGGTTTCTGCAATGGCTTTCAAGGAGCGGGAGGAAGGGAAGATGTGTAACACATGTGTTTTGCAGTAGGACATCTTACCTCAGACCAATTCATCATTGTCCATCCACCCTGCTGGGCCCCGGCGGCAGGTCATCATCTGAGGCCCCAGATCCACCGCCTTTCCAGAAGTGATCAAAGGATGCGATTGGGAATGGCATAAACTTTCCTGGATGGGATTACAGCCCAGCCAGGGCATGCAACGCTCTGAGAGTTCCTCCTTTTCATCCTCCTGGAGTGGGTTTGTTTTAAGTCTCCTCCCACCATGCCCAGCACCCAGTGTTTATGGGACATGCGGTACGGGTATTTTGGAGGAGGACTGAGTGCAAATTCCAGCCCAAAAAGCCTGCAGCAAACTGCTGTTGTGCAGGGTTCACCCTCCTCAGCAACTGTCCTTCCACAAGAACAAGCGTACATCAAATGAAATGTTCAGGTCCTAAACTGTAAATAAGGTTTAAAGGTGAGGTGAGACCAAACAGCACTCAGAAAAATTTATGGCAGAAAAATTATTTGAGACTGATTAACACAAGCACACGCTACTTCTGTCTCATGGCATCTCATTCGTGTTGGGTGGTCCTAGGGGCCAGACAAAAGGATGCCAGGTACTGGTCCCCTTCTGCAGTAACTGGACGGGAAGCAGTGACTCCCTCGGCTGGGTTTAGGGCTCCTGAGTCCGCAAGTGTGATTTCCTTGGTAGAAAAAAGACACCTTTCATAGATTCATCTTCTCCTGAAAGATGAAGACTACGTGCCTGGAGCTTTATAAGATTCCTGGGTGTGGTGCAGGCTGCAATAGGGTTTGGGCTGATGCTTGGTGCCAGAAACACAGAAAAACCATGCATCAACCAAGACACAACTTCCAAGAAAGAGACTTTTCTTCCAAGGAGGAAAACTGAAGAAGGAAAGAAAACCCCACCAACACCTGGTAAGGTTAGCACTGGTCCATGGGATATTGCAGGGGGAATAGGGGCAGCCTGCAAGGATAGGTTGCCCAGAGAAGCTGTGGCTGCCCCATCCCTGGAGGGGTTCAAGGCCAGGCTGGATGGGGCTTGGAGCAACCTGGTCTGGTGGGAGGTGTCCCTGCCCAGGGCAGGGAGCTGGAACTGGATGATGTTTAAGGTTCCTTCCAACCCAAACCATCCTATGATTCTGTGATACGTGTGGAGTGGCAGCCCGTGTACTCGCCAGCTCTTGGCAGGAGCTGTGGTTGTGCTGAGCTTCTGGAGGAGCTCCTGCTGTGCCCCTGCAGAGGCACAACTGTCCTGCGGTTGCTGTGGACTATGCCTTTTTTCCTTGTGCCACTGGTGGGGAGTGTCTCAGGCACATAGGACTAGGACAGACCTCCTAAACTCCGTCTGTTGCTATCTTAGCAAGCACATGCCAAGTTTCACAATGCAGGCTGTCTGATGAATTTTGGCCCCCATAGCTAGAAACCACCATGACTCCGTTACCCCCTCTGCCGCCTTCTCCTCTAAAACAACCTTGGGACTTTTCTCCCTGTGAACGCACAAAGCTTTTCAGCTTCTTTTCCTGCCTCACTGGCTTAGCTGAAAGACTCAGTGTGTCAGCCGTGTGCTGGAGTTGTCACGGCGTCTTGTAAGCACTCCATATATTACAAGGAGTGACTCCCACAAAGGCTTAAGATCCATGACAGCATTTTCCAGCGCTGCCTTGTTGCTTCCAATTACCCTGACACGGAGCTGATGAAGAAAAGAAGATCCATGTCTCCCATCCGGACACTCACCGGAAACTTTTCCCCCCTACACCCTCGTCCGTCGTCCTCCTCATGGATGAGTTACATCTTTGGTGAGCAGCCGGAAACTCACATGTAAGGAAGAAATATGCATGTAGTAAAGCAGAACATGTCATATTGTTGAGATGTTAAAGGCAGGCAACAACGTGGGACGTGGCATGAATCACAGCTGCGGCTCGCCTGGAGGATGGGGGTACCCTGCAAGTGGCAGCTGGTGCTGATTATCCAGAGAAGTTCTCCTTTTTTTTTAAATCCTCTTGTTATAATAGGATCCAGTAATTCATCCTCAGTATGGGCTGCGTGTCTGTTCTCTCTGGAATATCCCAGGGATGGGTTAGTAATCCATCACAGGGAGATAGCAAGTTTTTCCTCCTCTTTGTTTTCCCCCAGGTGACTTCAGGGCAGCCAATGTTCTTCTACCACCTGGGGAACATGGAGACTGGCCTGGTGTGTTCAATCTCCGAGAAGAGGCATTGTCAAAACCAGTGTTTAAATAAAATGGAAAGATAAGCAGATTGACAGGCAGGCAAAAAATGGAAAGGGTGGAGGTCTCACAAATGCCTTGCAGTGGAAAAAACCATCTCATACAATGGCAGCTCACACAATGATATAAATCACATTACAGAAGACCAACTGTCTGCCTTAAACTGAGACACAAATAGTTGTGTATCTTTCTTCCCACTGGCAACTTTCACCCTGAAGGACATTAAAAAGCTTTGCAAAACCATGCAGAGATCACCACGAAGGTACCTCTGCCTACTGAACAAAATGTGGGGCTGCCTAGCACCAAACAACGCGGCTGCCCAGGTGTCCAGAGCAAGGAGCAAAATGTTTCATGCACCATTTGAAATTACGCTCTGGGAATGTAATGAGCGGACTCAAGCCGGGGCATTGCATTTTACTGGGTAGGAAAGTGAGCAATGCAGTGGTTGTGAATGCCGACTGAATATACTTCATGTCAAATTTAAAATGACTGACAAAGATATTTGTAAGCAATACAGCATCTTCGCATATTGCGGCTGCTGGAAAGTACTCCTAGATACCAAGTTAGATGGATCCTTAAACCAACCCAATGTAAACACTCTTAAAAGACCATTCCTTATAAGACCTTCAAGACAAATACTCCAAATCATCAGTCACATCTGAAAATCCTGGCTTTTAGTCTTTAACATGAGAAAAGATGTTAAAATGAGAGATGTACCGACATCCATCTTAACCAGCTCAGTCTGTCATAAGAACACAAATACAGCTGTGTTGGTTTGGGTTGAGGATCCATCCAACTTCACATGTAGCAGTGGTCAAAGCAGAGAAGGCGGCACATATACAGTTGCACCCCCAACTCCTAGCAAACCCATTTTATTAAAGATATATTCTCATACCCAAATTTATAGTTTGGGGGCTATAACCTGACTAATGCACGAGGTACAGACTTGGGAGGAAGCAGGTCTTATCTAGGGCTGTTGTGTCCATCCCATTTCTATCCACCCGCCGCCTCAGCTCATTCATCTTCGCAGCCCTGCTCCCAGGTGTTGACAAAGCTGGCGTGTCCAGCCACAGTAGCTTTTCACCGATGCCTGCTAATACCTCAGCAACCCGTGCCATGTGGTTAGAAAAGATTGCAGAGCTCTGAAGTTCATAAAAATTCCTAGATTATTAGTTCAATAATAAGTCTAGTCTTTCCATGTCAGTACATTATAGACCCCCGGCTAGGCGTTTTAAATCCAGGACTATGAGAGAAATGTTGTAAAGTCTCCAGCCCACAAGCCTGTTTTTTTCTTTGAGAAAGAGGAAAATTAATAAGACAACCTAGAGAATGGGAATAAATCCAGGAGAAAAAGCAAAAGAATGAGAAGGAGGAAAAAAAGGAAAAAAAAAATTGTGGAAAAAAGCCAGAGGGGAAAAAGATGGAGGCTGATAAGTGGCTCTGTAGAAAGGCATATTGAAACTTTGTTTACAATCTCATGGTACCAAAGCATGCAGTATTAATAGCCTTCGACACCTTGTAAACTCAGCAAAACTAATTTTGCAGAAAAGAAGTCCTTTCCCAGCAGTCTCCTCTTTCTTGCTTAACACACATTTTCTAAGGCTGACATGTTCCCTTTCATCATGATAGCAGAAAGGAAGCTGGAAGGTTTGCCAGGACTCCTGGGGTAGTGCCCCGTGTACTCTTGCAAAGACAAAACACGAAAACAACTCCATCAGGTTTTTAATGACCCCAGCTGCCCCATAACACTCTGCTGGGGCAATGGGTCCGGAGGTGAACTCGTAAACTCCACTTGTGAGGTAGCCCATCATTATTGTCCCAGTCTGACAGATAAAGAAGCTGAGCAGAGTAGTCCAGGGTCACACAGAGAGCTAACGACAAAGCTGGGAGAGAAGCAGGGGCTGCATCCTGTGATCCTGATAAAGCCCATGTGCTTCTTTACCACCATATTCACGCAACTTAGCAGGCATGGCCGTGCTGATGTACCCAGGCTGAAGTACCCTTCCCACTTCATCAACTCTACCAAATGTGTAGTGTTAGACCATATCCATGGTCCAAACCCATGAACCTTCCAAAGACCTTATGGCCAACTATCTGCTGGGCATCAGACACATGATGCCCAAGGGCCCTTGGGGTAAATGATGGTGGCCGGACACAGTGAATTGCCCTTGTTGCTTGTATGAGAAGGATACAAGGGGTAGCATGCACCAAAGTTGTTCCTTGGTGCACCCTAAAGCTTGGCTAAAAGCCCTACCTCATCCACGGTTTGCCTAAAAGGAGTCTGGGCTCAAGACATGACACAGCTTTGCCAGGTGGAGCCATACTCCGAGGTCTATGTTCACACACTCCCTCCTGCCAAGTCATGGCAGACTTATATGGTTTAGCATATCCATGAGAAGGAACCATCTTTGGGTCATCCCCACCCACATGCAATGTCCCCCCTGAAGGACAGAGGCAACGTTCCCACCAGCAGTGACTGGGGGTACAGACTTCAAAGGTGCCATCCTCACTGATGCTGAGGATGCACGAGGCTGAAACAAGAAGCTGTTTTGGATGAATAGATGCTGATGGGCAGGAGCACCAGCAACAGAGGCAGGGAAAGGCATACGAATAGTTTTTACTAAAAACTTTTAGTTATAAAATGACCTTTTCCCCCCAAATGAAACTTTTTACATCAAATTTCCATTTGTTAACATTTTCCGCGATAATTATTTCGTGGAGAATTTATCTGATCGTTCTTGAAATTTTCCATTCTCCCTGCTCCAATGAGTATTTCCCTATATGTTATGAAACACCATTAGAAAGAGAACAAGAAAAGCTCCCCTGGATTAGTGGGAATGGCAACCATCTGCACTACAGGAAACTGACAGCAAGGGTCCCAGGGTAAAGCAGGATTACCCCCTTCCCTGCTCTCCCCAGGCTTGGGGCGATCACCTACACTAGGGCTGATACTTGTCTGTCTTTGGTTTGGGGAGTATGTCCTTCTGTGGAGTTGAGAAATCATGAAGATTCACTAAAAGGGTGAATCTTAGTGATTTAGCAAATACACTAAATTTTTATCAAAAAAAGGTTGAGTTCAAGGGGAACATTTTTTTGGGCACAGAAGAATTCTCTGATGAAACGCATTTATGGGGGAAACACAGACGTGGTCCTAACACCACAGACGCAGCATCTTTGCGTCCCTCCCTCTTCCAAAAAAGGGGAAAGAGGCACTTGGTTCAAGAAGGAGCTGCCTTCAAGGTGGCTCCTTTCAAGAGACAATGGACTGACTCCAGCAAGCTGTCAGAAGAGAAGGTTTATGGGTCATTGTCCTCCTCCAGTTACAGGTCATTCTCACCTCCTACTGCTGGTAACATGAGCTAGAGCTCCCCAAAGAGAGAGAGATTAGCTGACAGCTGTAAAAGTCAGTCTCGCAGCATGACCTGGCCATGCCGCCTCTGCCACGCAAGGCCTCCCTCCGGGCTCCATCACCTGGCTGCAAATCTCACACACTGGCTTATGTCTCAGAAGACATCACTTTTCTTGCCCCCCTTGGTCTCCAGTGAAGTTTGACTGGTGGCTTTCTGACCCTTTTGGTAGCAGGGTGAGTGTCAAGACCAAAATCAACTCCCACCTTCTCCAATGCAAACAAAACAAGGCAAAGCCACCCGTTCCCTGCTCCCAGGCTCTCCGAAGGTCACAGCAGTCCTGAAGAGTTTATCCCTCCCCTTTCCACCACCCCTGCAACAGCACAACAGGATCTCCTCTGTAAGAAGCTTGACTCAACAGGCAGGAGATGCACTGATTCCTAGGTTGAAAGGTTCTTGCACAAACTGGATCAGTTGAGTCCTTTTCCAACTGGAAAGATCACTGTCGGGGCTTAGTGGTTCACTGGTGAAAAACAAAACAAGAAAGCAAGAAGATCTGCAGGACTCTCGCCTGCAACTGGAACCTTAATCCAAATACTCGTCTGGTTTCAGCGATGCTGAAGAGTTGGCCCAGACTTGGCAGCAGTTACGCTTGCGTTCAATGGAAAGTAATATTCATGGCCCACATGCTGACTCAGCAAGAGCATTCAGTTCTTCTGCCAGCTCTTGGGATGCTGGCTTGATTAGCAAGTACATTGGTCTGGTTGTATCTTCATTAAGCAACGTATTCACGTGCTTGCTGTTACTGCGGGGACAGTGAAGTCTCTAAGGACAGAGAGGAGCTGCGTAAGACACATAGGAAAGAGTTCATCCAGTGCATTTGCAGCAGCACAGTGTAATCAACCTCAGTAGTCACCCTTGTTACACCAGCATAGGATGGGACCACCGAACATCCAGCAGGGGTTAGCTGGAGAGAAGGAATGATAGAGAAATCCCGGTCATGGAAGAGATGTTGGGGTGAAGGATAGGTAACCTTTGGCTTGCAAAATCCAGACAGAGCAGAGGAAGCTTGAGGCCTCTCTAAGCCGCTTCTCCTTTTCAAAGGAGTCCCAGTATTTACTCTGTGTTGCAAAACCATGGGACTTGCAAGAAAACTAAAATAATGTAAAAAGAAGAAACCACCTAATCTTCTCCCAGTAATAATGTAAACATGAATCTGTAACAGGACACACACACTTCCACTGCTCAGCTCCAACACAGATGATATTTGTTTACATTTTGGGGGGACTATATGGGAAACAGAGATTTCCAGCCTTCTGAGAACTGACCTGATGAAACTGGGAAGGTGTCCAAAAGCATCTGCCGTGTCAATGGAGGGTGAAGGAGGAAGCTTGGGGAGATTTTGGCATGCAGAGCTGGTTGAGCAAGACTTCCACGGTACTGCTGGGATACACAGTTCAAGGGCAGCACAATTGACTTGTGGCTTCTCCCACCTGCCTAAGACCTGGCATCCAGCTTGGCAGCGGTGGAGCTGATACTCTCAAGAAGAATTCGAGATGAAAACACACAGGGTTTAACGTTTAATGAGATGGTTGTCAAGTGTAGCTGGAATATGAACTGATGAGAAACACATTGAAGTATAACCAGCAACAGAGACTCGTCCACGGCTGTTCTTACAGTCAAAGTTAAACGTTTTCGAGAAACAATCTGTGCATGGTTCTGAATTTCAGCATGGGGTCAGACTGGGAACTGGTGATACTCCGCTCTCCCAACTGGAAACATGGCTCCCATCCTGCCCAAGATGAGCTGTCTCAGCCTCTACTGTTTCTTCAGTTGAGAAGAGGAGAGCATAGCAGCTATTCGTTAGGTGCTTCAGACCTGAAGCCTTTGGAGCTGCTCCTGAAAATGGGCAGAGCCATTGAAAATCCTCATCACTTCCCCTTCAGATATCCAGGAACTTCAATCTGCCTTTGGACTGACACCCTTTGCTGTGGAACTGGCAAATGTCACCGTCTCTAAACAACCACCCTCCCCTTTTCCTTTGTGCCAGGCCCACCAAGCTTCAGGTTTGGGGGTGAGATATTTCACAGAATTTCATAGAATTGTTAGGGTTGGAAGGGACCTTAAAGATCATCTAGTTCCAACCCCCCTGCATTGGCTGGGACATCTCCCACTAGGTCAGGTTGCTCAGAGCCCCATCCAGCCTGGCCTTAAAAACTTCCAGGCATGGGGCTTCCACCACCTCTCTGGGCAACCTGTTCCAGTGCCTCACCACCCTCATGGTGAAGAACCTCTTCCTAACGTTCAGTCTGAATCGACCCATCTCCAGTTTTAATCCATTCCCTCTAGTCCTACCATTACCCAACATCCTAAAAAGTCCCCCACCAGCTTTCTTGTAGGCCCCCTTAAGATACTGGAAGGCCACTATAAGGTCTCCTCGGAGCCTTCTTTTCTCCAGACTGAACAACTCTTTCAGTCTGTCCCCATAGGAGAGGTGCTCCAGCCCTCTGATCATCCTCGTGGCCCTTCTCTGGACACGTTCCAGCACGTCCATATCTCTCTTGTAGTAGGGGCTCCAGAACTGGATGCAGTACTCCAGGTGGGGTCTCACGAGGGTTCAGTAGAGGGGGAGAATCACCTCCCTCCACCTGCTGGCCACCCTTCTCCTGATGCAGCCCAGGATACGATTGGCTTTCTGGGCTGCAAGTGCACACTGACGGATCATGTTGAGCCTCTCATCCACCAGCACCCCCAAGTCCTTTTCTTCAGGGCTGCTCTCAAGGCAGTCACTGCCCAGCCTCTATCGGTGCTTGGGATTGCCCCGATCCAGATGGAGGACCTTGCACTTGCTCTTGTTGAACTTCATGAGGTTGGCATGGGCCCACCTCTCCAGCCTCTCAAGGTCCCTCTGGATGGCATCCCTTCCCTCCAGCGTGTCAGCCACCCCACACAGCTTGGTGTCGTTGGCAAACTTGATGAGGGTGCACTCTATGCCACTGTCCATGTTGCTGACGAAGATGTTAAACAAGACCGGTCCCAGTACTGATCCTTGAGGGACTCCACTTGTCACTGGCCTCCACTTGGACATGGACCCATTGACAGCCACTCTTTGGGTGCGGCCGTCAAGCCAGTTCTTTATCCACTGAGTTGTCAGTCCATCAAAGCCATATTTTATCAGCTTGGAGACCAGGATGTCACGCGGGACAGTGTCAAAGGCTTTGCTCAGGTCCAGGTAAATGACGTCAGTTGCTCTCCCCTTGTCTATTGATTTTGTGACCTTCTCAGAGAAGGCCACCAGGTTTGTCAGGCACGATTTGCCCTTGGTGAAGCTGTGTTGATTGTACCCAATCACCTCTTTGTTATTCTTCTGCCTCAGCAGTGCCTCCAGGAGGATCTGCTCCATAATCTTACCAGGCATGGAGGTGAGACTGACTGGCCTATAGTTCCCTGGTTCATCCTTCTTTCCCTTTTTGAAAATGGGGATTATGTTTCCCCTTTTCCAGTCAGTGGGGACTTCACCAGACTGCCATGACTTTTGGAATATAATAGAGAGCAGTTTAGCAACCTCATCTGCCAGTTCCTCCAGTACCCATGGGTGTATCCCATCGGGTCCCATGGACTTGTTCACTTTCAGGTCCATCAGATGGTCACGAACCTGATCTTCACTTACGATGGGCAGCTCTGTCCAACCCCTGCCATTGTCTTCTGTGACTCTGGGAGTGTGGCTGGAGCCCTTGCCAGTGAAGACTGAGTAAGGGTTGTTAAGAACCTCGGCCTTCTCCATATCACTTGCCAACAGCTCCCCCGTTTCCTTTCTGAGGGGGTCCACACCCTCCCTAGTCTTCTTCTTACCATTAATGTACCTATAGAAATTTTTGCTGTTTCCCTTGATCTCCTTGGCTAGATTTAATTCTAACTGAGCTTTAGCTTTTCTCACCAGGTCTCTTGCTGCTCGGACAGTTTCCTTATATGCCCCCCATTCTAGCTGTCCTTAAATTATAAATATTTAAAACAATATAATATTATTTAAATAATAATATTTTAAAAATACTAAATTAGAAACGTGGCACCCACCGCAGCACCCGTATCCTTTGCATCAACTTCCCATGAAGCTCATGGTATTCATAATCCTGAGCAAGGAGACAGTGTAACTTCAGGTCTAGACCCATTTCAGATGGGATGAAGTCAGGTTGCATTCAATAACCCTGCAGTCCATTAGACTCTGCAGGGCCTTTAACCAAAAGCCTATCCTTTCTTGTCCTTTGCCTTGTTTTCCACTTACATGAAATATAATAAAATGAGTTTCTGATCTTCTCTCAGCCAACCTCTGCAATGTCTTCTGTCAGCATCTGTGGCTCAGAATCAGGAGGATTCATAATGGGTATCGCTGTCTCATCACACCTAGTTAGGGTTCTAAGCCACCAATAAACCTTCATCTCAAGATCTACTGTTTACATCTGTTCATGAAGTTAAAAATATCATCCCAAAGCCTATCTCCTCTTTCAGTGATTACCTGAGCATCTTGAAACGTGCTGGGTTTCATGCTTTTATGTGGACCAGGTCAACAGAACGTCTGGAACCCCTCACCACCAAAGGGCTGCCCCAGAGCCCCGGAAACGTGCAGCCCTGAGAGACTGGGAAACTTTGGGACTTCAAGCCATTGCTACATCTCTCCCACAACTCCTGCTTTGAAAGGCTAAAAGCAGCCTGGTTGCAGAGGACCTGGCAACATGGGAGTCCTGGTAGACATCCATGGACTGCAAGGACTTCTGGAGAGCAGAAGAGCTTAGGAAATGGGACCCCTGGTCACAGCTCCACAGCAGTCCATTTGCCCAAGATGTGGGATCCTGGAAGCTCAGGACTCCCCTCCCAACCCACCAGGTGAAAAACCAAGCAAGGCAAGATAGAAACATACCAACTTTCTATCAGATCCTTGAAGAAATCCAACTGTCTCCATGGATCATTTAGATTTCAGCTGTGGGACCTATAGAGGTATTGTCATGGCAGGAGGTACGGATAAAAGTGAGGCAAAAGAGACAAACTAACAATCCCCTGTAAACGGGGGCGGGGGGGGGGAAATATCTGAGGATTTAAAGGGAAATAATTAGGGCTGGACCCAACCCAGGCCATTTATCTAAAATCCCACATACCTCGGGGGCCTTCATCTGAAACATGTCTAGCTTTTTTTTTTTTTTCCCCCTGTTGTTTTAACCAGACTGAAGCCTACAAGACAAAGATTTGAGACACTAATAACTGTGGCTGATTTCTGCCTGGATTTGTTTCAGCCCTCTGTCTCTTAATGCTAACCAGCAAAATGAAAAATAATTAATAACACTCAAAATTCTCCACGCTAAGCGCGAAGTGCCATTGTTTCCTTCGCATTCCTCGCGCTGATTCTGCAGGGCCCCAACCCAACAAAGCAATCAAATACATGTGTAACACTGACAGCCTGACTAGCAGCTTTGGCTGCAAGGAGCTCAAGGCTAGTTTTTCATCCAAAAAGGTGCTGGGCTATTAGTTAACGAACTCTATGGACATCTTGAACAGGCTCTTGCCTTGGCTTTGAGCACGACCATTTGTGACTTGATCTTTTATGTGGGCTTCCACGTTTTCAAAGCTGGCCATGATAATCCAGCCCTGAAGCCTTAGATGAGCTTCCAAAATAGTTTCAAGGAGGGTATTGGTTGATGCAGAAAGGGTTGTGGGGTCTCCTGCAAAGTTTCCCTTAGGCTGTGTCCATATGGGTAAATCAAACAGCACCTGGGATTATTCCCAGGCATGAGAGCTCCTTTCTCCAAATGGTTTAATTTTTAGGATGCTCTTGGCACCAGTCAGGCCTGGACCACCAGACTGCTCCATGGACACCTCCCACGCACAGCTCAGGAGGCAGCACAAGCCAGGGATTCTTCCCAACAGGCAGTTCAGAAGCAGCCACCTGGTTTGGGATGGCAAGAGGGAACAGCAATATGGACACAGGCCCTTCCTTGCTGTTTGGCCTCGGGGCTGGAGATCAGCACTGGGTACATTTAATTTACTGGTGTAGACCCAGTGACTAAATCGCTCTCTTATCCTCCCTGTTACCCAGTGGGAATGTATCATGTGGCAGAGATGTTTATAAACCTTCATCCATCTGGAAGTCATTATCTCAAAATGAAGTTTATTTGAAGAAATTGTATTAAATGATTACATGTTATTTTTGCCTCGGATAGAAAGCAAACTGTTGTACCATTGCTGAGAGCCTCTCTTTGGTCCAGATTTGTTTTGCTATTTTATCTAGACTATCAACATCAGGGTATGGCAGCTAATTTGGCTGCTTTGCTACAGTTGTCTGGTGGTCGGACGTAATTTATTAAGAGTTTGACTCTTTATTTAGGTTTATTTGTTACTGTTTCTCTTCTCCATCTTCTGTTAGGTTTGTATATTACCCATCTAAATTGTCTCTTTATCTACTTTTTTGCATTTTGCAGTGAAGATTTGAAATGCATATTAAAGTCCAAAAAAAGAAAGAGAACAAGACTGCTAAAAAAATATCCCAGATAAGTTGCCAGAAAATTGTCACTTGTGTTGTGTACTGGGAAAAAGCTGGACTAGACAGTTGCGGGGCTGATTCTGCTCCCAGTGAAAAGAAAATAGGGAAAAAAAACCCAGGGAGGACTAAAGCAGAGCACTGACCTTCAGCAAATGCATAGATTTGCAGGGCAGAGGTTGAATTCTAGCACCATGCAATCTCACTGCAGACCTCGATGCCACGGAGTGATAATTCATGATCGAGCAAGAGCATGGCTTTTGAAGGGGAAAATAACTGCTGGATTTAAGTATGTTAACTAGTGGAGAGTCAGCTCGTCCCCTGCATTTATGCTCAACTCTGGCTCGTCGCCTTACTCATGCTGCCTCTGCAGCCTGCCCTTCCCAACCCATCTGCACAACCAAACCCTTGTGCAGGAACCTCTTTTCCTCTGATCTTGACAAATGCCATCCCGTCCCGCTGATATTCATCCTGAGCGAGTATGTCTTTGATCACGTCTCTTCCTCCCCGAGCAGCTCTCCTCGGATTCCCCCATCTGTGCCGCATCCGACGTGAGCTGCCTCTCCTCCGTTTCAAAGCCTGTCATCCCTCAATTGGCGTCAGGCGGTCCCCCATGCCAGGTTTTGCATCTGCTGCCCATTTCAGGTTTCTCAGAGGTACGCTTCTTTCTTGGCCAGAGACCGGATTCATCAAGGCACATGAGCAAATGAAGTTCAGGAGACGGCGTTCCTCAAGGGCTTTGACATCTGGGACTGGTGGGGTTCTTCTACACCCCGCCCGGGGTTACATCTCAAGAAGATAAAAGGGAGAGCTTTTGGGGCCCATGCAGCAAAGAGGCACCATAAGTGAGTGTGAACATAAAGCCCAAGACATGAAAAAGTTGTGAAGCGCCTGACCTACTGATAGTTAGAAGTAGTTTTAAACCATAATGTGCTTCCTTTCTAAATCATTATTCCCCACTGTAAATCTGACCAATATGGTTGTTTTGTAACAGAGCTGGGTTGCTTTTTTTTTCCCAAAGGTTGGAAGATCAAGAATTTTTTTTCTTTTTTTCCCCTGCGCATTACAAATCTCATCCTGGGATCATGCCACAGATCAGAACCAGAGATGCCCTCCCCTCTGACCAGGGACCATCTCTCTCTGCTGTGTTTGTACCATGACCATTTGCTTTTCTATCCTGTGGCCACATTTCCACCGCTCTGTAGTGATTCCTTAACTCCTTAGTTAAATCCCTTTCACAAGCAGGATAAATGTCAGCCGGGCCCTATGATTTGTATACTTTCAAACTTTCCAAGCCCGTCCTTATCAGCTTAATTTTTCTCTTTATTTTTCTTGCTAATGACATATTTGGAAAGGAATTCCATATTCTAGTGGGTTTAGAGGCATTTATTAATTACATCCTGCTCTTTGTTTATTAATGAGCCTGGGTTCTCATTTTCCCCTGTTACAATTGTAGAGGGTTTTTATTTCCCTTAGCCTTCGCACACTTAACATTAGCTCATAAATGTTTCCTTTCTTATGCCCAGAGATTTTCACTA
This sequence comes from Chroicocephalus ridibundus, assembly GCF_963924245.1. Classification (NCBI taxonomy): domain Eukaryota; kingdom Metazoa; phylum Chordata; class Aves; order Charadriiformes; family Laridae; genus Chroicocephalus; species Chroicocephalus ridibundus. Next base: position 7,712,748 of record NC_086284.1, read on the forward strand.
TTAGTTTAATTGACCAATGGCTCATCTCAAGTAGGGAACTGACTCATTGTGCAGTACAGCTGTCAGCAAGTCGACTAATTGATAATACACTCCCTGGGGCCAAGCCCAGGATAGCTTGAGATAAATAGAAAAGAAATTCGAGACTGGATTTCTCCTGTATGTTTGCACAGCACCTAGCACGGCCCAGGCCAGAGCTGCCCCAAAGTTGCTAGGTGTTACCACAATAGAAATAATAATACATAACACATAAATATAATTAATAATAAGAAATAAATAATAAGAAATAAGAATAACTGGTGGAGGTGATGTATGAAAAAGATGGGGAACTGTTTCCACAAAGACACAGTCTAGCTGCTTTCATTTTCCAAGCGTTCAGAAGACCCATTTTCCACATGACATTGCAAATTCTTCTAATGAGAACCACAGTTGTACTCGAGAAACGTGTTCTCTGGTTAAAAAAAAATAAAAATTTTTAAAAAAAATCATTGGTGGAGATGTCAGAACAAGGCCTGCATTGTTGGGATGATGGGCACTGAGGGAGCTCTTGTGAAGTGAATACTAGAGATGAAAAAGGCCAGCACTGCCCTGGACCAGGAGTTCCTTTGGTGATCAGTAACTGCAGGTGAGCTAACCACGCTGCCCAGAAGCTTGCAGCAGAGGAAACCGGTCACAAACTGACAATGAAGCCATCCCTTCAGCACACCAGCAATGGATTCAAACACGTGCCCAATGTTGAATGCTAAGGGGCAACAAAGTCTATGAGCTTACAATTAAGCATGCTCCAAAGCGCTTTGCTGATGCCAAAGGTGTCACATCCCCTCATGACATGAAGCCACATGTGCCCTGATGCAGGTTCATCAGCTAGGCAGGATGGCGCCTCGCTTCCCTGAACAAGGGTAGAAGCTTAATGCAACTCATCCTCCTCACCACTAGGAGGACAATTTGGAATTCAGAGCCAGATCTCATGTCTGGGCCATCTGCCCTAAGGGTGGCTCTGTCCCTCTTCAAGAAGAGCTGAGAAAATGTAATTTTGGAGAATACTGGGATGTCAGCAGAGAGCTGGTCTACAGCTCTGGGATACCAGGGTGAAAATGAGGAGAGACCTGGTGAATCTGCCTTTATTGTTTTTTCTTCTCCGTCCTTCCTGTCCCTCTCCAGATGTGTCATATCTTATTAATTGCACTTCAAACACAGGCAACGAGCTCCTACACCAGGTTCCTCCGCCATCAGGCTGGAACAGCCCAAGAAAGTCCCTTGTACAGCTCAAAACATGTCCTCACTGCACCACAGGAGCTTGAAGACCATCTGACACATCAGAGGAGACACAGCTTCAGGAGTCTGCTCTTCTGCCTGTTTTCCTCTCCCTCGCCTGCGAGCTTCCTCCTGTAGACTAACCCCTTGATTTATTGTACTTTTGCACTTCTGAGCACCTGGAAAGTGTTTTTGTCCCATTAATTTTGACTTGGAAGTTTCAATGTTTCCCAGCAGAAAAATAAATCACTCAAGCTGGGAAGACGCGCCCCACACAACCTCCTCCCTTGTCTGCATCCCCCCTCTCCTGCCTTCCACTTTCTCTTCCCTCCTACTGTTCCCTTCCCCCTCCTCCGAGAGGGAAGGGGGGTGAAAAATATGCCACATAAAGTATGAACTTCACATACCAAGAGCAACGAGGTAACCCTATCTGTCCAAACATCATTTTGCTGAGCACCTAAATAAAGCTCTCGGCACCCAGCACATTTCCCATTGCTGCAGGTGAAGCCTGAGGACCCAGGATAGAGGGCAACCAGCTGGAAGGGTCTAATCCCTGCAGGGGTCTGCCTCCACATCCAAAACATTTGGCCCCCAGCAGCTTGAAACTCCTTTGGATGGTCAATATTGGGCTGAAATTGCATTTCCTTTAAGGTATCCCCAAAGGTGGCTCTTCCAACACAAAGGTCTCAAGCCTTTCTCCATTGTGGTATTACTTCTCCCGCTCTCCCAGGTTGCCTCCTCCTAGCTTGTTATCTTCCTCCTTGCAAGGAAGCAACCTACAGTAGCACCCACTGGTCTTACTGAGCGGAAGAAAAACCCCAAATCAGGCCTTTTCCCATTTTATCAGGCACAGGGACATGGCAACGAAATGCCTGTACTGTTGGTTTCTATGGTCAATCTCACACCCCAGCCCCAGTCCTCCAAGAACATTAATCGTGCTAAGTTAAACACTGCTGATGTCTTCTACCAGGACAACTCCTGCTCTGCACTGGGGAGGTTATTCCTTCGCTTTAGGATATTCACTAAAGTCTCAATGATTAGGATTTTGTAATATCCTCCCTTCCCTCACCACTTGGACAACTCATTCAAATTTCTTCTGGTGATGAGCATATGATGGACAAATTAGATACACTTGGCACTAAAGGAAGTTCTTCAAAATCTATGAAAAGTTTGTCTAATCAAGACTTGTTTAAAAAAAATAAAAATTATTTTAAATATAGCCTCAGTCCCCAGATTCAGACCTGGCTTAAATTTTCCACAATTTGCTCCTTCTCCATTCAGCACAGGAAATACAGCGAGGGAACCGCTCGTGAGTTCACTTTACCATTTTATTATATAACCTTTTTTATGTCCCCTGGAAATTAGATCTATGTGGTCATTCAGTCTGTCATCTATCTGTCCCCCACAGATTTCTCCACCTGCTGATTTTTCAACCAGCTTTGATAGAAAGCTGAAGGTCTCCAAAGAAATTATGTTCCTATTTCCACATTAAAATAAAGATTCACAGAAATGAGTGACTTCAATCTAAACAGTTTCTTCTTAATTTTTATCCTATTAGCTGATTTCTACAGGGCAACTGATGTACATAGCAGATTGCAGTAGAAAAATTGTACAAAAACCCAAAGGAATTCTAAAGGTGCAACAGAAAACAATGGACAATCTTAAAAATAAATCAATTTAACAAGCCATCAACTTTGAGACATAAATCCATAACAACCAGACTCTGCTTGCTGCCATTCCTTGTTCTTCTAGTTTCTGTCTGGATTTGAGTCCACTGAAACCCTGCTAGAAAGGTAATTCCCTCTGGTATGTCCAGTCTGTCTGGAATTTCTGGTCTGTCCAGAAATATCCGAGTAGAAAGCACTGGAAATTCTTCCAGAAAGCACATTTTCACATGGTTTCCAATTGCGTTTTCCATGCTGCAGCCACTAGATGCAGTGTCTGCATCACAACCAGGAGAGAAACCATTTCAAAATGGTACTCAGCCCAGCGCAAAGGACAGAGCAACCAGTGCCAGGTGTGTTAAAAACTGACGGTGGCTTCAAAACTGCCAACCATCCTGATGGTGACATCAGTAAAAAAAAAAAAAAGTAGGATATTTTCCTCTAGACGGGAGGCTTGAATTGCTCGGTGATGTCATCAAAAGCATATTTTGGACAGGATTCATCTCCACCTAGACTCTGTCAGTAAGTTAAATGAATTGCATCACGAAGTGCCTGCTTCTCTCCCTTGTACTAAACATAAAAGTAATGAAAGCAAATGAGACCGAAAAATACGAAATTGTTCCAATCAGAAAACTGTAAAAAATCAAAGTCTTTTCACTTTATTCCCTGCTGCCCTTGAGAAGTTACAGCATGGTATTCAAGAGCATCAGAGAGAAGAGTCTTGTCCAATTCCAGAAATGCGGCTCAGAAGAACTTAATTTTAGTCCTGTCTCGATCAAATTCAACTGAACTGAACAGATTTCCTGGGGGAAAACCAGCCTAGGAGAGTGAAAAAGCAGGTGAGTGTGTTTTATGAAACAAGATGAGCCTGAGCGCTCTACCTGCAGTGCCGTGAAGTTGCATGGAGGATATTCATTTCCAGAGGGACGTGGGGAGTGCGGTAGGTTGCATGTCAACGGGGGTGCTGGAATAACACTACTTACACACTACATTGCTAAGCAGACACACTTGGGAAAGCACAATAAATAACACAACTACTTAATAGCTCTGTAGTGCCTTTCATCCGAATATCTCCAAACACTGTACGAACATTCGTTAGAACTGCCGCTAACCCCAGGCGAAGTCGCGCTATCTTTGCCATGCAGCAGATAAGGAAATTGAGGTTACATTATTTCCAGGAGCTCGTGACAGGGGCCAGAGTAAAAGCCTAAAAGCCAAGAGTCCTGCCACCTATTCCCCTTTGCCTTTATGGGAACGATGGAAAAAAATGGAAATGGAGGTCTGAGTCCATGGTAAGCCCATACTCAAGTCAAGTGGTGGTTTCTTTTGTTCCTCCACCAGAGCTAAGTCAAGTAACAATACAGAGAAAAAATGGAAGATATTAGGAGAAAAAGTAAAGACATTGCATAATAAAAACATGGTCAGCTCAACGCACGATACATTGGCAGGCTGAGAGAGTTGGGGTTGTTCAGCCTGGAGAAGAGAAGGTTCCAGAGAGACCTTATAGCAGCCTTCCAGTCCCCAAAGTGGGCTTACAGGAAGCATGGGGAGGGACCCTTGATCAGGGAGTGCAAAGATAGGACACGGGGTAACGGCCTCAAACTGAAAGAAGGGAGATTTAGATTGGATCTCAGGCAGAAATTCTTTACTGTAAGGGTGGTGAGACACTGGAACAGGTTGCCCAGAGAAGCTGTGGTTGCCCCATCCCTGGAGGGGTTCAAGGCCAGGTTGGATGAGGCTTTGAGCAGCCTGGTCTAGTGGGAGGTGTCCCTGCCCATGGCAGTGGGGTTGGAACTAGATGATCTTTAAGGTCCCTACAAACCCAAACTATTCTGTGATTCTGTGATTTACAAAACCTTGGAGCTTGTGGATATGACCCCAGACCTACAGGACACAAATGCCCTCCTGTATGGGAAGCTGGAGACTGTAGGGGATACTCTAGGCCATCACCTTGTACTAGATGTCTACGAGCAGGTTGATGAGCCCTTGACATCTGAACTAGGTGCCTGGAGTTGCTGTAGTGCAAAGAAGAGGCAGGTCTGAAGAACAGATCATCTAAGCCAGCTGTTTGCCCTGGTATCGCACAAATAATGCCAGGGTGAGGCTGGTCCTTTCCCTGGGTTGTAGCAGGCATTTAGATGATGAACTCGGATGTCAACCACTACACTTAAGACACATACATTTGGGCAGAAAACTCCTGCCTTTCACAGCAGAGACAGGACAGGGATTAGACAGTGTCTGTCCTTTAGACCTACCCATACCTCACATGTTGGAGAAATAACATCAGATGAAGGGGCAACCATGGGAGAGATGTAGGGGTAGATTTAGCATTAACAGATTGGTGTCTGGCCGGGTGTGAAATTCAGGGTTAATATCTCTAGCTACTCTTGTTGCAACTGTGACACATTACAACGTGCCACTGCAGGCTCCTGGATGTTCTGAGGTCTTTGAGTGGTAAGGTACACCAGTAAGGTACACTTGGGTACTACAAGTGCCCACACACAGGCCTAGGCCACATCTGAAAACTGGGTATGTCTTTTGGACAAGGTGTATCTGACAACGTGTCTAGTGTCTGGAATCACTGCTGCTCCTCAACCAGAGCACATTTACACATACAAGAGTAGCACTTAAATAAGCACTGAGTGATCTGCAGCAGGACTCTCCAGAAAAGCAGGCATTTTCAGATAACAGAGCACGGCTGAATAGTGGGTTTGTTCCCTGGGTCTCTGTTGATGCTGTATGTCTAAATGCTCAAAAGTCTTTAAATCCTGTGTGGAGTCAATGGCCTCAACTCATAAACCTGGTGAGATCCCACGGGACATCTGTCTGGCAACCGTGATACAGGAGAAAGGGAGAGCTGAACCTTTCTTGAGATCCAGAGGACAACAGGGATGTTCTGCAGTGTCTAACATGACACTAGACACCTACATTAAAGTGACCAAGCCTCACTCCTGGATTCACGCATGTAGTTGAGGTGCCTTTGTGAAGGCATCTCCAAATGCACTGGGTGCCTGAGCTTCCATTATATGAGAGGCCAGTCAAAAAGACTGCGGAGCCCAGAGGGCCTATTTGCCTGGGGCAGCACCCAGTTGCCCAGCAGAGGTGCCCAGTCATTTGAGATGCCCTAAGAGCACCTGACCAGGGCTCCAGATGTCACTGCAGAGTGGCAACAGTCTCTCATAAGCCTTTGTCTGCATCTGCAGCTTTAATCAATTATCTTAGACACTCCAGACATGCTCTAGGCACTAAAGCACCACCAGGTGCTTACATTTAACCAACTGAATATCATCTGCAGGAATGGTTGGCTAAATAGATCTCCATCAACTACAAAGGCAGAACAGACATCAGAGAGGCACCCACACTCCTCAAAATGACATATTTATGAGTCCCTTATGCCACTAGCTGGCAGGAGCCAAGCGTCCACACCTGGGATGCTCTGGACTGAGTAGTAGGTTGGCACCACTTTGTGACAATGACAAGACCTTCATTAAACCATTGTGAGCTGTGAAGCAGCCTTGGCTTCCACAGAGATCACCAGGAGTTGAGGGAAACTCTTTCCAGCTCCCAGGATAAGGTACTTCCATGAGGGACAACCCTTGCCTTTGCCCAATCGTGATGCCAACATCTGAGCAAACACATGAGCAAACAATATGAACACTGATCCATTTGCTTCAAAGCCATGATAATCCTCCCCTTCCAAGCTCCAGCAATAATAAAAGAGTCTGTTAACTGTAACTTGTTATTTTTTTAATGAAAAAAAAGGAGGAATTCAGATTGTTATGTTTTCTGACCTATAACTAGCAACATGTAACCCCCGCTCTCCCATTGCAACTCTAAAACGTTGATGTTAGTGTAACATAAGATGCTGAGGAAGCGATTCCTCACAAATATTATGATGGGGTTGTCATGTTGTGGTCCATGTGGAGTGATATATGGACTGAACAACAAACTGCCCTGCTGGGACCCAGACCCGAAAGACGTATCTGCCTCTCACGGTCTACTCTGCACATGCCGGGGGTTGTTTCTTCAAAGAAGCTCTTTCGGGGACTGTGAGGGAGGAGGGACCGAGGTGCAAGAGGAACGGACAGTCCGCTCCCAGGGTTGAAATGACCCGTTACCGCTCACTCTAAATCAAGCAGCAAAAAGATGGTTGATGCGGGTCTCTTTGGCTGAAGATGCTCTGCCCAAAGGAGGTAAAAAGGAGAGGAGAGCATGGGTTGGCTTGGGTACAGGTGGAGATTTACTTGGGAGTCAAAGAAGGCTTCCCACCACTGCTTTTTACTAAATAGTATGGGATTTCAGGGGCTATTCTGGTCCTCCTGCACTCACCCCTTCTAGGGCAGGCAGTGCCTGGTGGAGGCAGCTCTGTCTGCAGAAAGAGAAGTCAAACAGCCCAGAGGAGCCCTGCTGACAATTTTACACTCGTTTCAGACACAAAAGAAACATCAGAGCTCCGGCATCTCTTAAAAACAAAGACACCTGCTTTAATGATATCCGTGTCCAAGTCCAGGGGAGCTTTACGGGAATGTCTCCCACTGAGAAACAACTGTAATACCAAAACTTCCCCCAAACACTGGATATCAGCTCTTCCAAGGCTGGCTATAAACCTGTGGCCTTGTCCAACTTCTTTTTTGTGTTTATAGAAATTAAGGAAGGAAGAAAACTCCAAAAACCCATCTGGTTGTCTCCTTCCTCCTCCTGCGGAAGATCCCCACCCGTGGAGTTTATTTCTGTTCTCTGGGACTGGGCTTTTGATTTGGCAGCTCGCAAGATCACGTCCAGCCTGCCAGACACCACGGTCGACTCCTCCATGCAGCTCCAGAGCAGGCAGCCTGGGGAGATACCATGAAGGTCCCATAATGCTGAAATCCGGTCCAGCCAGATCTCCCATCTCCTGGATAGCAGTGTGGGATCAAGGACAGTCCCCAAGCTACAGCTGGGCCTGGCAGCTCCACCACTGCCTCCACTTGGTCCATGCAGACAGGAGTCCTGTCCTCTCATCTTAGGGTACAATGGCATCCCTGGGTAGCAGCTCAAGCCCACCTGGAAGACCCACAGCGTCGTGGAGTATCTTCCCATTTGCAGCTGGAGTGAGCCACTAAACTCCTTTCTTGGGTGCCAGGACCACCGTGACTGTGTTTCAGCAGGCATCCCAAGCAGGTTCTGTAAAGATGCATGAAAGGCTGTGGTCCCTCTCCCCGTGGCTCAGACATTCCTCTGGCTGCTGGTGCCTTGGAGCTGCAAAATTACCTCCCATGGGAACGCTCCAAAACCAGAGCATTTGTGCAGCAGGCTTCTGCACGAGCACGTTTTCTCCAGAGGCACGAGACATGCACGCCTGCAGACTCTGCTGCTGTGGGAACCTTCAGAAACTAGCAACGTCCCCGTCTCCCTCAACCTTGTCCTGTGCCACACTACAGTTGGTGTGTTGGTACTGGCATGTGCTGTAGGATGATTAGGGTGGTGTTTTGGGGGTGAAGAGTAAAGAGTAAATGTTCTGTGTACTGGATCCCGTTGAAAAGTTGTCTGTGAAAGCAGGGACTGAACTCAGCAATGCTCCTTTCCAAGTTTCAATCTCCTGTCCCAAGTTTCTCTGCTTCCCTCTACCCCTCTGGGGGACATACGCACTGCACATGCCTTCTCAAAGCACTTATGGGTGCCATGGGCCTTCACTGGGCTAAATCTAATGTGTGTCGCCCCAAAGGAAAGGAAAAGACCAACCTACAACAATTCTTGCTGGTAATCTGGTTCTCCAGCCACTTCCAGTGTGGCAGAACAACCCCAGCTCCATGGTTTCCCTAGCAATCAATATTTTCTCTGCCATATGGGCAAGAAAATATCTGCCAAGAAAATAATTATGCATTGAATGAAGGCAGCCTTGTGGGAAGCGTGCAGATTCTTCATGTTTAAATCTATGCATGAAGACTGTAGATCCAAAGAAGAGATGGGTTTAATCCCCACCCAGGGTGCGATGTCATTTGCAACCCTTTCTTAAACCATAATCTGAAGCCTACAGTTCTCTACCACAACAAAACAGAGCATCCTAACGCTCCTTTAATGTATCTACTATTTATTGCCTTACTAAGGCAGAGTGTAGGAGCTACAGTTGATTTTAAGGCCCCCAGCATCTAAGCAACACGTGGGCACACATTAAGAGCATGTTGGTGTCTTGGAAGGTTTATGGTTCAAGGAAATGTGATGGGCAAAGGGCAAGAGGAGATGATGTGGAGGGCAGGACACAGCTTGCCCATCCTCTCTGCAGATGGGTCCCCGTTTCTTGGAATCTTGCCCCATTTGTCTGCTGACAATTCGTCTGTCTTCCACTGCCTGACCCTTGGTTAAATCGGAGACCCGACTGGGTTCCCCAAAGTCTACCCTGTCAGCCAAGCAAAAGGAGAAATCCTGCTCTCAAAATCAGGCTCACCCACTGACATGCAGGAGTCCCAGGAGGGAGAGAGACCCTGGTTTGCTCTCCTCCTCCTGTGGCTAGGACAAAGAGAACTTGGATGGAGTGGACCATAGCCCTGCACCCTGAAAAGGATCCCAAAGTTGGGTCTTCCTCAAAAACAGTGTGGTGCATGGGCACGGCTGGATCAAAGCTTCTCAGTGGCACAGGCAATGTTGAGTTTTGGTGCCCGCTGTATAGAAGGACAAAGCTACCCCAAGCCTGAGAAGGAAACAGCTATGGAGACATGCAAGGGGGAGCTCCAGGGCTACAGCAGGACCAGAGACACCTGAGGGCACAGCAGCTAGAGCACACAGTTGGTTTTTTACCATCAGCAGCCTGTTGCCATTGGCAAGGGCCTACGGAGCTTGTTGGCAGAGAAGTTCCCTGTGACTTCTCCCATCCGTGGGACAGATCACAGGCCAAGCACCCTGGCCCTCCCTGGTGTCTAAGCTGGTCAAATCAAACACACAGAAACCTGTCCCTCCATCATGATAGAGCCAGTTGTACTTGAGGACACACAGAAATACTACACCTCCACGTCCAGGTCACGGCTCCCCAGTTCAAGAAGGACATAGAAATACTAGATAGAGTCCAGCAGAAGGCTACGAAGATGATCAAAGGACTGGAGGATGCCTGTGCTGAGGAAAGGCTGAGAGCCCTGGGGCTGTTCAGCCTGGAGAAGAGCAGACTGAGAGGGGATCTCATCAATGCTCAGCAAGAGCTAAAGGGTGGGTGTCAGGAGGATGGGGCCAGACTCTTCTCAGTGGTGCCCAGGGGCAGGACAAGGGGTAACGGGCACAAACTTTAACATGGGAAGTTCCACCTAAACGTGAGGAGGAACTTCTTTCCTGTGAGGGTGGCAGAGCCCTGGCACAGGCTGCCCAGAGAGGTGGTGGAGTCTCTGTCTCTGGAGACATTCCAAACCTGCCTGGACGCGTTCCTGTGCCACCTGCTCTGGGTGACCCTGCTCTGGCAGGGGGTTGGACTGGATGATCTCCAGAGGTCCCTTCCAACCCCTGCCATTCTGTGATCCTGTGATATGAGTCTCTCTATTTTCCCCTAACCGTCACAGCAGAGATTACAGGCATCCACAGCATCTCCTACCCACACTGTTCACAATTTGCAGTCATTTATGCCAATTTTTTTCATAGAAATCACCGCTGCCGTCCTGAATCAAGCACAGTAGGAATTACAGAAAATCAAACAGCGCTGCGGGCTCTAACCCTTTCTTCTGCACAAGTAGGATATTGCAAAGGAAAAATATAAGTACAGCAACTCTACTGCTGAGATATACTGAGGGCTGCAATTTCTCTTTGCTGCCAGGGTTTGACGAAGGTGGGAGTGATTTGTTGCATCCTAAGAAGGCAAAGTTTGTACAGTCACTCTTGAAGCGCGTGGGAGGGAGTATATATATCTGTCTGACGGACTGTCTGCTTTTCCTCTAGCAATTTTTGAGCCCCTTCACCAATTTCCAGTTAAAAAGCAGCAGTCTCCAAAGTACTTGCGTTCCAACATGTTCTGTGAAGGAGGGAGGGAAAGAGAAAGAGGGAGACAATATAAATGTCCCCACTGAGGAAAGGCAGGTATATGGTTCCTGTCCTTATTAGACCCTAGAAGATCTACATGGGAGAAGCTGTGAACATCCCAAACGCTGTAGAAGCTTCAGCAAGGTTCATAGCTCGTAGACACTGGAGACCCCGAAAGAGAAGACAGAAATCCTTTTAAGTCAGGGTGTGTTGCCCCTCATTGCTCAAAGTACAGCAATCCTTGCAGAGACCGTGAGTCCCCGGTGCTGATTGCAACGGGTTGAGCAAGTCGAAAGTGTCTCCTCGGCTAGCATTATAGGTTTATCCTATCTCCTCTTGGCCTTCCGCTTCCCCTTCACAAGTCAGGGACATTTTAATCTCATCCTGCCGGCACCTCCCTCCCCAGGAGCTCTCTGCTTCCTCCTATCCACCACCGCTCTGCCGACCCCGGCTTTATCACTGGAGTCTGGCAGGACAATGCCGGAGTGAATTTGCACTTGTATCTCCTGCTGTTTGTTATGATGGCCTGGTGTATTTCTCCTGCTGGAGAGTTCGTTTAAATTCTTGCATTTCCAGCCAAGCCTTTGTAGATGAGCGAATCCATGTGTCCTGTTCTCTTTTTCCCCTTGGAGCGCTCCAAGTTTTCTGGTCCTGCCCCAGCCATGGTGTCCAAATCATGCCTGCTTCACGGAGAGACAGGAAAGATTTGTGTTGCGTGTGTCTACAAGGTCAAATTCTCAGACCCTGTGGGTTTCCACATATCATTATCCTAAGGTTTTTGCCTTCCTCTCTCCCAATTTTCAATATTTTTAACCCTTTCTTCCGCTCTGCAAATACATTAACTGTCGATCCACCAGAAAAACACCATAGAATCATAGAATTGTCTGGGTTGGAAGGGACCTTTCAGATCATCAAGTCCAGCCATCAACCTAATGCTGACAAAACCACCACTAACCCATGTCCCTCAGCACCACGTCTGCCCGGCTTTTAAATACCTCTAGGGACAGTGATTCAATTACTTCCCTGGGCAGCCTGTTCCAATGTTTGTTAACCCTTTCGGTGAAGAAATTTTTTCCTAATATCCATCCTAAACCTCCCCTGGCACAACTTCAGGCCATTTCCTCTTGTCCTGTCACTTGTTCCTTGGGAGAAGAGACTGACCCCCACCTCTCTACAACCTCCATACCATGCTGTTGAGAGGTTAATAGTATTTGAGACATCAAAACCCATCATTTCACCTAGGAGGACAAACAGGTGACACAAAGCAAAATATTATTTTTTGATAGGATGTTGACTGTAGGAAATATCCACAAATATTCCACCTCCCTCAGTGGTGTGAACAACCAAACAAAAGGGCCAATTGCTTCAGTGTCCCTAAAGCCCTGTTTCTCTGTCTTCTCTTAGCCTGTATCTCTAACACACCTCCACCAGCTGGAGAAAATGAGGGAGGAGATGAGATAGAACCGATATGAAAAAAAGAAGCAGAAATCCTGAGAAAGCACACGTAGGCGGGATTGAATCATTTTGCTGGTGCAGTTTTGCTTGTGAAGACGGACGTCAGGGTTTTCTGAAAGCCACATGGAGAGTATATTGCCAGTACAGTGGTATCCTCTCCTGGGGAAAAAGCAACAGAAACCTTATTCACTTGTTGGGTGTCTCATTGAGGTAACCATGCTGCACTTAGCTGTCCCTAAGACACAAAAGACGTTAATTATTCCTTTCACTGAGCTGAAAAATGGCCACTTATGCATCCAAAGCCTTTACCTACATCTGGCATTGCCTTAGAGCTGCTGTTGATGCTCTTAAACTAGTGCTTTCTAACTGGCTGCAGACCACAATTCTGCATCCTTCCAACAGAGGTGCGTTTCTCTTTCTCCTTTTGCAATGGCTCAGGATGAAACCCAGCGCTCGCTGATGCACTCTAAACACTCCGTGGATCCTGGCCTGGCAAAGGGCTGAATTTCAGCCAGTGTAAGACTTCTACTTCTGGAGGTCACTAATCCCATCAGTAGGGATGGCAGTGCCCACAAACAAGGGTCATCGCACACGGGCACCGCTCAGTCCCCAACCTGGATCACATGGAAAAACCCTCACAGGATGCAACAACACAATGCAACTGTTTGGTTTTTTTTCTGTGATGCCCCATTAAATTCACGTCAGCCTGAATCAGCTGGGGTAGCTCAGGGATTCAGGAGGAAAACACAGGGGATGCTCATCACCAGGGCAAGCAAGAGCAGCACATCCTTTCCAGAGACCACAGGGACACACCATGCCTAATTTCTGCCTCCAGGCACGGGCAGGGAGGATCACAGACACCCCCTTGGCTGTCCCTTCCCGCACCCTCACCCAACAGAGAAAATACTCATATTTTAGCGTGAAAACTATGCAGCATCATGGAAGGCTACCAAGACACCCAGGCAAACCTCCCTGCCGGGACGGGCAGTCTCTGTGCCGCACACGGGCGGTGGAAAGCATCCTTGTAATGACACCAAGCTCTCGCTAAGCCGAAACATGTAACAGGAGTCTCTGTGGGGAAGCGCCAATTTATCAGTCTAGCTGGACTGGAAATTCCTTTTCGGCAGGATCTGTTCGCTCTGGAACATGTGTGGTGCAGCCCGAGGAATGAGCAATGAACATGATATCTCTTTTATGTCTGCCATGGCAGCCGCCCTTTTAAAAATAATAATAATAATTTAGAAAACCTGTCCGGTGACTTCACACCAGCCTTCCTAGATATAAAACATAGATGGGAAACACTATGAGACGTCTGTGCTATTTACCCTTGAAATGCCCACATCCTGCCTCAGTTTAGGGTAGGGTTAATTGGCCGCATCTCTGAGACGCTGTAATGTTTGAACAGCAAATTGTATAAATGCTGCAAGTCATTCCCATGAGGGTGCAACTGAAGGACTCTGGTCCCCCATAACTTGGGTTTTCTGATGTCTAGCAAGGGTTGCGCTCACCCCTCAGCCCTTTCTTCCACCGAGCATTAGCAGGATTTCTTTCTTGTGCTTGCTTGGGTTCACAAAACATATTAGAAATTCCTGCCCCGCCTCTCCCCCCCAGCTTAAACTGGCCAACAGCCTTAATGGTTTTTGAAGAGATAAACAGACAGACAGAGGCATGTGCAGAACATGATCATATAAGTTGTCCTTTCTTAGGGAGCCAAGTAGAATGCAAGCCAGATGACTTCAACCCAAAATGCACTTAGGAACCCTTGTGAAGGTGAGCGTGGTGCTGAGGATTGGGCGGGTGCAAGGAGAAACTGGCTGTGAGGGTAGCTGTAACTCTTGGGTAAACTAAAATAAACAGCGATGCAAATGTAAGGTGAAATCAGTCACAAGGATTGCAGAGTCTCAGCCAAAGCGTTTGCAAGCTGAGAGCAGAATTTGGCTTTAGATGAATAAAATCACTACTGGTCGTTCAGGGTAAATCGCCCTGGGTACATCCACCCTGCAGCACAGGGACACAGAAATTCCAGCAGAGCTGTGCTGATAATAGACCAGAGAGTAGGGATGGGACTGTAAAGAAGAGAAACCAAGGCACCTTCTCTCTGTCAAGACCCCCATGTTGCCCCTGAGAGCAGTATGGTTGAGTTCCACCTCCCAAGCTCAGATGGGGGGTGAGGGTTTATTCAAGGCACAAGAATTGGCCTAACAGATGTCAGGATGGTGATGGGTGCCACAAGGCTCATCTGAGGTGCTCTTGTTTCTCCCCTTTGGATTCTTGACATGGACTCCAGGTGACCCTGCTCTGGCAGGGGGGTTGGACTAGATGATCTCCAGAGGTCCCTTCCAACCCCTACCATTCTGTGATTCTGTGATTCTGTGACCCAAGAGGTTGTGTCCACCTGGGGCTGCAGTGAGGGCTGCGTTCACCCAAGGGAGGGATGGAAAAGGCACCGGGAGAAACCTACAAACCCCACTGAAATCCGTCAGGAGGCTAAGGAGATGCTGAACTCCCCCAGATCATGGTCATCAGGGGGTTGGGGAGCATTAGCTGCACAGCCGAGGTTGAGGAGAGGTCAACTACAGGCACTTGCCATATTGAAAAAGGATTTGCAGGCGAAAGCAGGGCTGACTGGAGAGTTCCCCTCCGGGACAGCTTGCAGAATGAACATAATTGCCTGAGTGTTTAAGAAAATAGAGATCCATCTTTTCGTGCGAGTGGGCCTGCCGCTGCGAGGGGAAAGCGCGGGGAAGCAGTGGAATAAATATTGGTGCTTTGCAAAATAGAGATAAATCCACCAGCAAGGAAGGAGAAAAGTAAGAGAGCTTTGGGAAGCCTTTTCACATCAAATGAGCAGCGCATCCCCCGATGAGTGAAGGTGTCGGGGAAGTAGATCGATGGGCAAACGCTCCAAACAGTAGCATCCATCTCTCATAATAAGGCAGCAGAACTGCTCTCGTTTCCTGTAATCTGATAACCCACCAGAGGAAGGGGGAAAAATGCCTTTAAATGGTGATTATAATTCCCGTCATGGTGTTTCCTGATAAAGTGGCCCCCCAACATAGTGTTATTATCAATCATGACTACTACAGTAGCATCCTGAGGCTCCCATGGAGATCAGTGACTTCACAGGGAGACCTTTTCTGTCCTGAAGGACTTGAAGGACCCTCATGGCAGGGAGAGCTCCATAGAAGGGA
This sequence comes from Chroicocephalus ridibundus, assembly GCF_963924245.1. NCBI lineage: Eukaryota > Metazoa > Chordata > Aves > Charadriiformes > Laridae > Chroicocephalus > Chroicocephalus ridibundus. The sequence continues at coordinate 7,728,283 of NC_086284.1, forward strand.
AATGACTTGTTCAAGGCCTCCCAGCTGGGAGTAAGACCAAGCCCAACCACTCTTTGAGTTGTGGGATTATGTGAACATCACGCAGACATAGCAGTGTCAGCTGCTGGGGACCTAGAGAGGTCTCTAGACCAACCTCCTGCTCAAAGCCAGACCACCGTGAGCTTCCAGACAAAAATAGCAGCTCACAAATTGACATAGTCATAACAAACTGAAAGTGAGGATCTGAAAAACATGACCATCAAAGCTGTATGTTATTGTATAACCTCATGAAGGTCAAGCCAACTGCTAGCGAGGGGCTGACTCATGGTTTATAGTATCATAGAATCAAAGAATTTTTAGGGTTGGAAGCGACCTTAAAGATCATCTAGTTCCAACCCCCCTGCATTGGCTGGGACATCTCCCACGAGGTCAGGTTGCTCAGAGCCTCATCAAGCCTGGCCTTAAAAACTTCCAGGGATGGGGCTTCCACCACCTCTCTGGGCAACCTGTTCCAGTGTCTCACCACCCTCATGGTGAAGAACCTCTTCCTAACGTCCAGTCTGAATCGACCCATCTCCAGTTTTAATCCATTCCCTCTAGTCCTACCATTACCCAACATCCTAAAAAGTCCCCCACCAGCTTTCTTGTAGGCCCCCTTAAGATACTGGTAGGCCACTATAAGGTCTCCTCGGAGCCTTCTTTTCTCCAGACTGAACAACCCCAACTCCCTCAGTCTGCCCTCACAGCAGAGGTGCTCCAGCCCTCTGATCATCCTCGTGGTCCTTCCCTGGACACGTTCCAGCACGTCCATATCTCTCTTGTAGTAGGGGCTCCAGAACTGGATGCAGTACTCCAGGTGGGGTCTCACGAGGGTTCAGTAGAGGGGGAGAATCGCCTCCCTCCACCTGCTGGCCACCCTTCTCCTGATGCAGCCAGGATACGATTGGCTTTCTGGGCTGCTAGTGCACACTGACGGATCATGTTGAGCCTCTCATCCACCAGCACCCCCAAGTCCTTTTCTTCAGGGCTGCTCTCACGCCAGTCACTGCCCAGCCTCTATCGGTGCTTGGGATTGCCCCGATCCAGATGGAGGACCTTGCACTTGCTCTTGTTGAACTTCATGAGGTTGGCATGGGCCCACCTCTCCAGCCTCTCAAGGTCCTTCTGGATGGCATCCCTTCCCTCCACCATGTCAGCCGCCCCACACAGCTTGGTGTCGTTGGCAAACTTGATGAGGGTGCACTCTATGCCACTGTCCATGTTGCTGACGAAGATGTTAAACAAGATTGGTGCCAGTACAGATCCCTGAGGGACTCCACTTGTCACTGGCCTCCACTTGGACATGGACCCATTGACAGCCACTCTTTGGGTGCGGCCGTCAAGCCAGTTCTTTATCCACTGAGTTGTCAGTCCATCAAAGCCATATTTTATCAGCTTGGAGACCAGGATGTCATGCGGGACGGTATCAAAGGCTTTGCTCAGGTCCAGGTAAATGACGTCAGTTGCTCTCCCCTTGTCTATTGATGTTGTGACCGTCTCAGAGAAGGCCACCAGGTTTGTCAGGCACGATTTGCCCTTGGTGAAGCTGTGTTGATTGTACCCAATCGCCTCCTTATTATTCTTCTGCCTGAGCAGCGCCTCCAGGAGGATCTGCTCCATAATCTTACCAGGCACAGAGGTGAGTCCAGGCTCTCTCATGCTGGCTTTTCTTCCCATCGCTTCCTGGCCTGGGCACTTCATGTAATTCTTGGTTCTTCCCTTTTACCACTAATGTGTGGAAGCAATAGTGATGCTCAGGGGTTTTTTTTACCTCCTTTTTTAAAACAGGCAGTTGTAATGCTGCTTCTCTTCACTCAGCAAAGGGCACGTCCGTGGCCATTGTTAGCATTGCTGCCATTTGTACTCTAGAAGTATCTAAGGGCCCAGCGCTGGGTCAAGTGTGCCTTGTGCGTGGTCCTGTAAAAGAGAATCCTTCCTCAAACAGGCACCATGTCACACCACCAAGTGACCAGCACCTCATTCCTGCCCTGAAGGACTAGCCTCAGGTTTGCCCCATGCCTCCACAGTGTCTCTGATCGGCAATCCCCACAAGGCGCTGTGTCTTGGCCCTCTCTCATTCATCCTTCCTCACCAGAGAAGACGAGTGTTCAGGTGGGAACTTCCAGTCACCACTGATCATATGAGCACAAAAGAAGACGAGATCCTAGCTGTACCCACCAACACGTCATTGAAAATGAAGATGAGGCATGGAGACTGAGGTGCTGCACGGCAAAGCTGGGTAATTGAGGTAGTAGCCATCCCACCCAGGACACACTGACATCCTCTGGACAGAACAGCAGCAGGTAACCCAAGGTTCCTGTAGCATTCATCTACCTGCCTATCTCCTTATGGCTGAGCTGGACTGGGAGACCTGATGACGTTCCTGCTCTGCCTTTTGCCTCCCCTAAGCGGTGAATTCCTCAGAAGCAGGACCGTCTAGCCCAGCCATAAATCTGTCTTCTGTGGAGCAGGGGAAGTGGCAGAGCAACGAGGAGGAGGGAAGACACTGTGGGTGCTCCAGAATAATCATTAGTGCGAAGAAAACCCCATCTCCCTTCTCAAAATAAAAAGGGAATGAAGGAAAAAGGTCCATAAAACTCCCCTTCTACCGCTTGTATCATAGAGACATGGGTCTACCCACTTTTCTGATTAATTATGTATGTAATGTGTGGCTGCTTCAGACAATGTGCAGGAACAGCTAATATAGTGAGCAGCCTGAAAGCAGGCAGAACAAAAGTCCCAGATTGCTTTATTATGTTTTTTGTTATTAAATCATCTCTTCTAGACAGAGTGTTGTTTTAGGCTGGCTCATGGTTTCAGGCAGGAGGGTTGCCCAAGTCAGGTTTCTGCTCCACAGCTGCAAACACTTCATTCCCAGCAGATCTACCTGAAGCAAAGGAAACTCCAGACCCCGACAGCTCACTCTTGGCTGTGTGTTCCCCAGAGCCAGGCTCCCACCCACCACCCTGCTGCAAGACCAGCACCTTTCCTGGTTAACTCTCGACCCCAGAAGACACGTTTTCCTCCCTGAGCCCACCACTGCCAGCTCACAGCTGTGGGTGGCTGAGGGAAGCCAACCCCGCTATCCTCTGGGTGCCTTGAGGAATAATTTGGAGCAGGTCAACATGTAGACCTCGCAGTGACACTTTCCCTCTTCTTAAGGCGTGTCTGGACTAGAAACCACACACAAATCACAACCCCAGTGACGTTATGGATTTCCCCAAAATGATGACGAATGATACCTACTGTATTTGCCACGAGAGGGCACTTTTACATTAATTCTCACATCCCTGACTCCAGCATGGACTCTGCCCGAATACAGTGGGATCCAATATCCAACTCATTGGGGAATTTATTTTGCAAGGACAGGGCTGTGTTGAGTGCGTTACTTGTTAAATTACAGGGGAGACTGCAGTGGGGGATATGGGTGCAGCTGGGGGTCTTGGTGTATCAGTTCTATTTAGAGAGAAATAATAGCAAAGAAAGCCCCTGTGATAAAGGATGCCACAGGCAAAGAAAATTTCCTCAGAGGAAACAGTTTTGTAGGGGAGATTATTACCATTATTACCAAGAGGTAACGGGCACAAACTTGAACATAGGAAGTTCCACCTAAACATGAGGAGGAATATCTGTCCTTTGAGGGTGGCAGAGCTGTGGCACAGGCTGCCCAGAGAGGTGGTGCAGTGTCCATCTCTGGAGACATTCCAAACCCGCCTGGACGCGTTCCTGTGCCACCTGCTCTGGGTGACCCTGCTCTGGCAGGGGCTTGGACTAGATGATCTCCAGAGGTCCCTTCCAACCCTATGGTTCTATGATTCTGTGATTATGCAAAAGTGTAACGTCTTTCAATCCAGATGAAGGAGACACCTGCTTCCCAACTTCTCTAGCAAAGACTGTATAAATTAGCATTTTGGAAGCAGGACGGTGGCTTATGTTTGCTGCAGGCATGAGTCGTTCCTTTGCAAACACATCACCAGCTGGAACCTGCACGATAGAGTCCAGACTGCTGACTTGGAGCTGATTAGAAACCTTGAGGTTTCCCCCCCTCTTCGTCATGCAGTAGATGTGGAAAACTGCAGACCCTGAGAACATGCATAGCTCTGAAATTACTGCTATTCATCATGTCCAATTGGCTCTTGGAGGAATCCCAACCAGTCAAGGAGTTCTGCAGTAGAACAATAGGTGATTATCTTTTGCTCCAATTCATTTTGTCACAACAGCCTCCCAGCCTCTGCAGAACTGTGATTTTTCATTTGGTTTCCAGGAAAAGTACAGAAGATCCAAGCAATGAGACAGATCTTTCCTTCTCTGGGGAAGGCACCTAATATTTAGGCAAGAAATCAGCTGTGCCTTGGAAGCCAGTTAACAGACACAACCACTATCTTGTGTCTCAGGTTGAAAGGGGGGTGAAGCTAAATGTCTCTTTAACTGAATTCTGCAGCTTTAATTCAGAAAGAGAATGACAGAGACACGTATTAGATCAGCCCTGGGAAAGAGAAGGCCTTTTTTTCAGTCATTTTTACCCCCTCTCTTTTCATCTTAGCTTCATCTCAAGGAACCAACCATACATCTAGAATCATAGTATGGTTTGTGTTGGAAGGGACCTTTAAAGCCCATCTAGTCCAACCTTCCTGCCACAAGCAGGGACATCTTCAACTAGACCAGGTTGCTCAGAGCCCCGCCCAACCTGGCCTGGAGTGTTTCCAAGTATGGGGCATCTCCCACCTCTCTGTGCAACCTGGGCCAGTGTCTCTCCACCCTCAGTGTAAAACATTTCTTCCTTATGTCTACTCTAAATAACATTTTTAAACACCATCAACACTGTGTGAAAAAGGGCAGTCAAATACTGATCAAACACAGGAAAAGCTGTCAGAAGAACAAGGATGATAAGAGACTGAAGAAAATATGATTAATGAAGAAAGACTGGTGGGGTGGTGACAACCCATCCTAGAGAACAGAAGCCCATGGAGGGAACGTGATGACTATCTTGGCATCATTTGCGGCACAGTAAATTTAGGTTGGCTCCAAAGGAAACCTACTAAGTTGATGGAAGAGAAACACTGAAAAAGTCTAGACTCATTCCTGCTGTGGGTTTTTAGGAACTGGCAGCACGGTCCTTGGTGTAGACATTTAGACTAGGTGGTCTCTTGAGCTTCCTTCTGTCCCAAAGCTTCCTCCACGTTCAAGGTCATGAAATCCCACAGGCTCTGCTATGTAAAAGACGTGCAGATGTATTGCTGAGGGACATGGTTTAGCGGTAACTTGCCAGTGATACATTAATGGTTGGACTTGATGATCTTAAAGGTCTCTTCTAACCAAAACGATTTTATGATTCTATGATATGTCCGATAAAAAAGGAGTCTCTGTAGCTCCACCACCCAGACTTACACCACAAGGGAGCAAAGTAGCTGATGGACGTTCATTTTGTCTTCAAAACTGGCGCTGGTGGCCAGAGACATCCATTCACCCACACACACCCTACCTCTGAGCACCACAGTGTACAAGGACTGGTTATGGTTAAAGAGGTTGAGCTACAAGGTTGAGTGTGGAGGCAGCGAATCAAATCTCATTCTCAGTAACATTAAGTATAAAGTTTTTCTACATGCAGCTTACATGAGATTTTGGCCTTGCTGAGGAAATTCCAGTAAGACCAGTAGAAAAGAAAACAGAAAAGGGCGAAGATTGTTTTGCTTCATTTGTGGCAAACATTCAGCATTTCACAGCACTGGAATACACTGAAACCTTTCCAGCTGGATGGAGACAGAAGAGCATTGCCTGAGCTGGGGTAGGATGCATTGGGGTGCCTGTGTGCAGCAAACACCCTGGCGAGAAAGAAACATGGGTCGCGCTTGTAATTTATGTTTATAAAACCCATCTCTGGCTCCCATGACTATGACCATGGCTACAGCCTCTCTTGGTCGCAGCAAAACTCCTACACGCCGCACCAGTTCAAACACGTGCACTCCAAGAAGACCCAGCCACACCTTTCTCAGCCTCCCCTGGAAAGGCCGTGCAGATTAGGAAGAAACTTATCAATCAAAATACACCACGACCCAGGGAGAAGATTTCCCTACCTGTTTTCCAGCACAGGGGACAAAGCCCACTTTCAAGTTGCAGCAGGCTGGGCTAAAAAAGCAAAGGCAGACCAAGGGCAGGGAGGACTCCCAGGAGACACATCAGGCAGGAGCTCTTATGCTGTCTCCAAATGTCAGAAACCCCCCTTTCTGCCCTCCTGCATTAACCTTTTACCTTCAAGCATCCTCTTCCCAGACACGACCCTTCAGGAGAGCGCTGGCCTCTCCAGCAGGTCACGGCTCTGAGCGGCAGAGCTATTTGCAGCAACCGGCTCTTGCTCAAGAGTCAGGAAGCCCGTGGCCGAGGAGGCTAATTAACAAGAAAACATTTCAATAGCATTTCCGTTTTGTGGGACTCACGGTTTGCATTTTTTGTTCCTCCTTTCCATCCCCCCCTGTGAAAAAAAAAAAAAAGTGTTGCAATGACTCTCGGAGACAGGGAGTGACATGTGGATCTTCGGCACCTTCCTGCTGAATTCTTTCGCTGAAGGAGTCTGACCCTTCCCGGGGAGGAGGTTCATGCCTCAGCTGGGTGTGCGTGATATAGGAGGGGAACATCGCACCGAGACGGCCTCCTTCCATGCAAGAGCCACCCACAAAGTGCGTTCTCCCATCACCTTTCCCCAGCCGTGGACTCCCAAAGTCCATTTTGAGTCGCGGCTCCTTGCAGGCGTGTATTGGTTGCACAAGATTTGTCCCCATCACTCATCTTGCGGACACAAACTGCTCCCTCCGGTCATAAAAATCAAGTCACGGCACGCTCGCAACGTGATGATCTGAGAACAGAAGGGTTACAAATGCTCGGGAAATCCTGGTTTTAAAACCCAGGTAAAATTCGGGAGGGGTAACGACACAAACACAGATGATTTGCATGCAGCGGGTGAAAGATGGTCGGTGCTGGGGGTGTAACTCCACCAGTGCTAAGCCTCTTCAGCTGTACAAAATGATCCGTGGCCGCAAACCAAGGGGAGAAGCTGGGGGACAGGTCAGCTTTGCAGCTCGTACGCTGGCAGCTGAAAGCAGCAGCCGAGGCATCTCCGCTTCCCAACCACACCAGGCATTTTCCTGGAGCTCAAACGAACCAAGAAACTCAGCAACTCCCAACTTCGGGAGAAATTCTCTCAAAACTGATGGCCAAAGGGTTTTCCCCGACATCTAGCGGCCGGCAAAAACACTGAGCGAGATAACGCGGCAGGAGAAAACAAGCCGTGCTATTACCAGGAAGATTAATTACACGTGCAATAATATCCAGGCCTTCTGATGAAATATTTTACAGTATATTGCCCTCAAGAGAGTGGCTCCTTTTACTGATTTATTTTAACCTTCACATTACGCAGATACGTTATAGACGTCTTCAGAGATGCCCTGGTGTTATTTGCCCCCTGACAGCAAATAATAAACTCTTTCTCAGCTATATAACATTTCCAAGGAAGCCCTTGACGTGACTAGAAAAATATCGAGGACAATTAAGTCACATGGCACTCGTAGCCCGGTGGGAACGGACTTGAGCTCTGCTCCAGGACTCAGATAGCATGAGAAACTCTGGTTCAAACGGAGTAGCAAGAGTCTTGGAGGTAGTAATTATGAAAGATCTCCTGGTTAAAGATCCTCTGGGGTCTCCCTATTATTTTAATAATGGTTCAAGCCAACTTTACTGCTTCCAGAGGAGCCCGTTAGCACAAAGGAGGAAGGGCTCATCGCAAGGGAATGTGGGCAGGAGATCAGTTGCCCGTCGCTTTGTTCAGTGGGGAACAAGGGGGTGATGGTCATACACCTTTGGGGGTCCAGGTAAATTCGGTGTCTCACTTGCACCCCTGCTTTCCTGGGCAGAGGCTGCCTTGAGGAGGATATCAGCATGGGGGTCTGGTGGTTAAGACATGGTTAAGAGGATTCAGTCAATCTGGGGACATTTCCAACCATCCACTCTGCCAACCCAGGCGGCTTGTTTCATTCCTGCCCTTGGTTCCCCATCTGCAATTAATAAGGCAGCCTTTTTCCCTCCTTACGGTTGTCTCGGCTTTGCTGTGTTTGTGCGGCACCTGGCACTCAAGCCACGGAGTCTGGCTGAGGCCCCACACACTCGTCACACTGAAGAGAGATGCTTGCCACTGGAAGGGGTGGGGTAGGAAAGGAGGCCAGATCCTGCTGCCCTGCACAGTGCGGGACCCACAGCATCCATTGGCATCAGGGGAAAGATGCTGACCTCCCTCAGGGCACAAAAGCTGCGGCACACACCAGAGGGTGTTTCTCCCAGTGCCTAGGACACGCGGGCGCGGGTCCCCAGCTGATGCCTTCAACCACTGCTTCATTACAGATTGCGAATCCATCAGTCATCAGCCCACCAATATTTGTGGGGTGCTAGCATCAGTGCTCCTGACACTCTGGGTCCCACCGCGCTTTTGAAGGATTCTCCACACCAGCTCACCATGAACCTGCTGTTTCTCTTCCCCGCAGTCTCCTCATCCCACCCACACAGCAAAACTCCTCTTAAATCCTTTGATAACCACCAAAGCACCTTAATATAATGTTAAGTTCCCACCCCATCTGACCCAGACACTATATCCTATTTCTCTCGTTGCTGTAAGTACTGGCGTGACAGCACAGGAGTCCCACATTAGACCTGTCTGCAATGGGCTCGTGCAATAAATCTTGGTAGACAATTGGCTTTTGGCAGATTTAAAGCCTACTTATGAAGAATCACCTTCATTGTTCAGACTCTTGGGGGACCTAAACCCCACAGGGAGGAAGAAATTCATTTCTGAAAACCTTAGATAGCAAAAATAACACCGAGGCTTCTGGATGCATCAGACCAGCCCATGCTACATCATGAAGACCTCAGTTCCTACAGCAGCAACTTTCACCGGGGTCCCTCCTGGGTATAGTTTCTCCATAGTTTCATGGCAATTGGACCTGTATTTCACCATGAGCAGGTCTAAAGAAAGTAGACTGGTGTGAGGGGGAACAAAGCTGGTGAGGGGTCTGGAGCAAAAGTCTTATGAGGAGTGGCTGAGGGAGCTGGGGGTGTTCAGCCTGGAGAAAAGGAGGCTGAGGGGAGACCTTCTCGCTCTCTACAATGCCCTGAAAGGAGGGGGTAGCCAGGGGGGTCAGTCTTTTCTCCCAAGGAACAGGCCATGGGACAAGAGGAAATGGCCTCAAGGTTTAGATTGGATATTAGGAAAAACTTCTTCATTAAAAGGGTTATTAAGCATTGGAACGGGCTGACCAGGGAAGTGGTGGAGACACCATCCCTGGAGGGATTTAAAAGCCAGACAGACGTGGTGCTGAGGGACATGGGTTAGTGATGGTTTTGGCAGTGTTAGGTTGATGGTTGGACTCGATGATCTTAAAGGTCCTTCCAAACTAGATGATTCTGTAATTCTATGAAGTCCTGGTGGCAGGGCTGGCCCAGGGGAACAGTGTGTCCACAAGGAAGGCATCAACATCTACATTTGTGTGGACGTCTTCTTATTTGTAGGGTCCCTGCAGGGTCTGAGCACAAGTCTGCTGGCTCTGTATTCACACCTTTGCTCTGCACTCATGCACTAGATGGCCATGGGTGAGGAGAAACCCTCTGAGATAATCATAAAGGCAATCCTGTAACTCCAGGTTTAGGCTCTTCCAAAAGCATTCAGCACACAGACCTTCTCTTGCCCCAAAGCGAATGACTCCCCTGCATGGGGCTTGCAGGATCAGACCTCAAGCCCCATCACCAGCGTTACAAACCTGAAGTGAAGGGCAGCTTGCACAGACCTCTGATGCCTTTTTTGCCTCCCTCTTTCCAAGCCCTGTGATGCTGGAACAGATCCCTGCGAAACCACTTCGGTCGGGGAGCTGTTGTCAGGTCATTTTGAAAAGTTTGCAACACTTTGCAAATTGTTCTTGCTGGAGGTTGTACAATAACAGTGCCATTACTCAAAAAACCCATCCAAGAATATTATGTTAGACCCAGGTCAGATCTCTCCACCCACAATATTCCAAGGGAAAAAAAAAAAATACAAGGGAAAGAAATTGTTAAACACAAGCCGGAGATGACAATGAAAAATTTACCCTTAACTATGTATATTTTTATGGAGAAAGGTTATCTACATCCATCATCACATACTAGTACAGGAAAGAGCCTGTGAGTATTTAGATATTTATAGCTTGAATGTGCAGTTAAAGAGAAAAAATACTCGTATAGATACATGGCTGTCTCTCTCCCGTCTCCTTAGGTGCCATCACAAACACTGCATAAATACGTTGAAGCCAGTCATCTGACCTATTTTAATCATCTATATTAGGATGAAATTAATAGAAGTGTCTGTCTGTCCCCAGCGACAATAAAGGGAGTCTCAAGCAATTAGTTCAGGTGTAAAAAACCAGACCAATCCCATCCGTATGTCTTGTTTTCTCCATCTCTGAAGCAGAGACAATAAACCTGCCCTTGTCTCAAAAGTACTTGGAGATCTGGGGGGAAAAGGTATTCATGACATAGGGATGTTACCTACGAAATAGCAACAATAAGGTTAACGACAAGGTTAGTAAGGAGTTCATATCTAAAACTTGCTGTGGGGTTGCAAAAAAGCCCAGGCTCCCCCCTGTTTGGAAAATCGCATCTATATTCTCCCCAGAGCTCAAACTGCACCCTTCAAGAAGCGTTAATAAACTCAGAAATTTTCAAATGCAACATTAAAGAAGAAAGGCGGTTATTTCTAAAAGACACTCATTCGATACCTCACAAAAATGGCATGACTGCACTCCGTGCAATTACTGTATTTTCCAGCATCTTGGTGAGTTGAATGCAACAAATAGCAAAACCCCCCATGCAAATTAGAATATTTTTTTTTTTTCCATTTTGCAATTTTTTTCTCATTTACATTTTCCCTTGCCCCTTTGCCTTGGACTCCCCAGCAACAATGAAATCCCTCAGGGTGCAAGAGCAGAACAAGGACGGAACGGAGTCACCTCCAGAGCCGGCGTTTCTCCGGTGGCTCTCGCACAGAGGATGCTGCTTCAGCCTCTCCTGTCCAGCCCATGGGAAGCTGTGGGTGCCTCGAGGCCGCACCAGGTCACGACCTCCTGTCCCCGGGTCTGGAAGGGGGCTGGGGTTGGAAAAGCTGGGACCTGATGCCTTGAAAGGCTGGAAAAAGACCCAGCCCCTGGAAAGTCATTAGCCTTGGCTGGTGGGGATGGAAGGTGTAAGAAGGAGCCAGGGCTTGGAGGTGTCCCCACATGCGCCTCAACCTCTGGGTTGGAGCCAGGACATCTGAAAATACGTGCCTATAAGTGCATGCGCCCTTGGGCTGGATGAGACATGCCTTCCCATGCCATCCCCTGAAGGACTCACCAAAAAGCAGGGCGTGGGGAGCTCCCACGGAGCACTGGTGGTTGGGATGCTCCTGAAGACACCATGAAACTCCACTAAACTCATGGTATCTATGATCAGGGCAGGGAAATGCCAGCCTCTAGGCACCCATCTGCTTTGTGTCCACGCTTTGCATCAGTTCCTGCACACTTTCAGTGTCTTGAAGTCTCTGTGAGGAGCTCTTCAAACCTGCAGCGCTAGATTCGGTGAGGTTTTGCGCCTCGCTGTGTCGGGCCAGAATCAGGCCCCAGGTCCTCAGAGGAGTTTCTAAATTTTCCACAAGGTTTCAACAACATTAATTTCCTTTCAATCAGTTTTTCCCTCTCTGCTGATCAGTCCTTTCTGCCTTTCATACATTTCCAGGCTCTGAAGCCTCATAAAACTTCACGGGAGAACGTTTCTGCTTGTTGGCGTGGGCAGGAAATTACTGTCATTTTTCACTTCTTCAGCCTGAGAAGGTGTTCACCAGGCCCGTCATCAGTGGGCAGTTGCACGCTGGCCCTTCCAGCGCCATCCCCAGAGAGGTGTCAGTGCCAGGAGCCAACGCAGAAATGAAGCCAAGCTCTTTATTTTGACTGGCACCAGGAAGGCAACGTGGGTGTTTCAGCAACACAACATGTCCAGCGGACCCCTCAGCAGCATCTCGGCAGCACAGTGAAAGCTGGAGAACATTCAGGCAACCCAAATGCACGTGTTTATCTCGGGTTTGGAGATAATACACCCTGCCCCACCACCATTGATTGACTTTGAGCACCAACATCCCTGGAATACCTCTGTGCTTTGACACCTCTCTGATGGATCTGGACCACAACACCCCTGAGAAGGACTCCTACAGACAGCATTGTATGGGGAAAGTTAATAGAGAAGACCTTTGTGGCAGAACACCAACGCAGGACTCGCAAGTGTCCACCAAGCTTTGTCTTCTTCCTTCATCATTTAAGAGGAATAATCATAGGGAAAGACCAACACGTTGGGTGGAGAGCCTCCTCTTCATGTCTATAGGTGGAAGGGCAGGGGTTGGAAGATACAATTCTTGGGGAAAGCTCCAGGACATGCTGGACAGATGAGAAAAACCCTGTTTTCCTTGGCTGTGCAGTAGCTCCACATGGCACATTTCTTGGTATGTTATCCAGGACAGCCTTCAAACTTCTACCTGATGAACTGCACCCCCTTTATGGCAGGAAGAGTCTGCAATGCTCAGCTTGCCACACACGATGATGGTGAGGACAGAGCCTTGTCATTCCTCTCCTGCAGAGCTGTCTCCTAGGGTTTAGCCTCCCCATCCCTAGTGTTGCATGGGGTTATTCCACCCTAGATGTAAGAACTCACACATGCCCTTGTTTAACTTTGTAGGGTTCCTGTCAGCCCGTTTCCCCAGCCTGTCCCATTTCTCTCCTACTCTTCAGAGTAGCAGCCATGCTCTCCAGCACATTGGCCTCTCCCCTACCCAAGTCTGGTGCCACACGCTTGCTGAGAGAGTTCATCATCCAGGTTACCAATGAAGATATTCAACATTATCAATGCCAGTATTGATTCCTGAGGGATGCCACTCGTTATTGGCTGCCAGGTGGACTTTGCAGCACTTACTGTAACCCTCTGAGATGTTTGCACCAGTGCTAGTTGCCTGAGGCTCCCCTCATCATTGCGGTGAGAACCAGAATCAGAGAATGATAGAGGTTGGAAAGACCTCTGGAGGTTGTGGTCGGACCTCTGGAGGTTGTGGTCTGACCTCTGCTCACAGCAGGACCAGCTCCGCTGTCAGATCAGGTTCCTCAGCCTTACTTTTATCCTGCAAGTTCAGTTCAGTCTTGCTCTCACACAAAACGCTTTCATTTGGAGAGAGCAAACTGTGACCATTGCAGCAAAGTGTGGCCCCCAAATGGCAGATCACCCCACTCCTCCTGGCCCCAAGCTGTGAAGGCAGGGAAAGACACACCGCTCTACCACACGCTCGGTGGCTAAGTCTACCGTTCAATCAGCTTGTTCCCCTGTTATCAGGTTGTTCAGCGATGTTATCCTCTTTTATTCCTAAATTCTTCTTGCCTACAGATGCACACCTGTAATAATAAAGATCCAAGGTTGCAGGTGCTCCATGCATGATTTTAATGTAGTAATAATCTCTGCAGCCTGACAGATTGATATCCCAGGAGACACAAAGTGCTCTGACTTTTAAATAGGAATGAGGAGAACAATCCCAGGGTTATTCCAGTGCCTGAACTCAAGGGTAACCCCCAACGGCAGAGCCACGGCTGCAAAACTCTCATTCATCAAGATACTCACGAAGGATTTGATAAAGGATCTGAAGTACAGAGAACACTTTCCTCCTCACTAATTTACTCTGTTTCATCATTTCCTCAGTCACCTGCATCCTCTTACTTCTTTCACTTATAGACTTCAAGGTCTTTGGGGGAGGGCTTGCTTCTACTCTCCACATCAATGCTAAAGTCTCCACATTGCTGACACAAAAAGACATAATGCATTCAGGAAAAATTCCATCTACCACTTCCATTAAAGCCGCCTAGAAGTTTTCTGACCAACACATTTTTTTGTTGGGGGACCAGGCCGGATTTTTGGTTTTAACGAAGTCAGTGTGATCTCTGCTTTAGGACTCCCCGCTCAAAGCAGATGAGAGTCAATGAGCTGGAGAGAGTTTCAGGAGACCACCAACACTATGACCATCCTTGCAGCAATCCTGAAGATGTGACTTTGTGTAGATACCTGTTGTAAGAAAAGGATTCGATCTCGCTGTCTCACCATCCTTGTTTTGGCTGAGTAAGCCATACAGATTTTAGAGATGCATGTGCTTAGAAAGTGTGAAACACTGCATCATGCAACATTGTGCTCAGCAGAGGTGCTCACGTGCTGCCTCCGAGCAGCACAATGAACAGGAACAAGCCTGGAACAAGCCAACAGCATAAATTTGTCAACGTCAGAACCTATCCAGACTAATTAACTTGAGCTCAGGATGAGCTGTGACTCAAAGGTTGCATCCATTTCCAGCACCCGAAAGGGTAGGAAGAGGATCTCACTGACTGGAGTCTCATCTTCTCTTCCCCCACCTTCTCGCTACGGCAGCTGTGGACTGATGTACGACGAGGGACAGCCATGCTCTGCCCACTCAACAGTTTTCAGGAGCACTGTGTCAGACCATGCTTTCTCCTGCCACGTCCAAAACCCCACACACCAAGAGAACAGGAAAGGAATGAGATGACAGCATCTCCTAAGTTCGCTGACTGACTGTGGCTCAGCTCAGACCTCCCTCATCAGGAGGTCCCAGCTTCTTGGTGTTCAGACCTCAGAGGAACCCAAGCACCAGGAGGTGCTGCCTGTTGCCTCTATGAAGTTTTGGAGGTTCCCAGCAAGTCATTGCAAATCCCCCACGTTTCACCTTTGTGGGCCATGTTGTAGGTTGCAGATCCCTGACCTAAACCCTTCAGACATGTTGGGCTTGAAAAAATCCTGAAGCTGATCCCACTGCACTACCTGGTTTGAAGAAAGCAGTGCGGCTTCTCTCTTTCTCCATCACCACCAGCAGCAAACAGACTGATTTCTGGGAGGACTTGGGTGGTGGTAAGAGATCACATCCAACCATTGTGCGATTAACAGAAGAATTAGAACCCACAACTCAAGAAAATTACTTCATCTACTGTAATTTGTGGAGAAGATGCTTCAGCCTCTGGGTTTCCAGGCACGTTTCAGCTTGCATTCTCCCTTATAAGAAGGTTCACTCCCTATGCAAGCAAGTGGTATGTAAAACCCAAAGATTATGAAGCATTTCCAAGTGTTTCTAGCTCTTATGCCATTCAGAACGGGAAATCAAAGGCGTCACTGCTGGAGGTAACCGCACGAGCTACCAAACCCTGTCT
Organism: Chroicocephalus ridibundus; assembly: GCF_963924245.1. NCBI lineage: Eukaryota > Metazoa > Chordata > Aves > Charadriiformes > Laridae > Chroicocephalus > Chroicocephalus ridibundus. The sequence continues at coordinate 7,743,585 of NC_086284.1, forward strand.
CCCAGGTTCTGTGCGTTGACTGCATTGGGATTTGGAGGCTGGTTTGGGAGAACCATCTGAGTTGTGAAGTCACAGTGTAATTCCAGAGAAAGATGGAAAACCAGCCCCTTAGGACGAGTGCGACCTGTAGGTCAGGCTAGGGATGCAGCTCCGCAGGAATGGCCCTCTATGTGCTGCTGTTTCTACGGCTGATAGGGGAAAATAAAGCTACATTCCAAAGCAGGCATCCCAAGAACGGGACACCATGCTCTCTTTTCTTTGGCTCTAACTGGAGGCCAGAGAAACCAGTTAAACTGCAGCGAGCTGCAGTGAAAACATCTCTGCATGCAACTGCTTTCCCTCCAGCCTTACAGTCCTCACCCATCCTCGGGAGATGGCTGCTGTGATGCTGGTTTTGCCCAGCCGATGGCAAGAAATGCATCAGTTGCTCACTATCCCAAATACTGCCAGAAGAGAGCTGTCGGAGCAAATGCCCCCAGCCCCGGAATCTGGCCACGCAGCCACCAGACAGCCAGGCAGGCATTGCAATGCCTGTCTGCTCAGCAGAGAAATGTACAAGGACAGGAGGAAAAAATCATTTATTTCCAGCAAAGGAAGATAGTTCTGGATGCTTCGGTGACTTCGCAGCTAATCATTTCCATCTGTTAACTATCTTTCGCAAGCACCACTCCTACCTGACTTCCCAGCTTGCTTCCCCACTGCTGAGGATGGGGGAGAAACCCCATTCCCATCCTCTCCCTCATTTGGGGACTAGCCCTGGGAGCAGCTCAGCACCCAGGATCCACGTTGCTCCTCGGTATCACCCAGGCCATGCCCCGGGCTCAGCGCCGGCTGTGGCAGGCTCCCGGTTAATCCAGACAGGAACCTTTTTGACTCTTGCGCTGGACTTTCCTGGCAGGCAGGGAGACGAGGGCAGCCAGGAAAGGAAAGTTTCTAAGTATAAAACCCAAAGCGTCCTCAGCCTCGCAAAAGTGTCAAAGTAAGAGGCACATGGTTGACCCGAACTATTTATAAACTGAGACCCGATGGAAACACGATGGAGCTGAACCAAATTCCTGTTTCCAACCCATCCCTCTCCCCGCAGTCTGTCACCTGAGCAGCGTGGCACCAGCCGGCGTCCTTGGCTCTGACTTCCCCAGGGTCAGGGTTTAAATTATAGCTGAGTGCACAAACGGCACCCCTCAGATGAAAAGTAGGTCCTGGATTCCCCATGGTACATGGATAGTGGTCCTTGGAAAGGTGGAGATGTTAGTGTACGGTGCACACAAGCAGAAAGCCCGGCTGATCCTGTTGGGAAGAGCTCTGCCCCACAAAGGGCTCCGAGCATTTTGCTGAGGAATGCACCGAGGTGGACACTTACCCTTATTTTTGATCCCCTATAGCCATAGGGAAGGTGGCCAGTAAGAGCAATGTGCTGGTTATGTGGGAGGGACGCTCCCAGAACCAAAAAACCCGCAAGGTTGCGGCTAACCTCAACAGCTTGTTTTCCACCTCGGCTGAGAGGTGCAAGTCAGGGAGGGACCCAGCACCTGGATCATTGCCACCCTCTGGCACACCAGACCCCCCCATTCAGCTCACCCCCTCCTCAGAGCTGAGCAGCAGCTCCTTAGGCCATGAGTCCCACCCAGGAAGAACCTCCACAGTCCCACCTCGGATGAGGACGGAGGGTCCTGCTCTGCCCCTGCTCCAGCAAAGGGGGTAGATGCAACAGCAACTGGACATCACACCAAGCTATGGGGATCAGCAGTCCGGTGCTCCCTTCCTGCAGCCTCTTCCTTTCACATCGTTGGTGAAGAGGAGGAGGAAGGACACAGGGGCAGGGAGAAGGAACAATTTGGGAATGTACGAGTCCTAGAAACATGAAATTTTAAGACCTAGATCTATTCTGAGTAATCATAGAATCATAGAATGGTTTGGGTTGGAAAGGACCTTAAAGGTCATCCAGTTACAACCCCCTGCTATGGGCAGGGACACCTCCCACTAGACCAGGCTGCTCAAAGCCCTGTCCAGCCTGGCCTTGAACACCTCCAGGGATGGGGCAGCCACAGCTTCTCTGGGCAACCTGGGCCAGGGGCTCACCACCCTCACAGCCAAGAATTTCTTCCTCAGATCTCATGTAAATCTCCCCTCTTCCAGTTTGAAGCCATTACCCCTCATCCTATCGCTACATGCCCTTGTAAAAAGTCCCTCTCCAGCTTTCTTGTAGACCCCCTTCAGATACTGGAATCAGAAATCGTCTGGACTGGGTCTATGTCTCTAGGTTGGGCAAGTATCTGTTCCTTCTGTTAGGGCATTTTTAAGCTTTGCAGGACTCTCTCACCTGTGGATCCACCCCTTCCTAAACCCCACAGCAGCCTCTGCTCCCCAGATCGTAGGGGAAGGCTAGATGTGGCCACCATGAAGAGCCCCATCCTCTTCTAGGTGACCAGGCAGCCCCTGGAGGCTCTCCATCTCAGCTTAGAATCATAGAATCTTCATGGTTGGAAAGGACCTTTGAGATCATCAAGTCCAGCCAAACAACCTACAATCTCTGCCACTAGAGCATGCCCTGAAGTGCCACATCTAGATGTTTCTGAAATACTCTAGGGATGGTGACTCAACCACCTCCCTGGGCAGGCCGTTCCAGTGCCTGACCACTCTTGCAGTAATGTAATTCTTCCTAATATCTAATCTAAACCTCCCCTGCCGCAGCTTCAGACCATTTCCTCTGGTCCTGTCATTATTCACCTGGGAGAAGTGGCCAACACCCACCTCTCTCCAACCTCCTTTCAGGGAGTTGTGGAGGGCAATGAGGTCTCCCCTCAGCCTCCTCTTCTCCAAGCTAAACATGCTCAGCTCCCTCAGCCTCACCTCATATGACCTGGTCTCCAGACCCCTCACCAGCCTGGTAGCTCTCCTCTGGACACGCTCCAGCACCTCAATGTCCCTCTTGTACAGAGGGGCCCAGAACTGAACACAGCACTCGAGGTGAGGCCTCACCAGTGCCAAGTACAGAGGCACCATCACTTCCCTGCTCCTGCTGGCCACGCTATTCCTGATACAAGCCAGAAGGCTGTTGGCCTTCTTGGCCACCTGGGCACACTGCTGGCTCATGTTAAGCTGGCCGTCCACCAGCACCCCCAGGCCCTTTTCTGCTGGGCAGCTTTCCAGCCACTCTTCCCCAAGCCTGTAGCGTTGCTTGGGGTTGTTGTGACCGAAATGCAGGACCCGGCACCTGGCCTTATTAAACCTCACAGAGTTGGCCTTGGCCCATCCATCCAGCCTGTCCAGGTCCCTCTGTAGAGCCTTCCTACCCTCAAGCAGATCAACACTCCCACCTAGTTTGGTGTCATCTGCAAACTTACTGAGGGTGCACTCAATCCCCTCATCCAGATCATTGATAAAGATATTAAACAAAACTGGCCCCAAAACTGAGCCCTGAGGGACACCACTGGTGACCGGCCGCCAAGAGGATTTCACCCCATTAATCACAACTCTCTGGGCACGGCCATCCAGACAGTTTTTAACCCAGCAAAGAGTACACTTGTCTATGCCATGATTCGCCAGCTTCTCCAGGAGAATGCTACATTCTCCTGGACGTCTCAGGGGACGGTGTCGAAGGCCTTACCGAAGTCCAGATAGACAACGTCCACAACCTTCCCTGCATCCAGAAGGCGGGTCACATGGTCATAGAAAGAGATCAGGTTGGTTAAGCAGGACCTCCCTTTCCTAAACCCATGCTGGCTGGCCCTGATCCCTTGGCTGCCCTGCACTTGCCTTGAGAGCTCACTCAAGATGATCATCTCCATGATCTTTCCTGGTACCGAGGTCAGGCTGACAGGCCTGTAGTTTCGCAGATCCTCCTTCCGACCCTTCTTGTAGATGGGCATCCCATTAGCCACCCTCTGGTCATCTGGTACCTCCTCTGTTGACCAAGACTGTTGACAAATGATGGAGAGAGGCTTGGTGAGCTCTCCCGCCGGCTCCCTGAGTACTCTTGGGTGAATCCCATCCAGTACCATAGACCTGTGTGCGTCTAGGTGCAGAAGCAGATCATTGACTACTTCGTCCTGGATTATGGTGGGTTGTTCTGCTCTCCATCCTTATCTTCCAGCTCAGGAGGCCGAACACCCTGGGGATAGCTGGTCTGACTATTGAAGACGGAGGCAAAGAAGGCATTAAGTATCTCAGCCTTCTCCTCGTCATTGGTTGCAACTTTCCCCCCCTGCATCCAGTAAGGGATGGACATTCTCCCTTGGTCTCTTTTTGTTGATGTATTTATAAAAGCTGTTTTTGTTGTCCTTAATGTTAGTGGCCAAGTTGAGCTCCAGCTGGGCTTTTGCCTTCCTAATTTTCTCTCTGTAGAACCTAATGAGATCTCTGTACTCCTCCTGAGTTGCTTGTCCCTTCTTCCAAAGGTGGTAAACCCTCCTTTTATTCCTAAGTCCCATCAGAAGTTCCTTATTCATCCAGACTGGCCATTTTCCCCGCCCTTTAGACTTGCAACACTTGGGGACAGCCTGCTCCTGGGCCTTTAAGATTTCCTTCTTGAAGAGTGTCCAGCCTCCCTGGACCCCTTTGCCCTTCAGGACTGTCTCCCAAGGGACCCTCTCAATCAGTGTCCTGAACAGGCTGAAGTCCGCCCCCCGGAAGTCCAAGGTGGAGGTTTTGCTAACCCCCCTCCTTACATCACTACGAATTGAAAACTTGACCATTTCATGATCAGTAAATGCAAGACGACCTCCGACCACCACATCTCCCACTAGTCCTTCTCTGTTTACCAACAGTAGGTCTAGCAAGGCACCTCCCCTGGTACGCTCACCTACCAGTTGTGTCTGGAAGTTGTCTTCCATGCACTCGAGGAACCTCCTAGCCTGCCTGTTCTCTGCTGTGTTATCTTTCCAGCAGATACCCGGCAGGTTGAAGTCCCCAACCAGAACAAGGGCTGGTGATTGTGAGATTTCAGCCAGCCGCTTATAGAATACTTAATCTGTGTCCTCATCCTGGTCGGGTGGTCTTCTCCATCTCAGCTTCTAGACACTTGTGCAACACAAACACAAGTCTGTAGAAAAAGCAATCATGTGTTGTTGTAACAAAAAGCTACCAAGAGAAGCAGACAGCAGACCACGGCAGGGAACTGTTTTCAAGTCCGGTGGTTAATAGCTTTCTTTGCAGAGCTCACGGCTGATCCTCCACAGATGGTCCCATGCTTCAGAAGGAAGCGTTACCATATTTGTTCTTATGCCATTGAGCTGCTCTTGCAAGTGATAATCCTACTTTTATCACGTGTTCTTCTCACAGGAACCATATAGGATGCTACGCTTCCAGTGACTAGCAAATTAATTGGGTTTAAGACGTGTAAAATTTAAAAACCACTGGGGGAGGAAAGAATAGCAATCTCTTCCTGAGCTTTTTATTGAATTCTTAGGGAATTACGGATATGTGTGATTTGGATGAATAAAAACATGGAGCTGGAAGGGAGTTCAGGAGCCTGCGTAGACCACCCTTGGTTGCTGAGACAGGATGACGTTGGTATGGAACATCTCTCAGGGATGGGGCCTGATGGGCTGGAGAACAGCTTTTGGGGAAAGAACCTGGGTTCTCTGTTATCTGTTTAAAATTTGTCAAACAGGGCACTGGGACCAGTTTAGGCCAGCCAGTACCAGGCAGATGGTGACAGAACCCAGGAGAGCACAAGGCTGGTTGGGACTGGAGATCAGGGCACGCAAGGAGAGGCTGAGAGCTGGGTGTGCAGTGAGAGCAGAAAGCAAAGCGGGATTCTATCCTGCTCTGCAGCTCCCTGCTGGGATAACGTGAAGGAAAGAGAGAACAGGTTTCCCGGGAGATGCTTGGTGAGAGGAAGGAACTCAACAGCCCAATTCAGAACATAAGAAATTGCCATTATGAAATACTTTTCCCCATGAAGGTGGTCAAATACTGGAACAGGGGTCCAGGTTGCAGGATCTTCATCCTTGAAGACATTCAAAACTGACCTTGGGTAACCTCACATCAACTTCAAAGCTGGCCCTTCCAGTCCCAGCTACTCTGTATGTCTCTGTCTGTTCTCACACCCTCCAGCAGCAGGGATTGCAGTCTCCTTGGATCACCTCCTCTAGTATTTTCTACTTCTACAGTTCTGAATTTTTTCCTAAAATATACCAAGTGTGCATTTGCTCTGTGTTTATGCATTTTGTGCCACTTGGCAGTGGGTGCGTAGAAATGAGACCTTTCCTACTCTCTTCTTTGCATCCCATCTTGTTGATGCTTTGCAAGAGATGCATCTTTTTCTTTTTATTTGTACCAGCATCACCCCTGGCTCTTGCTCCACTTCAGCTCCTCTCCCACCACTCAACCCCTACGTGGAGCCACTTCACATTTCCTCTTTGGGACATGGCAACGTTTTCCACTCATTAGAAAACCAGCTTCAAATTCCCCTGGCAGTCTGGGAATCCCAGCTGAGACCCATCAGATGGAGAGAGCTGTATCTGTTTTTATAAGGTATCAGTTTCACCAAGGGGAGGAGGTGGAAGCAGAAGAGATGCTGTCCATGTGCTGGATGGGCATGGACATGTCCCAGGCCAAGTTCACACCTCATCATAACAGCTTATTAACCATCAGGTCAAGGGCTTGAGTAGTAACCCCACTGTGTTGCAACCCTCATGTAGACATGGGAAGATTGAGAGATATGTCCTGCTCGTGGAGATAATGGGGATATCTAAAATCTTATCTGCTTGCGGAGTTTATGGTGGTTGATCACAGGCTGCTTTGGTAAGATGTTGTACAGATTTTTCCTCTTGCTCTTTAGAAAGTGGGATGAGAGGCAACAGTTTAGGTTCCAAAAAAATACTCAGACGTGTGCTTAGCCATAGAATTGTGGATTCATCCACTGCTTTTTAATGAGCTCCCCTTGAGAGCAGCACTGAGACCCTGTTTGGGAGGTGTGCAGGGAGCCTACGCCTCCAGTCCCAGGCAACAAGGAAGGATAAGGCATCACTGTGCTGGACAGAAAATACAGCTCCGCTTCGGCTCCAAAAATATTTTGGCATAACTTGCTAACTTGAATTTTATCTGCAAACGTTTGCGGCCCAATACCGCTGGGAATCCTGATTTTTCTGAGACTTACCAACAGGAAATCCCTGAGCTGGAGGGGTTTAGCTGTAATGAACTTATTGTATATTCAAGCACTGAACGTCAATTTGGATTACGATGTCAAAAATAAGCACTGAGAGCATGCAACCGTACCCTGGGGTCACCTGTCAGGAACTCCAGACTGAAATTGGCCAGATATAGACCAGCGCAGCCTTGATTTATATTTTTCCCTGTGCAAATACAACAGCTAAAACTGAAGGAACCTACTGCATCTTGGAGATGAGCCCCCTCCTCCTCTCCCCAGCGCCTTCTTCCACTTTGCACGGGGCTTCCTTGGCTGGGGATGCTCCATTAGAGCTGCTCAAAGAGCTCAGGAGTTGTCAGATGTGTTGGGAGGCGAAATTCCTTTATTAGTGCACATCTAAATCACTGCCACTTGTGTCATTCTGGGACCCCAAGTCCCAGGCACAATCCGGATTCCCATCCTCCCAGACACTCAGCACGCACAGGTGAAGACAAGCTCTTGCTCCCCGGCCCTGGGCTAAAGACACACAGGAATTCATCTGGAGCATGGGATGCAAGAGGAGAGATGCGTGGGGGCAGGAGGGATAATTTACACTTTCCCCTTCAGGCACGTGGCCACAGCCCTGTTCAGGGGCTGCAGGCAGTTTGTGCTCCATCCCATCCATCCCCTTTTCTCCGCAGCCCCAGATGCAGGCAGAAGGAAGGAGGCTGGACTGGAAAGCTGGGGATCTCCATTTGTTTCTCATACTGCATTCCGAGCACTCCGGGGTGAGACCTGATCCTCTTCTGCTGCCCATTGCTCATTGCAAGCACAGGGTGGGCAGTGCAGGCAGCACGGCTTGCCTCCACAGAATCACAGAATGGTTTAAGTTGAAAGGGACCTTAAAGCTCATCTCATTCCACCCCCCTGCCCTGGGCAGGGACACCTCCCACCAGACCAGGTTGCTCCAAGCCCCATCCAACCTGGCCTTGAACCCCTCCAGGGATGGGGCAGCCACAGCTTCTCTGGGCAACCTGGGCCAGGGGCTCACCGCCCTCACAGCAAAGAATTTCTTCCTGTCTCTAATCTAAATCTCCCCTCTTCCAGTCTAAAACCGTTCCCCCTCATCCTATGGCTCCACTCCCTGATGAAGAGTTCCTCCCCAGCTTTCCTGTAGGCCCCACAGGGGTAATACCCAGAAGGGGTAATACCATGCCACAGGGATGAGAAAAGGTACCCTACCAAGGGGATTCTTTGTGGAAAAGCTTAAATCCCAGGTACAACCCACATTCTGGATCTTAAAGTCATTCCAAAATAGAAGTCAAGAATCAGATGCAAATACACGTGTCCCCTAAATAAACAGTTTTGCTAAAGTTTCCATGAGCCGGGGACTAACGTTATTATCTATGGTCTTGGTATTCTTTCCAATTAATGTCACGTGGCCTGAGCTTTCCTTTTAAATCCTTCCCACGGAGACTCTCCAGCCTCTTGTGGTTAGCTGGATGGAGAAGAGACTTGGAGACAAGGAAGGCTATTTGGTTCCTCCAACCGAAGGTCATGGGATTGGAGTCTTTAAAAAAAAAAAAAAATAAAAATCTTCATTCATAAACCCAGATCTTGCCCATAATGCTCTAATGGGTTTGTTGTGAAGCTGGCAATGAGATCAGACCTTCGTTTGCTTTGAGGAAATGTTGAGCGTCCGCTTCCTTGCACGTGCACACACACAGTCATCTGGGAGATGGAGCCCATGGGCCCCAGTGTGGTTATCGAGGTCAGGGATGGGGTTTGCAGGGCACTTGCAGCCTCTTTTCCTCCCTACAAATGTTCAGCCACATGATGAGCTGGTGACCTCCATCCCTTCGTCCATTCCTCTGGCTTCCAGTCCCTGGGAGCAGCTCAGAGTCGTGGTGTTCACCCCAGCTGAATAATTGAGAATCCCCCTTGGAGACTGCATCCTTTCCCTTCCCTCCTCCATTTCCGGGACTGCTTGTGTGGTTTGTATTCATAGAATCATAGAACTGTCTATGTTGGAATGGACCTTTGAGATCATCAAGTCTAACCACTAACGTAACACTGCCAAGTCCATCACTAAACAAAGTCCCCAAGCGCCACATCTACCCATCTTTTAAATACCTCGAGGGATGGTGACTCCACCACTTCCCTGGGGAGTCTGTTCCAATGCTCGACAACCCTTTAAGGAAAATGATGAAGAACCTTGGGACTCCTTTGTTCGTCAAGTAGAAAAGAGTCAATGGTATCTGTTTTATTCATTCATCTTATGCTGAAAAATCACAGCAGAGGTGGAGGTCGCTGGCTTCGGAGATGCTCAGCCGAAGAGCATGAAGAATGCTGCTCTGCTGGTCCCCAGCTTGACAAATACCCCCATGAGGCAGCAAAGCTTTTCATTAGCGCTGGAAGCTTTGCTGCGCAGATCAAGCCCACGCTAATCAGCCCACGTACTCCAGTGCCTGATATCTGGCTAACGTCAGGGCAGGGTGGATTAAAGCTTCCCTCTTCGGCCGTCTGCAGTTCCCAGCAAAGCTGACAGCATCTTGGACTTCTCACCCAGGACAAATCCTACCCTGATTTAGCAAGTCTCCTCCGTGGACAAAGGGGTAGCCAAACAACCGCTTGGTGTTGTCACACAACGCGCTGTTGACAAAGTTATCGCTATAAAAACAAGCCGGAGCCAAGCCAACCGGGGCCCTCCACCTACTCCAGCATGAGAGCATTTCCTGCGAGCACAGGGGAAAAGGTTATTAAGGATACACATGGAGACAGAGGTAAAGATTGGTGCTGCAGGTTGTGGAGCTGCACTTGCTGTATATCAGCGTGCAGGGTCTGAGAAAGGTGATCTGCAAAAGGAGGGATCCATCTGGTAGATGGCAAGTATGAAATCCAAAGGCTAGATGTTAAAACTAGGCTGGGTAGATGACAAAAAGGTGCAACAGGAACATAGAACCATGGAGTAGTTAGAGTTGTAAGGGATCTTAAAGACCACCTAGTTCCATCCCCCCTGCCATGGGCAGGGACACCTTCACTAGACCAGGTTGCCCAAAGTCCCATCCAGCCTGGCTATCCTTCATAGCTGATCCCCAGCTACCCTTGAGCCTGAACAAGAGGTTCTTGGACTGCAGAAAACCACCGTCCAGTTGCTTTTGTCCTTCACTCGTGCAAGAACTGAAGGTGACCTGCCTGAACACGCAACACAACTCATGACCGAGAAGGAACAGCCCATCACCAAGGAAGAGTCATGATCTTGCTCTTAAAACCAAATATCTTGTAGCCAGAATCACGGTCCCATGTTTCTGATCACCAAGAGAGGTGCTGCGCTTATGCGCCGCCCTGATTGCCCTGAGAAGTGTGGCATTACCTTTATTTGCTTCCAGAAAAGCGCTTTTTAATTCCAGCACAGCGGCTGAAATTGCTCCCATTAACCCATCTCACCACAAACGCTCCTCCAACGCAACATCCACCCCAAGGCAATTGCAGCCAGGTCATAAGGAGGGACCTATAGCATCTCTGCAGCCGCTCAGCTCTGCATTCAACCCTGCAGCGTTATCTGTAATGAATATATGAAAAAAACAGCGTTGTAACCAGCATTTTGGGATTAGAGGTGAAGGAACAGCACACTGATGCTGCTGTTGCAACACAGCACGGAGCATCTCTGCCTGCTGCAAAGGACTGAGGAACCCCAGTACTCCAGAAGAGCAGAGTATAACTATGAATTGCAGTGCTAAAAGCTCAGATTCCTACAGACCCAGAGCCGTAGCTGCCCAGGGATCTTTTAAAACCAGGCATATTTAGATTTCAGCTCTCTATGGGACAGGCGTTAAGCTGTGGCCAGGAGCACAGTGGTCCATTAATGGGAATTCTCCCCATCTTTCAGACCAGGCATCAAGACACAGGAGAACTTTGTAGGGACCAAGTTAGAGGTGAGTTTGGTTTATTGCCACTCCTTCCAGCATCGGTTTAAACATGTGTGAAAGGAGGAATTGGGTGAGATTACCACAAAACTGAGATGTTATCAAAACATCTGTGCTGTGTCCGTCAGATGCCCAATCTCCCCTCAAGGAATCGTTCCCTCTCGGTCCCGCATGGGGCACATACAACCGAAGCCATAGAAAACAGATACACATAAAGGTCCTCTGTCTTTCTGCCAGCGCGCTCATGTCTCCAATTAAACCATCAAGGATGTATCGGGTTGCAGAGAAATTTCACCATCATTGCAAATTTGCCGGGAGAAGAAGATTAATATGAGAAAATGATTTCCAAACCCAGGAGCCACATTCTCAGCAGCGCTAGCCAGGTCAGACGAAACCGCAGACGACAGCCCCAAACTCTGCCAAGACTCTTTCTAATTTCAGACCAACGACCGAAACTAGTCTTTTGAAAGCAAAACCACGACGGAAGGGCTGAAAAGAAGCGACAGACACACTTCTGCTGCAGAGGTTCACCAAGGAAGGGCAAAGAAGTCCATGTACGTCCTCCACCAGGAGATAACCTGCAAGGAAAAGGACACCTTCTTCCCCAAAAGTGCCTCACTTGCTGGTAGCACTTGCAAATCTCAGCTGAAAATAGAAGCACTCAGCCCCGGCAGCATTGGCAGCAATGAAACAACCAGCTGGAGGGATATTGCCTTCCTGAGCAGAGAAATCCAAGGAGACTTGCAAGCAGAACAGTTGCTGCAAGATAAGCTGGGATAAAGACCTGGGTAGGCACAGGTAACCCAACCGTCACACCATACTGCCCAAATCTGTAAGGAGGAGGATGAAGAGAGAAACTTCTCCTCGACAGCTGGATTTCTTCTGCCCGTCCTGTCCATGGGGTGCAGTCGCCACACCCAGGCCAACGTGCTGGGCAGAACCGTGATGGCTGGTTGGCAGGTTTTCCACCTGCACCAGCTGCATGTTCAAGCTTAACAGCTCCTCATGCATATGCAGCTTAATTGACCAAACTACCTCATTACACTACTTAAAAAATACAGGCATTTTATATGAAAATTTTAGGCAGCTGGCACTGTTCAATGTTTGCAGATGTTTATATCAGCGTTAATTAATAAGTCTGTGAGTAGCAGCTGAGGGAGCTGGGGGTGTTCAGCCTGGAGAAAAGGAGGCTGAGGGGAGACCTTCTCGCTCTCTGCAACCCCCTGAAAGGAGGGGGTAGCCAGGGGGGGTCGGTCTCTTCTCCCAAGGCACAGGCCATAGGACAAGAGGAAACAGCCTCAAGTTGTGCCAGGGGAGGTTTAGCATGGATATTAAGAAAAATCTCTTCACTGAAAGGGCTGCCAAGAATTGGAACAGGCTCCCCAGGGCAGTGGTGAAGGCACCACCCCTGGGGGGATTTAAAAGCTGGGCAGACGTGGTGCTGAGGGACATGGGGCAGTGGTGGGTTTTGTCAGTGTTGGGTTGATGGTTGGACTCAATGATCTTAAAGGTCCCTTCCAACTTCAACAATCCTCTGACTCTATAATACACTACGGCACTCCAGGAGTTGCCAATTAGGAGTCGTCCATGATTTCAGTTAAACTCTTGAGAAGCAGCCATGCAACCTGATCTGCAATTGCTTTTTTAACAGTGCCATGAAAAAACACGCCATATAAGAGGGCTGACAAGATTGACTCAAGCAGCTCACACTTCAAACACCTTCACCAAAAGGCACTAGCTGCTTTCAACAATACTTGAAGAGCGTTATCCCTCTCTGAAAAGCGGGATAAAGGTCTGGCTGGCGCTGCCCACACCCCAGTGAACAGCACAAACCCCTTCCCCACAGGTACCTTGCAGGAGCCGAGGACTGGTTGCTGTAATGACATGATGCCTCTGGCACTGGCACGCAGACTGGGTGCCACTGCTGGCAGCTGGACACAACGGAACGCCAAAGCCCTACTGCCAAAAGACCAAAAAAAAAAGAAATAAATCAATAATTAGAGCAAGTGTTAGATTTATTCCCCATCTCACCTCTGCCCAGCCAAGGAAACTACGTTTAGTTTTGCCTAAATAAACAACCTGTTTCGGTTACCGTGGGTAATCAACACAGGCGCTCAGCATCAGGAGATGCTGGCGGGCTGGCCAGGCTTGGGACCCGGCAGAAAGCACAGGTGACGTTCTCCTCCGCTTGGGAAAAAGCTTCCCCCTGGGAGAAAGCATCTGCTTGCTGTGGCTGGGGAAAGCAGCGCCAGTTCACGTGGGTTACTCCAGCCAACTCAAGGCTTAATGGACCTGTGTCAATGAAACCTTTGTAATACCTGATTTTTTTTTTTCCTTTTACATTTTTTCTTATTTTTATTTTTTCTGTTTTTTGATGGCCAGTGCTTTAGTTTCTTTTAACAAGTCAAAAGGACTTTCTGTCCCCGCCAAAACCAAGACGATCCAGACCAGAATGGATACGGCTGTCCTAGAAGTCGGAAATTCAGAAATTCAAGTATGATTTTATCAAAGCAACCTATTAGAAGTAACCTAATAAAACCAGATTGAAGATTAGACGTCAAGCTAGTCAATGCAATACATACAGGGCAAATTTCATCAGCAGCAGAGATGACATCTGACAGTTAATTACTTAGTGGGGAAAAAAGATTTCGTACTATTTAATGAAAAATTGTAACATAATGTTGCATTCTGCCATATACAAAATAAGCTGATATCACAATAGCCAGTAGTTAAAAGAAGTCTTAGTTAGATATTTCTTCCCCCTCCCTGGAAAATTATAGTCGTTCTGATGGTTGATGATCTGAAAGGTCCCTTCCAACCTAGACTGCTCTACTCCTCACATAGGGTTAGAAGACCTCGCCTGCAGCCAGGAGGTGCTCACGGCTGCCCAGAGGCACTGGCTAAACTGGGTCAGTTCAGAGGACACAGAGCACGTGCAAAAATTTCCATCTGAGAAAGGTCAAAACCCACATACCAAGGAGAAATTCGGCTGTTTGAAAGGTGTCAAACTGAGGCAGAGGAGAGCCCAAGGTTTATCCAGGCTGAGAGAGCTGGGGGGGTTCAGCCTGGAGAAGAGAAGGCTCCGCGGAGACCTTGGAGCCCCTTCCAGTCCCTCAAGGGGCTCCAGGAAAGCTGGGGAGGGACTCTGGATGAGGGAGGGGAGCCATGGCACGAGGGGGAAGGGGTTTCCACTGCAAGAGGGGAGATTGAGCTGAGATCTCGGGCAGAAATTCTTGGCTGTGAGGGTGGTGAGCCCCTGGCCCAGGTTGCCCAGAGAAGCTGTGGCTGCCCCATCCCTGGAGGGGTTCAAGGCCAGGTTGGACGGGGCTTGGAGCAACCTGGTCTGGTGGGAGGTGTCCCTGCCCAGGGCAGGGGGTTGGAACTGGATGGTCTTTAAGGTCCCTTCCGATTCCAATCATTCTATGATTATCGAGAACAAGCCCACTCTTTCCAGCAGCACCTCCAGCTACGTTTCGATACAAACCTTTTCCATTCATATTCGCTTTAATGCAACTACATTTCAATAAAGCTGTTCAATGTTGCAAACCAGCTTAAAGTAAAATTTCTCTCTCGTATCACCTTCAGCTCCAGGACTATACGAGTTGGTGTCTTGGCATTTCGCTCTGCTGACAGACAGACTGGGTGGGAGAAAAGAAAAGCAAAAAAGCGAACAAACCTGTCGTCCTGCTGATGCCTGGAGAGTCCCTGCAGCTCTTCACGTCACACGGCTTCCCACCAGCGACTCCACCATGGCCAGCCTCCTCCCAGGACATGTGTGTGCAGACTCCTGTTCAAGGGGAACACAAGGTTTTTAGGCAGACATATGTTGCTGGTTAACTCGGATCCCAGAAGGTGCTGGATGAGTAGCGATGCCTCCCCAATACCTTTCCACTATCCATAAAAGTTTTGCAAATCCAGCTGTCTCCCAGCCCCATCGTACAGTGTTTTTCCAGCTGCGTGCCATCTTTTTTAAAAGGAGGATTAAAAAAAAAATAAAAAATTGCCATACCATCTCATGTGAAATAGGATTTGGAGCCAGCAGGGCAGTCAGGTCTCCTAGAGAATCCCCTCTCCCAAATATTCACATTTGGATCCATATGGGCTTGATGAACAAAAAGGCAAAGAGTTTTTGGGGCTGGGGAGGACACTGTGGTTCAAATGGGGCTTGTAAAGAAAACACAAAAGGAGCCATTAAGAGAAGACACACAAGTCGAGAGATACTAACCACTTTTATTTTATAAATACAGATGAGCTTTCCTGCAATTACCAACATAGTTTTAACGTGTCATTTACTATGGGTTATTCTGGTTTTGCTTATTTTAAATACCTGGTCAAGCAAGGATAAGCCAATGCTGTTGTGCTTGCTATAAAAATAGAGTGGGATATGATCTTCCAAAACTAATATTCTCAAAAATCCCAGGAATTCTTAAGTGAGGGGAAAAGATCGCAATGAAATGTTTTCTCCACTTGAAGACATTTGCAGACATTTCACAGTGTCACAGCTGTGCAGGAACCTAAAGGCTCTTGACAGTTTAAAGCACACTGTAATATATCATCTCACCTTCAAAACCTACCATTTGTTTCTCTCCCACTATGCTATTTTCAAAGTAATTTAAAGGGGGTGTGTGTGGGGGGGGTGGAAATAAACACAAAAAAGAAAGCCATGAGGTGGCTGCAGTCTGTACAATCCCCCCATCCTCACAGCAACGAGAAGTTTGTTGATGTTTTAATTAGCCCTACGATGCTGTTCCCCTTCACGCCGCCTTCTATAGAGGCAGCGAGGAAAGGGGAAGAGAAACATGGGGACAATTTAAGGCCCACTAAAGATACATCCATAGAAAGCCCGTCAGAGAAGGTTTGTGCGGCAGATGCAGGAATCAACCATCGTGTTTGACACATGAACAATTACAGGGTTCAAACAGGAACAGCAACACGACGTCAGGGAGGAAAACCCGACTTCATTTGGTCGGGTGCAACCTGAGAAAATGCGCAACTAATGAAAAAAGAAATAAAAATCCAAAGTCCCGCTGATGCTCTACGAACCTTATGTCTCTTAATTGCACTGAGAGGCTCTGTGTTCGCTTCCGGAACACGGCCACTTCACACCTACTCTTTGGGTTGCTTTGAAAAGTGACCACCAGACACAAGCTAAAGCCTTTCTGTTATAGAGGAAAGTGAGTGCGCCTACAAACTGAAGGTGTGTGCTGCTTTGAGCATGCCGGATCCCATTTCACAGGGTGCACGACTGACTCAACCTTCCCTAAATTCACCTAAAATTATGCCGCTATCAGAAGACGGTAAGATACAGTCACAGTAGGGAGTATCTTACGCCCACTTCATTAATAAGGTGTTAATTTCTTGCTCTCTCTGCGCCAAAGCACAGCCAGAGCATCCTACCTATCTCCTCTAAGAGGATGGCAGTGCTTTCAGCTGCTGCGGTTTCCTTTAGGGAAGCTTTTCATGAGGTTGGAACAGAGGAGCTTATTCGGGGGGAGAAGATACTCATGCATATGTGCAACTTCATGCCCAAGTTTGCAGCTGGAATCACCTTCAGTGCCTTTACAGAATGGAGGTCTCTGCTTCTGGATGCTTCCATCCAGCGCATCGTCCTGGGACAGACCACAAATAACAAATGGGCATAGACAGGCTCGATCCAACAACTCAATTGCAGACACAACCGTTAAAAGCTAACAGAAGAAATGTGAATATAATTTTAATACAATCATTAAGGTGTTACCTGGAAAAAAAAAATAATGCATATTCTAGAACAGTGCTATTACGTATATTGGTTCTCACATACACGTCTTGTTTCGACAACAGATAGTCGAGATTATACATATCCACATTTTAAAACGTTAATTTCAGCTAGCCTTACGGTGAAGTTAGGAAAGAGACTAGGTCATTGGTTCAAAAGAAAGCATAGACCAGGGAGGGGGAAAAAAAAGCCAGGCATGATGAAGTGTTTTTTATTCTGCTATATATTTTTTATATTTGAGAGCTCACAACCGAGCCCAAATTCTTGGGTATACAATATAGAAAGCAAGAGCAATGAAATCCCAACTGAAACAAATACCAGGAATCACAAAGCAGGCTGCAAATTGCTTTCCCATTAGTGCAGCTGAACACATGTGCCCGTGGTAACCTACCTAACGGCAAACCGCACCTCCAGCGAACCGCTGGACGTTGCTTCCTTTAAAACACAGATGGTTAAAAAGGATATTAATTTCGACGAAGAATGTTAAGTGCCTCCCTTTCTACAGGTGGGTGGAGCGATTCCCCAAATTCCCCTAATTCCAAAGCGGTGACCGCATTTTCAGTCTGGGTTTTTATGAAGATGTCTGAAGTGCCTCGCAGCACGCTGTCCCCCCGTTAAGACACCTCGGAGCGGGGGCAGCTGAACCCCACTTCAGTAGGGAGTTCGTTAGGTCTCTGCTGATGAGGTCTGCGCCCCAGCAAAGCGGGGAACGGGCAGGCTGAGATTTTTTTTATAAGAAACCTCAGAGGCGGTTTAGTCCTCAAGGCTTCGACTGGTAGGAAGGGGTGAGGTTACACCACCGACTGAAGACCCATCAGTGCAAACCAGAACTTCAAAGGCTACGGAGCACAGCCAAGAGAAAGCTGTCCAATTATAACGAATTCATGGTATTTCTGTAACGCTGGCTACATTGCTCAAGAAAACACAGGAGTACATGGGAGAAGGTAAAGAGGTCTTGCCATAAATGTACTTTTAAATTAACTTTTTTTTTCCCTCTGAAAAGATTAAAATAAATTTAATTCTAAATAATAATTAAGTAATTAACAAATATTCATAGAAGGGCCTGATCAGCACTAGAAGTTGTTTCCAGGAAAGCCTTTTATAAATGGATTCCAATGCCTAAAAAAAATAATAATATTCCAACAGATTATAAATACCAGACATAAGAGGACTGGAAGCAGAATCAAAATTTACCTGGGCTGTGAATATACCATGATCCTGTGTTATCGTGCTTAAGTCCGTTTTGTCTAACACCATAGGAATAGCTTTAGCTTTTTTATTTTTTATTTTTTTTATAATTAATATAAAGAATAAGTGCAATTTAATCTCTATTCCAGATCACTGATTTCACCTCAATGTCTGCTATCAAATCCCTGTCCGAGCTCACTTGTCCGAACTTTTACGCGGCCTGCGGAAGCTGGACATGTTCTCATTCAGTGCATAGATCCTTCGAGAGAACTCCTCAAACTCCCCTAGGACTTGTTCATCGCACTCCACGGCCACGGCGTGCTCCACCGGGATGGAGTTAAAGTCTTCTAGCTGATCTCCCGGGTTGAAGCCCGTCGCTTCCATCCCCATGATCTCCTCCGCTTGTTCCACCGTGCAGCAAAGGACGGGGCCGAGCGAGGGACGAAACTCACGGGGCTGCTCGTTGCTCGCAGTGCCAGAGCACTCACTGGGCAGCAACGCCCCATTTATTGCACTAGTATGTCCTAGGAAAGACTCCTGCCGGTCTTGGGTATTGTTTAGGCTCCCGTTTTCACCATTTAAACTGCTGCACAAGTCCTCGCCTTTCTTGGTATTTCCTTTCGAGGAGTCCATAGAGGTATCCAAGGAAGAAGACAGCGATCCAGGTTTTTTATCTGACTCTCCGACACGGGCTGTGATGGCAACGGGCTGTGTTAAAGCAGAGTTGTAACTAGGAGGAGGAGTTTTGTACTGTAGTCTTTCGTTTCCCGTGCTGGCTCGTTTTCGGAGTCCTTTATCTGGAGAAGGAAGCCCACTGGAAAAGCCAATATCCAATCTGCCGAAGCTAGAGCTCTGTCTCTTTGGAACGGGAATTGCACTGGATGTATGGTGTCGATCACTATAAAAGAAGGAAAGGATAAATCACAGCTGTCAGGCATGCTCACGAGCAATACAGATGTTTAACCAAAGGCTGAAGCAATTATTTTATCACAACTCTGGGCTCCGTTTGGCCAACTACTTGTATCCTAAAGTGCTAAAACCCCAAACGTGTTTAATGCTGTGTGAACTGTAGAAGACACCCCCGAGGACAGCTTTACTGAAAACCGGTAAGATCGTGCAGGAACATTTACAAAGCTCCATGGGTTGAAGAGTCAATCACCCAAGAAACCACCACATTATGTTAATTTGCACTGTTAACACCGTTTTATAAGACCAAGCTGTACGTTATGAATTATTACTGTTGACTGTATATTTATGTATTTATGGCCTGTACTAGGCCATCATAAACTCTTCAAAAGTGAGTAATAATGGCCGAATCCTCTAAGAGCGACTTCTTCCAACAGTGGACTTTCCTGACAGCTGCACAAAGGAGAAAACCCACACTAACTTTGCTATTTGCAGAGGATTATTTTTGCCAGATCATCTGCTTTTCTGTGCCAATCATTCCAAAACCATTTTGGACAAACGTCAACCTCGGTTTCTTGAGGAACATGAACTAATCAAGCTTAATTTATAAGTTGGATTTTACTATTTAATACAGTTCCACAGACCACTTACACTGTCTCAGGGTCTGTAATTTGGAACATCCGCTTTACGTCATCTGGGGTGTGTTATGTGAATTTTCCTTCATCGGCTTAATCCTTATCCAAATATAATCACCATCCTATATGCAAATAGTATGTTGTACATTAACTTAAGCAACCGGTTCATTTTCCTTCCAAATTTTTTTTTAAAAAAAGCTATTAATGATACACTGAATACATAAGACTCAACTGATGTCAGCATGAGTCTCCTTCATTAACTCCATTTAAAAGAAACTCCTTCAACTCAAGGCCTGATACATTTTGGGGTCTGTCTTGCAGGGGAAAACCTTGGAACAGCATTTATAAGTAGTCCCTAGCGTGGATTGTTTTCACATTATTTCTCCTTTTTTTGCTCCCCTTTGTAAATAGGAGAAGTGTTACTGCAAAAAGTCCCTCTGTGAAAAATAAGCATCCCCACGGAAGGGCAGCGTGGAGAACTACCACTCTTTAATTTCCTCTCCCATCTTACCACCTCCCGGGCTGCCCCTTAATACACGCGTAGGGCTTCCTTCTCTTCCATAAAAACCCTCAAATCACCTTAAGGAAATGTTGCTTTTCAGAATTTAGACTTGCAGACAGTGAAGCAGAGAGATAAGCGCCACACAGGCAGGTAGCAGTAAAAATATCAGCTTTCTTCTTTGAGTTCAACTGCTGTTTCAGACCTTTTTAACGCAATCTCTGCGTTGCACTCTCAGCTTTGTTTGCAAAGATTTGGAGCATTCTTAAGAGAGATGACCAAAGAGAAGGCAGTATGGGCTACAGATGCTATTAAGTGCTGTATACATATGGTCTTGGAGAGCAGCCCTCAAGTCCCTTACTGACCAGAGACTTCAAAATACTTCAACCAACCCCAATACAATTAACCATTTATTTTTAAAATGATATAATATGACAAACAGAAGAATCTGAGGGGGGACACTTGTGAACTTTACTTGGGCAATGCGCATTGGAGACATACTGGGAATGGTCTGTTTTCCCCTTCCCTTCCCCCAGCTTACTGCTTTCGGCCTTGATTGACAAGATAAACGAATACTCAGTATTACTTATTTGATTAGATTATGTTTATTTTAAGTCTTAGATAGGAAAATTTTTCACCTTTCTTCTAGGTTTGCTGAAGCAAGAGCACAGGAAAAATAAGAGTGCTGTTTTCAGCTTTAACAGCAAAATGCAGCAAAACAGAGTATTTTGCTCTCTATCAAGTTGTTAGAAACCTTACAATTAAATGGTAGGTTTTAGGAATTCGCCCAAATTCCAAGATGTTCATGTATTCTCAAAGCCAGATACCATTCAAGACGCTTCTCTGGGTCCAAGGGCACATCATCCTATATTTACATGAACTAATTCCTCACAGATATGTGACAGCTGATTATTACAGTTCAAATTATAAGACACTTCATAATTAAGTAGATGGTGCTTTACAGTGCAAGATATCTAAGGTTTTGCTGCCTTTCCCACTCCAGATACAGAGATGTTGCAGACCTGAATTATCTCCCTTCTACTTGGATGAGGTGGCACGTACCATTGTAATTTGTGTGTCTTACCAAAGAGATGCGTCAAGATGCGTGTCATCAAATTATAGAATTGCCTAGGTTGGAGAGGACCTCTCAGATCATCGAGTCCAACCATCAACCCAACACTGACAAAAACCACCACTACCCCATGTCCCTCAGCACCACATCTGCCCGGCTTTTAAACACCTCCAGGGATGGTGACTCCAACACTGCCCTGGGTAGCCTCTTCCAATGCTTGGCAGCCCTTTCGGGGAAGAAATTTTTCCTAATATCCATCCTAAACCTCCCCTGGCACAACATCAGGGCATTTCCTCTTGTCCCATGGCCTGTGCCCTGGGAGAAGAGACCGACCCCCACTGGCTACCCCCTCCTTTCAGGGGGTTGCAGAGAGCGAGAAGGTCTCCCCTCAGCCTCCTTTTCTCCAGGCTGAACATGCCCAGCTCCCTCAGCCGCTCCTCACCAGACTTGGGCTCCAGACCCCTCACCAGCTCCGGTGCCCTTCTCTGGACACACTCCAGCACCTCAATGTCTTTTTTGTGGTGAGGGGCCCAAAACTGGACACAGCACTCGAGGTGGGGCCTCACCAGTGCCCAGTACAGGGGGACCGTCACTGCCCCGGTCCTGCTGGCCACACTGTTCCTGATACAAGCCAGAATGCTGTTGGCCTTCTTGGCCACCTGGGCACACTGCTGGTTCATATTCAGCTGGCTGTCGACCACCACCCCCAGGTCCTTTTCTGCTGGGCAGCTCTCCAGCCACTTTTCCCACACCTTGAGGCACAGAAACAAGGCCAAGCAATGGCTGCGTGCAATGGAACAAGGCAGGAAAGGCCTCCCTCCTCCCCTCTTCTGTACAAAACCAAGCCCGAAGCACAGGCTGGGATAAGACTTGCTGCTAAGAGAAGCCTAAACCTGACACGAGTCTTGAGGAGTACAAAAAGGAGCCTCCAGGCAGGAGAGCGATGAGCTTTGTGCTACAAGGGCTTGGACACATGCACTGGGCTGATCCATCACCTTGTGGCTCTAAATGCAGGAGGCTCAAAATAACGAGATGGGCAGAGGGCTCTGTGCTAAATCTAGTATTTTAGGTTGGGAGAAAAACCCTGTTGATGAAGTTTGCTTTGTTTTGATTGTACTGTATTGTCAATTCAAGATCCAAAAGGCAACACACTTGATTTTGCAGCTCTAGAATGACCTGTACATAAGGTGTTCCTAAGTTTGGACCTATTTGACAAATCCGTTGTCTAATACCATTTAAAATAGTGAGCACGTATGCAGTTCTTATACAAGCTCCTTTTCAAACTCGAAGGGCGCTTATTGCCATCCCTTTCCAAAAGAAATGAGCTGTTCCCACAACCAATTCCAGTATTACATCCCTTGCAACAATAAAGATAAAAGTAATTCTTCTGAGTTTCTATCAAGATTTTAGGGATGAGTCAAATGGGAATGTATTCCTGCTGAAACTGGAACCCAGAAGGGCAGATTCCAGAGAAACAGCCCCACATATCTGAAATAAAAAAAAAGCAAGACTAGGAATAATACAAGATGCACAGGAAGAAAACGAGAACTTTTTTCCCCCACATACAACAGAAGCAACAGGACAAGAGGAAACGGCCTCAAGTTGTGCCAGGGGAGGCTTAGATTGGATATTAGGAACGATTTCTACACCGAACGGGTTGTTAAGCATCGGAACAGGCAGCCCAGGGAAGGAGTGGAATCACCATCCTTGGAGGTATTTAAAAGCCAGCAGACGTGGTGCTGAGGGACATGGGTTAGTGGTGCTTTTTGTCAGTGTTGGGTTGATGGTTGGACTTGATCATCTTAAAGGTCCCTTCCAATCTAGACAATTCTACGATGCCATGCACAGATGTATCATGTTAGTTGTTCTAGAGACAGTTTGGGTCCAGATTCACTAAGGGACTTCAGCAGTGACAGTCAGAACAGACTATATGCCAGCTGCAGAAGTTACGGTAAAAGACACTTGTATCCTTTGCAAAGTAGGATCATAGAATATTGAGTGCACCCTCAGTAAGTTTGCAGATGACACCAAACTAGGTGGGAGTGTTGATCTGCTTGAGGGTAGGAAGGCTCTACAGAGGGACCTGGACAGGCTGGATGGATGGGCCAAGGCCAACTCTGTGAGGTTTAATAAGGCCAAGGGCCGGGTCCTGCATTTCGGTCACAACAACCCCAAGCAACGCTACAGGCTTGGGGAAGAGTGGCTGCAAAGCTGCCCAGCAGATAAGGATGTGGGGGTGCTGGTGGACGGCCAGCTTAACATGAGCCAGCAGTGTGCCCAGGTGGCCAAGAAGGCCAACAGCATTCTGGCTTGTATCAGGAATAGCGTGGCCAGCAGGAGTAGGGAAGTGATGGTGCCTCTGTACTGGGCACTGGTGAGGCCTCACCTCGAGTGCTGTGTTCAGTTCTGGGCCCCTCTGTACAAGAGGGACATTGAGGTGCTGGAGCGTGTCCAGAGGAGAGCTACCAGGCTGGTGAGGGGTCTGGAGACCAAGTCATCTGAGGAGAGGCTGAGGGAGCTGGGCATGTTTAGCTTGGAGAACAGGAGGCTGAGGGGAGACCTCATTGCCCTCCACAACTCCCTGAAAGGAGGTTGGAGAGAGGTGGGTGTTGGCCTCTTCTCCCAGGTGAATAATGACAGGACCAGAGGAAATGGTCTGAAGCTGCGGCAGGGGAGGTTCAGATTAGATATTAGGAAGAATTACATTACTGCAAGAGTGCTCAGGCACTGGAACGGCCTGCCCAGGGAGGCGGTTGAGTCACCATCCCTAGAGTATTTCAGAAACATCTAGGTGTGGCACTTCAGGGCATGCTCTAGTGGCAGAGATTGTAGGTTGTTTGGCTGGACTCGATGATCTCAAAGGTCCTTTCCAACCATGAAGATTCCATGTGTTGGGTTGGAAGGGACCTTTAGAAGGTCATCTAGTCCAACCCCCCTGCAGTGAGCAGGGACATCTTCAACTAGATCAGATTCTTCAGAGCCTCATCAAGCCTGTCCTTGAATGTCTCCAGGGATGGGGCCTCCACCACCTTTCTGGGCAACCTGGGCCAGTGTCTCACCAACCTCATTGTAAAGAACTTCTTCCTAATGTCTGATCTAAGCCTACCCTGCTCTAGTTTAAAACCATTGCCCCTCATCCTATCGTTACAACTAAAAGAAGAGTTTGATGTCAAAGAATCAGATCTGCAACACCCCGTAAAGCAGTGAGGTTTTCCTGTCTCCTGGATTTAGGCACGATGACAGGACAGATTTATAGGAAATTCTGCCATTTCTCTGCATTGTATTCAACCCTCCACAGGTTGAAATAGGCATTTAAGAGATTAAAATCTAATCCAGGAAGAATTTCAAGCCGTACCTTGTGGATTTACGTACAGATGAGCGTTTCTTAAAATAGTCACAAGGCTATCTACTCTGTACACAGTATTTTAGTGATAAATGCTCTTGCCTGAAACTTAAGCAGTCAGAAGAGGGTGCAGACAAATTACACGCACAGTGGTCTAAACACCAACCAGCCTATAGACAGGTCTGTAGGGGATCCTCCTGTTGAATATACCACCCTGCAGCACAAGATGCACGGTCAAAAGAGTACGAGCCATCTCAGAAGAGGAGGACACGTAGGGAAAGAAGAGCAGAAAGCAATCCTGGGTTTAATCCTAGCTCCTGAAGATGCACACCATCACGCAAAGCGCAATTAGTTATTGGAGAGACTGAACTCAAGGCAAAGCCTCTTCACCATCTGAACGAGTAATACCTGCTGCTCTTACTGGTTGGGCTGGACTGTGCTTCAAACTTGCTCAAATTCATTTCTCTTAGATCAGACTCTTTAAAGGGCAAAGACTTAAGCATGATATAAGACTGTCTAATTACTAAACCCCAAATTACCTTCAGCAAGCGCTGATCAGCCCAATTTAGGCACAACAGCAACCTTTCTATGCAGCAGCAGAAATTTAAGGGTCTGAGTAAACCAACATGAGAACTGTGGCATCTAATTAGCTGGAGAGAAGCAGCTTTTACAAACTGTTCCGGTGGGCATGTAAATTTAAGTTCCTCCTAAAAAGAAACATGCCTAAATTCCTTTGTAAATCTAGGCCTTACAGGCAAATGGGGGAGGAATTAATTAGTTTGCAGGACCAGGAGAGGTTTTTTTAAGAGCTTGTTATGACAAGGCTATTCAAGCTAACACGTTATGTATGCCTGAACAATATCTCTTTAGTCCAGCAGCCAAAAAAATCTTCCCTTTTTTAGTAAGTTGAACTGGCAGAATGATCTATATTAAGTGATCTAACAGCCTAAATGGAGCAGCAATACAAAGCTAATCTCCCTCGTCTACAAAATAACTTTCCAGTTAATAGAGTACATAAGGGCTGCCCCACAGGGCAGTGAAACAGGAATGATCTTCATTTATCATGCAAGTGTTCAAACTAATGAATTAGAACAAAAAGCACTTGCAGCCAGGTTCCTTAAGCTACACGCAATGAAACAGACCTTACTTAAGACTGCAAAACCAGGTTTTAAGCTGCTGGAGACATAAGCGGGCAGATTTCTGAAACCCTCCATTGCTGCCAATAAACAGGAATAGGATGGGTTTAGCTTCAGTGAGGAATAAATACAGGGATAACAGTCCAAATCTGAAAAAGCAGGAATGAAGTCAATAGAATGGCTTAACTGCTTATCAAATATTATCTAAGGCATTTAAATAAAAGTAAATATGCATGAAGGACTTTGGAGACCAGCCATCTAAAAGTCATTGCCTAGGCTCCTTCCACAGTCACTGGAGAAAGAAAAGGAGCACTGGAGAGGAGTGGGTAACACCCTATTGAGAACACCAGTGGTGTTCCCCAGGGCTCAGTGCTGGGTCCGGTATTGTTCAACATATCCATCAACGACCTGGGTGAGGGGACAGAGTGCACCCTCAGCACGTTAGCTGATGATACAAAGCTGGGAGGGGTGGGTGACACACCAGAAGGCTGTGCCACCATCCAGTGAGACCTGGACAGGCTGGAGAGTTGGGCGGAGAGGAACCTAATGAAATGCAACAAGGGCAAGTGTAGGGTCCTGCACCAAGCTAGGAATAACCCCATGCACCAGCATAGGTTGTGGCTGACCTGCTGGAGCGCAGCTCTGAAGAGAGGGACCTGCGAGTCCTGGTGGGCAACAAGTTGCCCACGGGCCAGCAATGTGCCCTTGTAGCCAAGAAGGCAAATGGTCTCCTGGGGTGCATTAAAAAGAGTGTGGCCAGCAGGTGGAGGGAGGTCATCCTCCCCCTCTGCTCTGCCCTGGTGAGGCCACATCTGGAGTCCTGGGTCCAGTTCTGGGCTCCCCGGTTCAAGAACGACAGGGAACTGCCAGAGAGTCCAGCATAGGCTACAAAGATTATCACGGGAACGAAGCAGTTATCTGATGAGGAAAGGCTGGGACTGTTTAGCTGGAGAAGACTGAGAGGGGATCTCATCAATGCTCAGCAAGAGCTAAAGGGCAGGTGGCAAGAGGATGGGGCCAGACTCTTCTCAGTGGTGCCCAGGGACAGGACAAGGGGCAACGGACACAAGCTGGAACACCAGAAATTCTGTCTCAACACGAGGAAAAACTTCTTTCCTTTGAGGGTGGCAGAGCCCTGGCACAGGCTGCCCAGAGAGGTGGTGGAGTCTCCGTCTCCGGAGAGATTCACAACCTGCCTGGACACGTTCCTGTGCAACCTGCTGTAGGTGACCCTGCTCTGGCAGGGGGTTGGACTGGATGGTCTCTGAAGGTCCCTTCCAACCCCTGCCATTCTGTGATTCTGTGGTTTATGACCAGTGGGAAAATCGTACTCTTTTGACCACAGGGGCAACTAGTTTAAGCTGAGTGACGGGTGTCTAGAAGGCAAACATGAGAAGATGAATAGCTCTCTGTGTACCTTTAAGGAGAATAATGGTCATAGTCTTGCAGGCAAGCAAAATAAAAATCAAATGGCTCTAGGTACAGTGGGTTAAGCAGTTAAGTCAAAGCATCTTTTCCTGTTCCATCGCCTCATTCCAGGTGAGAATGAGAAGTCAGATTGAGGTTTTGATTCAAAAGTAATGTTTACAGAGAGGCACAGAGCTCAGAAATAGTAAGTTGCTATTAATCTTCATGCAAACAAGCAGCTGACAGAGAGTCTCTATGCCGTTTGCATCTTCCTTGAGGAAAAAGCTGTACTGTTACCAGAAGTCATAGCACTGCATCAAGGCAAAGCCCAGAGAAAGAGATGCTTTATCAGCTTCACAGCTCATGGAATTAATATATTAAAAAAAAAAAAAAAAGTAAGTCATGCTAGATAACTAACATCCAATTGCCCAGAAACTTTAGAGAATGTAAAGTATCATCACTAGTGAGAAGTGCTTGGCTTGCAGGAGCACAGCCCTTTACTCTACAAAGGTACAACCCTGACCTGAATTACTGGGGTTGAACTGGTTCAGCTTCCAGCCACAATTACTTGGTCAACCTTCTGAGACAGCAAACAGATGTGGACACCTGTCCAAAAAGAACGGCTTGCGACTCGTGGCGTATAAAACCTGATTTGATGAACTGTCATCAGGCCTTAATGACTTTTAGTCATCGAGTTGGATCAGACTAGGGCTGGTTACGTATAGGAGTGCGTATAGTTCCTATCAGGAAGGAGGATTTCTAAATTAAAAAAAAAAGAAAAGAAACCTCAGATTTATTGGACATTATAGATAAGAGAATTACATCATCACCAATCTCAACGTTTCAATTGCATCCAAATCTCAAAAGCCAGTTCATAACAGTGGAACTTCAGCTGTAAATTTTGCTGGCAGCAAAATTACAAAGTAGTTGTTTTCTCCCCAAAATATTCATTTTCACTGGTTATAATTAGTCCATTTGGGCATTCTGACAGACCTCGGGCACGACACGGACTCCGCGCTGCAGACAGGCGAGATGAAGTGACTGAAGTAGGACAGCAGCATTTCTGAAGCTATTTTCTTAGGGAACCGATTCTGGTTGTAATCTGTTTGCAGTTTTGATAAAAAGAAACAGTTTCTTCAAGTCAGATTCACTTGTGATTATTTAATCTGTCTGCAAGGGGCTCGGAGAAACCGTAAAGCAGTATGAGAGACAGAATACAATTCACAGGCTCAAATATGTATCTTTTCCTCCCCACAAAATGTTTCCTCTGAGGGACATTACTGGATCACAGCTGGTCAAAATACTAAATCTTGATTGTCTGGCCAAAAGCCAAAATCCACAGCTACAGCTCTTTGGTATGAGAATACTTTGAAAAAAAAAAAAAAAAACTTAAACACCATTTGATCTTTTTCGTTGCAAACTATGACCTCATGGCAGTAAGAACGCTAAATGAAGGTGTTTAAGTTGGTTTATAGCCATCTGAAATGTTTGAAGCTCCAAGTGCAGCTCGGAGCCAACCTCATGTCAACTGTGCTAAAAAGCAATAATAGTTTCTCACCTTCTTAGAGATTACTGGTTAAATAACGCACAATAGTGACAGAGCTGCAAAAGGAGGCTGCCAATATGAAATTAAGGTGAAATTGCGTCTTTTGGCAGCTAAGAAATTCTGACACACGCTTTTTAAAAAAAAAAAAATCTTCATAAATTAAGCTACCAGAATTTTCTTTACTTGAACATTAAGTTTTAGGCTTCTCTTGAATTTAGCAGTATATGAATCAAGACGTACCTTTGAAACACAGATTTAAGCCTTGGCACGCAAGTATTTTTGGGTAAAGCTTTTAAAGGCAGGCTCAAAAGGACATCTCCTTGACTACAGACAGGACCTTCTAAAGGAGTGTCTCTTATTTGCCAACATTAGATAAGCCTATTGTCTAATCTATTCACTAGGAAAAAAGTTTCCTTCTCACTGGACTGCTCAGGTCTGCAGTGCGCTCTTTACTTGCTGTTAATAACCACAAATAGTATCCCTCAAAAGGTACACAGAGTAAATAAAATTAAGCTGAAGAAAAGGAGAGAAAATGAAAGAGTCGCTTGATTTAATGCAACCGTGACCTAAAGAGCCTGGCTTGTGAAAGATAAATCCGAACATGCAAAAAGGAATCAAACAATGTTCAAAATGCACAGACTTGGTCTCTCTCAAAGGCTGGAATAATCTGCATACTCAAAAGAAAAAGAATTTAAGAGAAAAACTGCATGGGGCCTTTTGCATCAGCAAAAGTTAATCTTAAAAATAAACTGCTTTTCTGGAAGCCAGTGAGACTCCAGGACTAAAAAAAATTGAAAGCTAGAGAATTATTCCCAAAAGGAAACAGAAAAGATATGGGGGACCGCAACTGAGACAGTCTAAATCCACAACAACTCTGGCTCATCATCTTTCACCTGAAGAGTCAACATCCAGATCTGAGATCAGAAAAATATGTTTCTGCAGTTCCATAGCCTCCATAACAGTGTGTGCGGGAACCAACTGATCTGTCTTGATTTCATCTACGTACAGAACAAATAATATTTTGCAGTAGGGGTAAGGGGGAAGAAAAGCAAACACAGCAGAGTATAGGTGCCAGGAGAGATATGAAGAGGGAAGCAGAGCTTGTAGACCCGCAGGCTTGCTGCCATAAATCACGCGTGTTGGGATGTGAAAACACGTATTAATCATTGAAGTGTTATGCCTGAGAAACCCAAACAAGATGAATCTCGCCAGGCACAGGGATCCAGCAACAACGCAGTTAAACCTTGATGCAAAGGCATCGGACTCCGCAGACCTTCAAGATGGCCAAGGGCTGCCCCAGAGCTTCAGACAGAGCAACAGAGTTCATGAAAGTCTGAAGCTGAGACTTTAAAGACAAATTTGCTCTGATAGAAGTGTGAACTAGATGGGCTCTTCTACGAAAGCTGTGAGGTCATTTTCATAGAATGGTTCAGGTTGGAAGGGACCTTAAAGACCATCCAGTTCCAACTTCCTGCCCTGGGCAGGGACACCTCCCACCAGACCAGGTTGCTCCAAGCCCCGTCCAACCTGGCCTTGAACCCCTCCAGGGATGGGGCAGCCACAGCTTCTCTGGGCAACCTGGGCCAGGGGCTCACCACCCTCACAGCCAAGAATTTCTGCCTGAGATCTCATCTAAATCTTCCCCCTTTTGCAGTTTGAACCCATTACCCCTTGTCCTATCACTATGTGCCCTTGTAAAAAGTCCCTTTCTCCAGCTTTCTTGTAGGCCCCCTTCAGATACTGGAAGGGGCTCTAAGGTCTCCCTGAAACCTTCTCTTCTCCAGGCTGTTGTTTGCTTGTTTTTAGTCTGAAGGAGTAAAGAAAGTATTTTGTACTCAAATCTAAACTGATGCTTATCAGATAAAGAGGTTAAGCCTGAAACAGCTATGTATTTCAGTTACCCTGAATATCTAACGGATTCAATTCTATTCCAGACAGCACAGAAATACAAAGGTCTCTAGTCAAACGCTAACATGAGGACGCTGCATGGGCTCGGAGTTAAAACCAGTCCTGTTTAAAGAGAAACTAAGTACAGTGTATGTATTGCTTTTTTCCCAGCGTGATGATGATTTGACAGAACTTAAATTCAGCAATAATCAGCTACAGGGCTGAGAAAGGAAACCGAAGACCAGCAACGCTGAACCCAAACCAGGCGCTGCGGGTGAATCTGTAGATAAGAAAACCCCCTCACTGCCTCACATGTTCCTGCTCTCATCCTGCAAACGAAGGATGACGTGGAAACACTTTACTGACTACGCTTTGCGGCAGAGGGTATCAGACGACTCACCTACAGCATCCTAAAAACAAACAATTCCTTCAAATCTTCATTTTAACAGCTGGTGGCTTTTATGCTTGTTAAAATATAAGTAATCAGATATTATCCACAAGCCAGTGGGCATTTGTACACTCCTACGTATGTGCTCAACTGCAATGCCCGGTTATGAGAGTCTAGCCAGTTTTCCCCTTGAGCTAGACTCCCTGCAAAGCCCCATTTCCATTTATATTATAAGGAAGTACTAAGAAGCATTGTTTAGAATCATTAGCCTTAAAAAAAAAAAAAAAAAATGTTAAAAATGAACAACTATTCATACAAGTTTTGGAGGTGAGAAGGAAATGAGGCATAGACAGTCACAGGGGAGGGAAGGAGGGAATGTGATACTCCCGGAGAACTACGCTTAATATTCCTACATGTTTTGAAATATTATCCAGCCAAAAAGTGTGTTTTGTCTTGCTAATGGCTGTGTATCACCTACGGGGAAAAAAAAAACAAACGCCCTGGTTGTACGATGGCAAAACATCTTAAGGCATAACTAAAGCTTCCATGATCAGTTCTTCAAAGCCAGCGCACACCAGACGGGAAGAAAGATACTCACGCTTTGAAAACGATTCCCATTTAACAGAGTCATCCCATCCCTGCTTACTCAAGACCGAAGGAGACATCCATGATCCCCACCCCTCCCGCTCTACTGATGAGTACACACAAGTGCTACAGAAGTCATGGTTTAGGTAAAAATCTGAGGATTTTTACATCATAGAGATGGATACCATGCAAAAACACCTGGTAATATTTTCCTGATGAAGAAAGCTTTTCTTTATATATCTTGCTGGGGGATAAGAAAAGCAGGGAGAATCTTTTCAGCTGTGCTTGAAATTACTGACAGAATAAAACCGCACAAGGGACTGAACTTCCTTTTCTCAGGGCCCGTTTATTTCCACGGTTTTGTTGAATCTCCATCAGGCAACACTTTTTACGGTATTGCTCAAAGATGCTACTTTTTCCACTCCTGTATTTGTTTTCCTTTGCCAAGACTCTCCTCCCAGAAATAAGTGATTTGGACAGTAGCTTGGAGTTCACCTGGATCAGCATTTCTGTGCAAGGAATGAAAGGTAACAAAGGCAAAGAGTGACACAGAAATAAGGGCTGGCAGGAGCCGTGTCGTGACGACGTCCCATAGGATTTCCATCACCCGTACCCACTGAAGCAGAATTTTTGTCCCAAGGGTCTGATATATTGAGCTGTGCTACTCCAGGGCACTACCCCCGTTTGAACCCTGCTCTTATAATTTTCAAATGGAGCAGTAATAGCAAGCTTGCTTTTGTTTTTGGATAAAAGGATGCGTGATCACACACTGTCTTTAGAAGTGATGTGGTGCTCTTCCCATGTTCGGCATATTGCAGGAAAAAAATAAAAAAGAGACTTTTAGAGCTTAGCAACATTTTAGGACCCTACTAAAACACAGCAGTAAGAACGCTATTGGAATAGTAAAATCCTTTAAAAGTTGCAGAAACAAGTACTTAAGAGAAGGCTGTTTATCAGCAGTTTTGTCCCTGTTTTTCAACCCAAAACTATTTATCACGTACCACTTTTTCTGCATTAATTTCAGACAAGTATTCCCATCACTACAAATATCCACATTATGCTACGCTGCCTCTACACCTGTCGGGCAGGTCATGGCAAGGGACCAGTCTGCATTAGCTAATAAAGGCCTCGCTACTTCTGTTGGTTGAAAATGTAAGGAATTCAGATATAGTATGAATAGCACTAAAAAGCTTTAACTCCTCTGTTAAAGAAGGGCCAGTGACACAATGTTTAGTGTCATTTCTCATCAGGTTTAAAGACTAATTCAAGCCTGGTTTATAAGTCTCTCCTAAAAGCCATATACTAGTCCAAAAATATTTAGGTTTGGCTATTAGTGCTTTGTAGTTCATTATCTTATTAGGAATAACTGGTTTCCGTTAGGAAGACTGGAAGCACTCTTTCATCTTAATTAACATGCCAGAAGAAATTATTTCTCAGATCAACTGAAGCGGCGAGGGAATCTATATCCATATCCATCACCAGAGCATCTGGCAGCAAAACCTGGTGGGGTTACCTCATGCTGGATGAGATTTTCAATACCTTGGAGGATCCAGGGCACCTGCATGGGGCCAAGTATGACCCACGGACCACACAAGACCTTTGGAGCAGCGAATAATTAACTTAGGGATCCTAAAATGGCACACTGCTACGTTTGGGTGGGATTCAGGCACCCAAAGAACAAAGATGCAAATGCAGGACAAAATAATTGCTCAAGGTAAGAGGCTGCATGAGTGCACACAATTCAAAGACCATAAATTAAAAAAAATGAGAATACAAAGCATGTAACACCTGCACAAATACACTTGCTAGTGAATTGTGCCTTCCACATTTACTAAAGTTTATCTCAGTGGGTTTAAGGAGAATTGGTCAAGCCTCACGCTCAAAGAGCTGCTGCAAGAGAAGTCTACACTAACTTTAGTCTTAGAAAATCAAAGCCAGTCTGCTTTGATTTTCTACCCAGACAGTAGAGAGAGAGTCTGGATCCTCCAGAGTGAACCAGAGCAGAAGTGCCCAAGATTTCCCTGGAAGGTTACTATAACCTTCAGATACTCATTAATGTAGCTTCCCATTTAGCAACAATACTCCACATGCAGCAGCTGCTTTCATTAGCAGTAAAAATGCCCAACACAAACTGTGCTTATTATAATTCACCCCCCCCATGCAGCTCACTGGAATTACACATTTAAAGCAACTGGGAAGGCGGGTACCAGCCAGTCTGAGAGCTGTTCTGCTAAGGTTGTTATGCCTTTCTACCCTCCTGGACTATCACAGAATCATGGGATGGTTAGAGTTGGAAGGGACCTTAAAGATCATCCAGTTCCAACGCCCTGCCATGGGCAGGGACACCTCCCACCAGCCCAGGTTGCTCAAAGCCCCGTCCAACCTGGCCTTGAACACCTCCAGGGAATACCATATTACAGAAGGTGCATCTACTACCAACCCTTAGACGTAGTCCTGAAAGAATGATGAATTCATCTCCCTGTAGCAAAGAACATGGCTTTTCAAACAGTCTTCCTCTGTCCCCCCGACTCCTGCAAGAAGTGTTGTGGGCCCATCACATGGATGATATTACAAAAGCAGAAGAAAATAGAATATTGTGGACATCTTGAATGGCCTGTATTTTGGGGAAGTCACAAGTCTTCCCCAAGCATGCTGAACTCTTGTGAAGAGGACCTGCTTGTTCGTGAAAAATCCTTACATCGAAATTTTATGTAGCATCCACCTTTTTCTTTTTAATTACAAAAAAAATTTAAAAAAATACTTACCATCTAACCATTAGCCCAAGCTCCATGAAGTTTTTCAGGTTAGGAAGAGTTTGCCTTAGGTCTGGAGTACTCAGCCCATGCTGATACCTAAGCTACAAAACCAGAAAAAAAAGAAATTAGCACCGCTTTCCAAATCCCAGATTCCGATGAATATAACATTATGGTCAGTTAATTTACTAGGGTTTCAAAAAAAGTGTAGGATAATCAAGCAATTCCAAGAGATCTCTTCTCCTTAAGGAAATGTTCCATTTAATACTCATAACCTCCTATTAGCAAAACCCACCCAAGAACAGGGACAAAATAATCAGTCAATCTGACTGTTAAACCTCATTACACTTTTTCCATTTCCTATCTGTAACAGGAGAGCAGCCTCACAGCTTAATAAGAATACAGCCATTAAGTGAAAGGACCGAATTCCAACACAATGTTCTATATTCACCGATTCAAAACATTTATTTGCGCATGTCATCTGTCACCCCGAGGGTATCAATGCACGCTGGAATCAGCAGTGGAATTATTTCAGCAACATCAACTCGGGAAAATACGTACTGCCACACAACCCATCTAAATTTGTGTTCCTTATACAGTTTCCATCAAGATTTAAACTGCTGCGATTATTCTCATAATTAAACCCAGCATTTAAATAAAATGCCATGTCGCTAAGAGAAAGGCGTCAAACATTGACTGACTTTAACCCAAGTATTAACTCCTTTGTGGGCACAAACATAAATGAAAAGATTTGATACAGTGACTCCATGCAAACCGTAACTTGTTTTTACCCTCAGATGATCAAATCAAGCACACACGATATAACTCTCACTGCTGGTAATTATAAACTACTTCGTAAATAAGTCCCCAAACAAAAAATGCCTCCAAAGAGAAGGGCACGTGGAAGGGAAAAAGTCTTCATTTCTTTCAAGTGTGAATCTCAAAACTTCATGGAAACTTTGCAGGGAAATTCATCCCTCGTGCGGTTAAAATTGAGGAAAAAAAATATCCCTAAATTCCAGTACCTTTAAGACTATCAGAATGAAGCAGCATCAACTTAATGTGCAGTTCTCAGCAGATGCTAACGTGCTCTAGAAGTCACAGCTGCCCTCCAATATACACATACAATAACTACACAAATTCGATACTGATAGCGCTACTTGGTGAAACATGGGATACTCCCACACAAAGTGAAATTTGATATTTTTTTTTTTTTTAGAATTAGAATTAACACGCCTGTTTCCATAATTCAGGAAAGTAAGGTGTAGGAAAGCATCCTCTAAGCTAGAAAGATGTTTGACTTCTCCCAAACAATGGCCCAATCGGTTTTTCCACTGAAAAAGACTCTTGAAATTGGGACTGATTTCTATGCTTGTCTGACTTTTAGAAAGAAAAATAGCTTTGGAAGAAAATCATCCTCAGTACTGCATTGTACAACAGGAGGCCATTTATTACCCCGTTTATTATTTCCATATGGACACACTCAAGTCATATGGTGGGCTTGGATTCATATTTTCTGCTACAATGATAGAACCTGGATTAAGACAACCATACAGTATAAATTACTAAACGATCACCACATTCTCCTGATGGGATTACGGTGGATTTGGTTAACCAAAGAACTAGCCTGGGGCAAAAGAAATAAAAAAAAAAAAAAAAAGGAAAAAAAAAAATCAAACCCATTACATTTGTTCCTCCTACTAAAATCAAATGTTCATAGAATACCCCTTTTTATAGTCATCCTTAAATTCTAAGGTTTCAGAGCATGAAAAGAATTGGATTAAGGGATCTCTCCACTTCCAACAGCCAACACCAGAGGAACGCAGGCAAGACTCTTCTACCAAAACATGAGAAAAATACTGTTTCTGCTAAAACCCATTTCCATCTTGCAAATAGTAGAGACGCAGCGTAAGTAAAGTTAGGATGTAAGTTTTGTGAAGCTGCTAGGAAAAAAAATAAATTTAACTTTATAAACTGCATTCTATTTTGGCTTTGTAATAGCTTAAAATGAAAGCAATATTGCCTTATGTGTCTGTATCAATACAAGCTGACGATGACGTATTCACGAAACAAACCTACAAATAATTCCAGAAGGTGTTGAAAAACTCATCTGCTTTCTAGTGTCAGAAAATAATAATGAAAATAATAATAATAAAAAAAAAAAAGAGTCGGAGCATCAGAGCCATCAGTCACTTCTCACGTTTTAGTCTGGTTCCAAAATTACCTCCCCATTAATGCAACAAGGTTACGTCCTGCTTCACAGTGCTCTGCAGTAATCTCACAGACCCCGAAAAAGAAATCTCTGCTTCCGCTGAATGACAGAACCCACCACACATATAGCACACCGCAAACAGGAGCATGGAGGCAGAAGAAAGACGGAGGCAGAAGAAAGACGGAGGCAGAAGAAAGACGGAGGCAGAAGAAAGACGGAGGCAGAAGAAAGACGGAGGCAGAAGAAAGACGGAGGCAGAAGAAAGACGGAGGCAGAAGAAAGACGGAGGCAGAAGAAAGACGGAGGCAGAAGAAAGACGGAGGCAGAAGAAAGACGGAGGCAGAAGAAAGACGGAGGCAGAAGAAAGACGGAGGCAGAAGAAAGACGG
Organism: Chroicocephalus ridibundus; assembly: GCF_963924245.1. Classification (NCBI taxonomy): domain Eukaryota; kingdom Metazoa; phylum Chordata; class Aves; order Charadriiformes; family Laridae; genus Chroicocephalus; species Chroicocephalus ridibundus. Next base: position 7,780,283 of record NC_086284.1, read on the forward strand.
AGGCAGAAGAAAGACGGAGGCAGAAGAAAGACGGAGGCAGAAGAAAGACGGAGGCAGAAGAAAGACGGAGGCAGAAGAAAGACGGAGGCAGAAGAAAGACGGAGGCAGAAGAAAGACGGAGGCAGAAGAAAGACGGAGGCAGAAGAAAGACGGAGGCAGAAGAAAGACGGAGGCAGAAGAAAGACGGAGGCAGAAGAAAGACGGAGGCAGAAGAAAGACGGAGGCAGAAGAAAGACGGAGGCAGAAGAAAGACGGAGGCAGAAGAAAGACGGAGGCAGAAGAAAGACGGAGGCAGAAGAAAGACGGAGGCAGAAGAAAGACGGAGGCAGAAGAAAGACGGAGGCAGAAGAAAGACGGAGGCAGAACTCTTCTTCCTCCTACTCTTACCCTCTGCCATCATTAGTAAGGACTGTTTTTTTTCCCCCCAAACCATGAAGCATTTCTCATACCCTTTTCCTTAAGTTTAATATCTTTTAACAGCCAACACCACACATACAGGGATGGTTACTCCCCCTCATCCAATAACTAGTAAGACACTGAACGATAGTAACAACCTTCACCTGCGACCTGTTACAGTAGGATTCATAACATCAAAATCAATTTTAAAAAGAGAAAAATGTAGGGAGAGGACACCTGCTTTGCTCATGAGAGTTAAAAGGAATTTAAAGATTGAGCTTTGCATGATGGAAGGTGAAAAGAAGCATGAAGGAGACCAGTGAAACATGAAGTTGGGATAGGAACATGACAGCAGAAAGAGGTGACCATGTGCTGTCTCGATTCCCCGAAGAAACTGAGTTCACATTTCAATTGTTGAAATTAAACATCATCCATCTCTACCTGCCCCACGTAAAGTTTCCAAAGGAACCAAGTATCACTTGCAAAAGCAGCATTTTATTTAAAGGTCCAATTATTCCTTCAGGATATCAGGGACCCGGCCATCTGAAGAAAACGTGCCTGTTTTAATTCAAGTGAACAAATGTCCAAGATTTGGTTCACATTCATGACTGCGTATTCTCCACGGGGCTGTGAGTACATCATTAATGATGTTCAACTAATAAAATATTAATTGCCATTTCCTTACTAATGTTTAGCTCCTCTATACAGCTTTGTTTTCCCAAGTGCTGTGTGAAACGTTGCTTGATTGAACAAAAACACGTAGTAAACACGAACTGGAAAACAAACGAGCTAAAGACACTTCAGCCAGGGGTCCCAGCCTGCTCTCACACCAGTTACCAGCGACACCTACTCCACAGAAGCAAGACGTAGCAGATGAGGTGCATCGTATTTTCTGAACAGTTCAAGGCAGAATAACTTAAGGGATATTTAAGGGAGAAAAAAAAAAATAGTTTCACTTTGTAATTTCTTTCAATTACACAGATTTATTCCTTTTACTCATCTCAAAAAGTGAAAGGTTCAACATTTTATTGAACTTTGTTGCTTTGGCTTCTGTGTTAACTGATACCATTGCAAATTATTTAACTAACTAAGACTTAAGTTATTTAATTAAGATGTAAAGAAGTTGCTAATAAACAGCAACCAGAAAAAAAAACCCAAACCACGTTCACATTTCTACAAGGTTTTAGAAAACATTCATCCAATTTGATTAGTTTCTCAGAAAACTTGTATCCCCTAAACCTGACTTACAAAGCCAGTGTGATAAAGTTTCAAACTTCTAAAAATATTTCTACATTACAAAAAGACTTTGAAAAGAGGATGGACAAAAATTTATGACCTTCAGTAGGTCACTGCCCAGATTGCCTTTGTAAAATCTGAGTTTTTTGTTTGTCCTAAGACAATTTCAAGAAGTACCTGTACAGAAGAATCTGAAGAAAGAGGAGACTGAATTGATATTAAAGCCAACTCTACCTCTATGGAAGACCACCCCATCATACTGGTCGGTATTTTTATTATATTTGCTATTTATTCCAATGTCATAGAAGTAAGCTGCATTTAAAGCAATTGTTCTTAGAGCAAAAGGTAAGATTTATTCTTAAAATGCACATTAGGTTTTTAATAAAATGTTTAAATACTTAATTTCCATCAAAGACTAAGAAAATTGTTCCAGCTAACACAAACACAGCATCAGCTGTACATGAGGCACGACAAACAAATTAAAGTTAACTCGTAACAAGCTGGGCATAATTGGTTTAGACTCTTTAAGAAGAGGGAAAAAAAAAAAAAAAATATTCAGTTGCTCCAGTTTCTACCTGCATTTCCTTCTGTGCAACGGCTTCACCTTCTACTGGAAGTTGTCGGTCCTGAGCAGTGAATCAGCTCCACCCTGAGCACCTCGAAACTACTCTTGCCACCCAAGCATCTTCCAAGTAATTTATTTTGTCAACTAGACTGTTATGGTTAATGAAAGTCACATCAGACAACATAAAAGCTTACCACCTTCCACGCTAAAACAAATCACGACAAGTGTAGCTACCTCATTTGTTAATGAATTAAAATACAAACCTGCAAAGGTCCGGTTATTCTCCTATAAAGTCCATAAGATAAGAAGTACTAGGAGTATTAAAGTTGGCTTACAAAGAAACCATTTAGCTATCTTTCCATTTCTGGGTAACATCAGGTTGCACCGAAGATCAAAATTAGGGCTTTTGACACTAAGGGGCTGCTTCTTAAGACAAATAACGATATCCTGCATTTGCGTGCAAAGAAGAATAGCCCATTTCCTACACTAATCCCTGTAACAGTATTTAATGACTAATGGTATACAAGCATATACATTTACTTCCAGCCAGAAACCACGGAGTACCTCGACTGGAATATCCTTTTTTGGGAGCACAGAATGACTCCAATTCTGAACTCATCTGTTCATCATTTACCATATTGTTTCCCCAGCCGTAACCATATTGTTCTAAGCCACGTGGAAACAGTCTCACAGCGCAGACTATGTTAATAAAATTCAAAATACCAGTCACTTCAGTACACGTTATGCATAATACTCGACTCAATACTGAAACCTCCAGCAATTTTACACTTCCCTTAGTCTCTACTGCAGGTCCTTGATGTTGTAGCACCGTCTGTTTCTATACAAGAGGTGGACCCAACCCACTACTACACTATTCAGGCTCACGTTAAGGCAAGTCAAGAGCAATTTTGAATTATTTGCAATTAAATGAGGAGTTGTTCTTGATAGCATCAAGCATTTGAAAGGACATCTGCTCCACAAATGTGAAAACCCACAAATAAAAATAGAAGCAAAAGCGTTCTTTCAATCAAGTGCACAGGGTTGGGTAGAAGCCAAGCATTCACTGAGGGTTTTCAGAGGCTGTCCAACGCTGGGACAGAAATATAAAAATGCAAGTTTTAATAAAATGATATAGTTAATTGTTTTACAAGATCCTGGATGACTTTTCAGAGGATGAAGGAGCACTGGCTGGGATTCAGATGACTAAGCACTGCAATAATGAAAACAGAAAGTGTTGTTATAATGCCTGTTGCTATATAAACAACCTTGGGGGATCAGTGAAATAATGCCTGCTGCTATATAAACGGTTGTGTGTGTTTATACCTTTTGGGGGAAATTAAAAAATTTTAGATTATTTGCACTCTTAACATGTTGCTTGCCTTTGTTTTATTAAATGTAGCTAGCTGTTCTAGCTCTGAACAGCTATGGGGGTTTACGGAAAAACCCTTAAAGCCGCAACATTAGCGAAACACACCGTGGTATCAATTAGCTCTTGAGATCGCATATCTCAAAGCGAAACATTTAAAATTCATTTTTATTGTTCGTATTTACAAGACTGTCAGCATACATCTATCACAATTTGGAAGGAAATCTAGCCGAAGCTTTTTTTTTTTTTAAAAAAGATTCTTGGGGAAGCAGGAGAGGGGAAAAAAAAAAGCAATATAGCAACCCCTGTGATTATAACAAGTCTTTAAGTCCTCAAATCTTGTTTTCAGAAGGCGCAAACAGAGGACAGCCACAGTAGTGACATCCCTCATCCAAACAAGGGGAAGTGCTCAAATACGCAGCTATTTTTATGGAAATGCTGACTTGTATCTTGATCTGCCAGTGCCTGCCTCCCTCTCCCAAGTGGATTTCCATGCTGTTCAGATGTCCACCCTGAAAAGCAACTGTTTACTTTGCAATTCTTCTAAGAGCACTAAACTAACAAGAAAAACAAGTGACATCAGCAGCCTTGAAGACCCATGTCCTTCATTAATCCACAGGGCACACGCTTTAAAGTTCTTTAAGCTGACCCAGCGTGCTTAAAAAAGTCTTCATTAATGCCATCTTAAAGGAGTCCCATCACAATTTTGATTTCGCAATAACAAATACGGCATACAAACAGCAATCAACGCAGTAACAGGAGAGATCTCTGTTCTATGCTGTCCCTTCAAAGGCTGCTTACAATCACACTGTTATTTTTAAATCATATTTAGTCTAAACTAGCTTGATTTCACCATCTTTTACAATGCTGAGGCTGCTATCAATAAGATACTTTCCTCTTCTTTTACTTTGATCTGTAACAGCAATAACTTAACAGTCAGATGCTGCAAAGTCCAAGACAGTCAACGCTACAGCGCAGAAATGCTGATCTTTGTTTAATGCCTTTGTCTGAGACGTGGACATTGGGATCAAGTGCACCCTCAGCAAGTTTGACGATGACACCAAGCTGTGTGGGGTGGTCGACATGCTGGAGGGAAGGGATGCCATCCAGAGGAACCTGGACAGGCTGGAGAGATGGGCCCATGCGAACCCCATGAAGTTCAACCAGGCCAAGTGCAAGGTCCTGCAGGTGGGTTGGGGCAATCCCAGGCACAAATACAGTTTGGGCAGAGAATGGATGCAGAGCAGCCCTGAGGAGATGGACTTGGGGGTGTTGGTGGGTGAGAGGCTCAACATGAGCAGGCAACGTGTGCTGGCAGCCCAGAAACCCCCCCCGCAGCCTCGGCTGTATCCCCAGCAGCGTGGGCAGCAGGGCGAGGGGGGGGATTCTGCCCCTCTGCTCCGCTTGGGGGAGACCCCCCTGCAGTGCTGCCTCCAGCTCTGGGGCCTCAGCACAGGAGAGACACGGAGCTGTTGGAGCGGGGCCAGAGGAGGCCCCGGAGATGATGGGAGGGCTGGAGCCCCTCTGCTGGGAGGACGGGCTGAGAGAGCGGGGGGGGTTCAGCCTGGAGAAGAGAAGGCTCTGCAGAGACCTTGGAGCCCCTTCCAGTCCCTCAAGGGGCTCCAGGAAAGCTGGGGAGGGACTCTGGATGAGGGAGGGGAGCCATGGCACGAGGGGGAAGGGTTTTACACTGACAGAGGGGAGATTTAGATTAGATATCGGGAAGAAATTCTTGGCTGTGAGGGTGGTGAGCCCCTGGCCCAGGTTGCCCAGAGAAGCTGTGGCTGCCCCATCCCTGGAGGGGTTCAAGGCCAGGTTGGACGGGGCTTGGAGCAACCTGGTCTGGGGGGAGGTGTCCCTGCCCAGGGCAGGGGGTTGGAACTGGATGGTCTTTAAGGTCCCTTCCAACCCAAACCATTCCATGATTCTATGCTCTCTACATTACGGCTCAGTGTCTGCACACACTAGGTTAGCAGGAAGCTCTAACTGATTCAGTTCTTACAGAGGGCATCAAATTCATATGGTAACTTTTCTCTCACCCACTGGTTCTTGCTTCCCCACAAGCAGCCAGCTCCTTTCCACTCCTCCCAGACTGGAGAACTATAATTCCCTTCCATCTGACAGGCAGGGGAAATTCATGCATGAAATCTAAGCACAGGAGTGAGTCAGCAGTGACCAAGGAAACTATATCCTCATCTGATAACAGATCTAATTCCCTTCTGCCTTTTTTCATTTGCGTTAGAATTATATTAAGCTGCTTCTTCCCCTCACATTCACCAAAATACAAAGTCTGATCATTATTCAAACACAGCAGCAGCCCGGACGCTAACGCTCAGCAACTTGTAATAGTCTGCCAAACATTTATGAAGTAGTTTTCTTCTAATTTTTAAAACTGAAATGTGATAACAGGCCATATTTAATACTCGATTTTGGTTTCACAGCAATAGTGTTTATTGGAGATAGACCACAAGAAAATAAGGAAATAGGAGTACGTGTTTGAGGACATGCACAACACACTGTAGAACTAAACACTGAGATGAGCCAAAAGCCATGTTTCTTCCCCGACTCTCCCGCTCGTATTCGTGAAGCCCTTCCTGAGAGTAAACACAACACCCCCCCAGAGGGGTCTCAAACATTCGCCTTTATGGTTCGAGCCTGGTATCCCAGTAAGGATATGGGAAACCATCGTCAAAGACAGGCTGGGGGAAACAGCCACTTATATAAGTTATTCCTATAAAATTTGGTGGTTAATGGGCTTGTTATAAAAACAACATCTCTGGGCCCCCTTGCCCATAAAGGTGCCTCTCATATACCATGACCATTTTACAGAAAGAACATTAAAAAAAAAAAAGCAATTTAGAAGATAGAGGAGTTACTGGCCTGAGAAAAGCTTCCCCCTTTCCCCAGTGAAGCACTCAAGTAACTCAAACCACGTTTACTGGTCGGCTCTAGTCTTGCTGCATTAGAGCTTGATGAGATGAAGCTATCCAGCATAACCTTTCCAGGTTCAGGTCAGACCTTCTTAAAACACCTCGGTATCACAAAGCGATGTTTATTGGATTATAAGACATGGGCACACTTACTTCCTATGACCTCATTCATCCTGAGCTTTTGTATTAAAAATCATTACATCAGGCACAGAACAAAAGGTCAGATGTGCAAAAGCCAGGAGAAAGACAACATTTTGTACCTACATCTTAAACGTGATGTTTTCTTTACGCATTTAGCTCCCCAAGCGTGATTTTGCACTGCATGAAAACATCTGAAACCTGCTTTTTTTACCTAAGAACACCAAAAGGGTAATAGTCTCAGGAGCGCACAGGCAGGTACAGAGAACTCACCCACCTTGTCCTGACTGGAAATCAGGGTGAATATAGCCCAGAGCCCGAACTCATCAGCCAGGCTGGAAAGACTGCGGGGGTGCACCAGGGCTACATTGTCAGCTCAAGTGGCAGATGAACATCTGCCTCCCCCTCTGCTCTGCTCTGGTGAGGCCACATCTGGAGTCCTGGGTCGAGTTCTGGGCTTCCCAGTTCAAGAAGGACAGCGAACTACCGGAGAGAGTCCAGCGGAGGCTCCGGAGATGCGGAGGGGCTGGAGCATCTCTGTGCTGAGGAAAGGCTGAGAGCCCTGGGGCTGTTCAGCCTGGAGAAGAGCAGACCGAGAGGGGATCTCATCAATGCTCAGCAAGAGCTAAAGGGCGGGGGGCAAGAGGATGGGGCCAGACTCTTCTCAGTGGTGCCCAGGGACAGGACAAGGGGCAACGGACACAAGCTGGAACACCAGAAATTCTGTCTCAACACGAGAAAAAACTTCTTTCCTGTGAGGGTGGCAGAGCCCTGGCACAGGCTGCCCAGAGAGGTGGTGGAGTCTCCGTCTCTGGAGACATTCCAAACCCACCTGGACGCGTTCCTGTGCCACCTGCTCTGGGTGACCCTGCTCTGGCAGGGGGTTGGACTGGATGATATCCAGAGGTCCCTTCCAACCCCTGCCAGTCTGTGATTCTGTGAACATCTGCACCGAAGACTGTGGCCTCTCTCTGCTTTCACACTAGATATAAAGATTTTTTTTTGCGCTGAGGGTGGTGAGACACTGGAACAAGTTGCCCAGAGAGGTGGGAGATGCCCCATCCCTGGAAACATTCCAGGCCAGGTTGGATGGGGCTCTGAGCAACCTGATCTAGTTGAAAGTGTCCCGGCTCATGGCCAGGTGGTTGGACTAGATGGCCTTTAAAGGTCCCTTCCCACCCAAACCATTCTATGATTGCTCAATTACAGGTCAGAGCAATATAATAAAGTTTCCAAGTTTTTAGAAATTTCTATATGGTCCTCATTCCTACAGTTATTAATTACTTTCATAGTTTAATAAATCTCCAAAACCGGGTAATTTTCTCATTTGGCATCAGTCTACCTTTACCTTGTACCTTAAGACGTTGAGGAAAGGAAACCTGTAAGGATTGTTTCAGTGCACACAAATAATACACTCCATTTGGTATCGCAAACACAAAGTCTTCCAGCTATTTGTTCTTTTATGCTATGATGGGAAAGCCTTTGTTTTAAAATGGCTAAAATTGAGCTTTTAGCGGTTTTTCCTAAATCATTCATCCATGTTTGTGAAACCTGCTCCTTCAAGTGAAAAAAAGAAAAGGCTCTTCCTTCAAGAAAGCGTTACTCAAAGAGCAAGTGATTCCGCCCATGCCACAGAGACGAAATGTAGAAAGAATTTGGGGATTCTCAGCTCCCAGCCCCATGTTTCACCTAAGCTGAACTGCTTCCCAGGCGTCCTCTCTGATACTTGTAGTGGGCAAAGGAGAGTGACTTCTAAAAAGACTAGATTGTAAATCAAACGTGAAGATCTCTCACTCAAGGAGAATAGAATCAATAGTTTAATCTGTGTAAGGCTTGCTTCCTATCAGGATAACACCATCGTTCAGCGAACACCAAATAGCACCTAAAACAGCCCAATATTGGAAATCATTTCTCATACGATGGAGTATATTTCAAACTTAAAAGACAAGGTCAGGGAGCGTTAAAGCAAGCTCTATTCAGCCACACCCTTCCTGAAAACAACTAGCAACTTATATTTGCTAAATTGAACCAGAGCTTTTTTTTTTTTCCTGTTTACACAATATTAACTTGAGAAGTATTCACGTAAATTACGCACAAGGCCAGCAAAGGCAGACACAATATCCCCCTTAGTATTTCAAGTATCTTGAAAAACAAAATACTTTCAAGCTCTGGATTTCCAGGCATTCTGGACTGATCAAAAAGTAAATGATCCAATAGATATCAGACATTTCTATTCCTTTTGTTAGAGAACAACTCCCTCTAAGCTTCAACCACAGTATATAATAGGCCTGAAAGGCATTTATGGATGACTAAACAGCTCTCTCACCCAAAACTTTCAAAACAGGAATTGTGCCCTCACGTGCCAAATCCTATGCATAGAAGTAGGAGACAAACCCTGCCTCGTGGCGCACAAAACAGACATATTAAACTACACAACAGCAGAAAAAAGAACATGCGTGGATGGAGAAGTGAAAATAACAGAAGCTCAGCAAAAAAACAGTCACAGCTTGTCGCTTCCTTGCTAATGACACATCAGAGCAATTTTTATGTATTACCGCAAGTGGGGTTTCAGGAAACGATAATCATTTTAGCATGTTTTTTTTCCCTATCAAGAGATGGCAACATGGCAAAAAGTGAGAAGGCTCCAGAAGGAAGGGACAGGCTCACAAATGAGGTCCACGAATTCCACAGGTGTTAACACTTTATATCTGAAAGTCAAGCTTTGCCTCAGAGCACACACCCTACTCATTAGGAAAAATTACCCACTACATCTTTTTCCTACACTAACACAGTGTGCCACAGCTTGATAACAGAGCCCACTTTCCTATCTCTTCCAATTTCAAAATGCAGCGCTTTATATATACTAACGAAGCAGTTTAACTTGGCAAATCACCTGTGTTTATGTCAGCTTAACTATATCAGGAATCCATTTTCCTTTTGATTACTAAATTTTGGTTCTATTATAAACACATACTCATTTTTTTAAAAAAACTAGTGGCCTGAAGAGTTAACACCCAGAGACGATGACAGCTACATAGCAAACAAGCGATCTAACACACAGAGCATCCTTACATGGGCTGGTCCCCAAAATTATTTCCAAGAAGTGGCTCTAGGCATAGCTGGTGGTGTGACTTCTTTTCCACCCAACCATGTTCACCCCACCTTGTCTGCTCCATTCTCCCTACAACCAGACCAAGAAGCACTAGCCGGGCTCACGCTGCAGGTGCGGTGATGGGCGCAGGTTGGAGAGCCAAGATCTTCTCCGCAAGTTAACGTTGGCTTTTGCTGCTCCGTACTGACTGCCTATGGGCAAGGATAGGCAGGCTTTGATCCGAATGAAGAGGGCGGCTGTTGTTACAGCTAATCCAGTCTCATTTCAACCTATTTTATCTTGGCATGAGCGATAGGAAAGGAAAAAAAGAAAGCCTTCCAACAAGTTTGCAAAAAAACCATATGTAAATTCCCCAATTCTAAATGATCTGGCTAGGGATCAGCCCATTGCTACCCTCGGAGACTTTCAGGAATGAAACTTCTCCTAAAAGCTTTTGGCTCTACGCAGCTGGAGAAGGTACTTTGTGGTTTTTCAGGTGCAGTCCCTTCCTCTTAACATTAAAATGAATGCTTGGCACTTTACAAGATGAGGACTCAGCTCTGGCTTCAACCTGTGCTCTTTCAAGAACACTTTTCCCTATGCAGTTAAATTGGCCACAAATTCAGACAGTGCATTCTTTCTGAACTGTACATTTTATGATCTTAGTTTAGGGGCCTCGTAAAAAGATGTAGTGTGCAAGTCACAGTATCCTGCGCTCGAAGGGTCATAACCACCGCATCCACACCGATACCCACAGAACTCTTAAAGGCACTTCTGCGCCTAGTGTTTATTGCCAAAACAAATTTCTAGTCCTAACATTTCTGCCGTTCAACTTCCCATGGAAAAGTTTAATAGTTTCTATTATAAAGTTGATTTTCTCACATGCTAGATAGTCTAATAGAGCCAAGAACTGGACATCTTGCCTCATTTCGTGTTTAAGAGTGGAATTTCAGTTCAGTTTCTTACATGTGGCTCTAGCACATAAGCATTCAACTTTTATTCCATGTGGCTATTAGAAAAGATATCAGTTTGCCTGCAACTAAAATACATCAAGAAGTATTTTGCTTTTCTGCTGTGCTTCTGTGAATGTTACTTACCTCGTGCATTGACAAGCAACTGAACCAAAAAGCACCGTTTCCACAAGATCAAGAGACAAGGATGTAAATGTTGTCTGCCACCATGTGGACAGAGTGACTCTGGATACATGAAAGAAGGTCTAGACACAAGTCACTCGCTTGGGTCTGTACTGTATTGATGTGAAAACAAACATCCTTGGGGGAGCTGACAAAAGATTGTTTGAGTGATTTTTTTTTTCGTGTCAAATAGCAAAGTTCGTCTGTTGCTAATGACTGTCAGATGAAAGCAGAACTATTCTTTGGCCGGGGCTGCGCAAACCATGCCAACGCGAGCAGGATTATCAGTCTAACATCACTCAATAGTTGTCTGACAAAACAAATCAAGGCTGGATCAGAAGAGAAGCCTTGCCTTGTGAGGCGCTCATGTGCAACACATTCAGCCTGAACAGAAAAAAAACCCACTTAACTCATGTAGTGTAACAAATCAAAAAGATTTCACAAAACCTGGAAGCGATGCCAGGGAAGGTATGCTCCGACCACCACCAACCACAGAGCCTCCCTGACAAACAACAGCGATGAAATGGGATAAGACAAGACACAATCCCTCCTTGGCGTGGCCCTAGGGAATTAAAGAGTTTAGAACAGTCGAAATTAATTTGATATCCAGTTTTGGAAGGCTCCTTTCAAGAGCCAGTGATTTAGACAAGGACAGAACACCACCGTTTCTGAGGCCACGTTCACTAAAGGCAGAAGGAAGTAGTGACTCTCCAAGAGATGCCAGCTTGCCCAGGCTGGGTGTTTGCTTATCTCCCACAAAACAAAAAAAACCACAACGCTTCAGTGAGTTCCTAATATTCATCCACTGCAACAGGAGGTTTTTACCGTGTTATCTCAACTTCTCTACTGTGAAACCCAATGCTAAAGTTCGTTCCTTTCTCCTTCTAAAGCCTCATCTTCCTCAGATACTCCACACACATCCGTAACTCCATAACATCCATAACTTTAGGAAGAAGTTCTTTACACTGAGGGTGGTGAGACACTGGCCCAGGTTGCCCAGAGAGGTGGGGGAGGCCCCATCCCTGGAGACATTCAAGGCCAGGCTTGATGAGGCTCTGAGCAACCTGACCTAGTTGAAGATGTCCCTGCTCACTGCAGGGGGGTTGGACTAGATGGCCTTTAGAGGTCCCTTCCAACCCAAAACATTCTATGATTCTATGAACTTGGCAGTTGCAGAGTTTGTGGAGACAGTTACCAACTGAATGCTCTCCCAGTGCTCAATGCTTTTGAGAGCTGAGCCATTCCCTCCCATTTTTAGGAGCTGTATTGTGCTTCACCTTTGACAATGCTCTGGAATAACAATGATTTTTTTTTTTTTGGTGTTGATGTTATTAGGCATAAGTCACTAATTTCCCTTTGAAAAAAAATAACACATTTGTATGTTTGTTAAGAGTCAGAGACTGGAAATTTATGGTCTTACCTAATATTACCCAACATAAAAAGCTACTCTGTGAACTTCGTGAGGGATTCAATTTTACAAATAGAAAATATGGGGATTGAAACAATTTGTGCTCACGTACAGATGGAAGTTATTATGAACTCGCAGAATTAACACACATTGTTTTGACTTCGGAATGTAACAGCAAAGCAAGTTTCTCCAAATAAATGCTCTACCAAGCTAGAACTGAGCTGCTTCTAATTCCAGCTGAATTCTCCCAAGTGCAAGATGTGGTTTTCATTGTTATTATCCTGCTGTTTTACAAAACAGTACCACTTTATCTCTAGAAGAGTTTTTATTTCAGTAATTCTACTTAATATCAACCCAGTCTCACTTCTTTCCCACTCATGTTCCTCCTTGTTGTCAGAACTCCACGTGATTGTGAAAGGAAAAATAAATTTGTGAAACTAGGGGAGTTTACACAAATCCTTTCAAGTATTTCTTTAAGTTGATACATGTTTTTTCTGGGCTCTTTGTTTCTCACCCCCAGCGATCAAGATTCAATGATTCAAGTAAGATGATGAAGACACAAGCTCTTCTCTTAAAGCTCCAGTAGAGTCAGCACTGTTCCTCCCAGGCACCTCCAATCCGCCCACAGCAGCCAGAGGGAATTAAGTACCTGATCCACATTAATTAACGACAGAATAATTTGCAGGACTGGTTCTCTGAATTAAGGCCAACACCTTTGGGCCTTTTTAAGGGCTCTCACAGGTTGTGATGGTCTAGAGATAAGACAGAGATATCTCCATCCAAACTTAATTATTTTCACACATTCACATGAACTAAACATACCTGGAAGCTTCTCTCAAAGCAGCCTTAAGATCTTCTAAAAGCTACTTAAATTCAAGAGTTCCAGCCTCCAAAGGAACACACAAAGGATACAAACAATCTCAGCTTTTTAGATGAAATCAGCCCCCAAGTTCAGAAGTTTTGTGATGTATTTCTGCACATTATCTACCTGTTCTGCTTTCACAATGGAATTTCCCCTTGGCAGAACTATAAAAAGCTGCAATATTTGACCAAGGACATCAAAACAAAGGTGACTACAACAGTTTATATGGACCTCAGTAACACTTTCCTGATTAAGTAAGTAGAAGCCCCCCAGAAATTACGATTTACTTTTATTATGTTTTTATATTCAACAATCTATACAATCTCAAGCATTAACATGTGAACCACTGGTGTTGCACAAACCACTTCAAAGTTTGGCCATAGACTGCTCTAGTTTGTACCAGCACCAGTGACCCCATGTAAATTTGGAAACTTTTTTTAAACAAATACGTACTTAAAGTCTTCATTTATTTTTATGAGTTTAAAAGCATGCCAGTGATTTCAGAAACCAACTGCAAGAACTTGGAAGGCAACATGGGTAAGTGACCATGTGTTCAACTGTTCATTGTCCTTCAGAAATAGGACAGAACAAAATGAGAATGAGAGATTTCAGTAGGTCCAACAGTGCGAACAACTCAAGAGACGACAAGTCAAAGAGAAAAACAGGAAAACAAGTGAAGTGGTGGCAGTTCCTATAAAAAAAAAAAAAAACTACAACTAACCCAGACTACAAGAACTGGAAAGATGACCAGCTTGGGCTCAATGAAGAGTTCATATCCTCAATGCAGAAAGAAGCCCAGAGCCCTTGCATCACACAACTGAACAGCAAACTCCAGAATAGGAGCAAAACCATGAAAGGCTGAAAAGCAAAGCAAGCAGCATCACGACTCACAAGTTACAGAATGAACTAATGTATTTACATAAATAGAGATTAAGGAAAGCACTGATTTGATAGTAATGGAGAGAGAAAGCTATCAAAGCATTTGAAGGAAAGAGTATTTAATCCCTTTCTTTTACTAGTCTTCCCTATGAAAGTCAAGTGTGAACAGCTGGCTGCCATTATTAATACCAGCAACAAAGAGTCACAGTCTAAGTTATATTAACAGCTTGGTTAAGTGAATTTCCAAGATTAGCAGGACTTGATTAACTTCATCTTAAGGTATTTTAGCCTTTAAGTAATTTCAGAGCCATTGGAGGTTATCTTCCAAAATACACTAAGCATGGGCAAGAGACCAGAAGTCTGGAAAACGGTAAATGCAATCCAAGCTTAAAAAACAAACAACACAAAAAGACCCAGAAGCTTTACTTCAATTTGGGGTAGGGAATGGGGAAAAAAAGTGGTGGAAGAGAGAACTGGAAAAACAAACCAAACAACTAGAAAACTAAGCATAAAAAAGATCAGTTTTTTCAAGAATAAAACTGTCAGGCAAATCTAATTTCGAGCCATACAAACAGGTTAGAGACTGAAATGTCATATTTCTGTTGGAATTTAAATAAATCTCTTGGCACTTTATGGTGTAATATGCTTGGAAATACAGGGAAATGGGATATTGATGAAGTATGAATGAATACAGAGCTAGTAAGTACTCTTTGGGCGTAGTTAAACAACAGTTCACTGCTGTAAATGGAAGTGCTAGTGAAGCGGGGCTCCACCTGGGTCTAGGCTTTAGCCCAGTTCTATTCAATATTTTAATTAGGTGACCTGGCTAGAGATTAAGCTCCCATGCAGATAGCACAATGCTGAGACTGAGTTCTCAACCCACCTTTCCCCATCTGCTAGAGTTATTTCAGCAAATCAGAGACACCATTAGGAAGAAAAAGGGGCACGTGAAGTACAGCATGTAAAACATGAATCAAGTGAGTGATCTGCACAAATTCAGCATGGACTATTTTGTTGCTGTGCAGAAGAGACCTGAGGCTGCAGGTTGTAGTGAATCACAAAATTCATCGTGTTAAGCTGTTAAAGAGTACAAACCTATCAGACTATGATGAACTGAACAAAAATGACAAGACCTGTGACGCACTTCTCCCATCCTACAGACTGTTTTGAAGGGAAGAGCTGCATGGTGCATCCAGCCTTGGGCACTGCTCTTCAAGAAGGATGTGGATTGAGATGGAGAAGAGGAGACAACACGAACGCTCAGAAGTTGAGACATTAACCATGAGACAGCATTTTAGAAAAAAGTTCTCTTTCCATACATACATTTTGTAAATAGGAAGCAAATTAAATGAATAGATTATTATAGTAAGTGATTATGTGGTTAAATAGAAGCAAGACAGATTTGGATGAGATATCAGAAAAGACTTTTATGGCCAGGACAGCCAACAACTGGAAGAGACTACTGAGATCACAGATCCCTTTCCTTCAGGGAAGGTTAAACAAATATCTACCAGGGATGGCGTAAGAGCAGATGACCCTGCCCTAGGATTAGGCAACAGTCTAAATGGTCTCCCCAGCTCCCTTTCAGATCAGCTTTTCAAACATTTTCTAAATTCCATACCAAATATGTCCACAGCAGGTATTAGTATCATCTCAAATACAAGTTTGTAAACTCTCATGCATTTGCCAAAGTAAAGGATGATTTTTAAAAACACATTAAGAGCAAAGATTAGATTTAGTAAGGATTAGAGCACTTTTTTTTTAAAATATAAAGTCATACATTAGCAAGACTTAAGGTTTTCCAGTTTGTTGTGTTTCCTTATCATAAGTATAGGAGTATGATAGAAGGTAAAGTAATAATACACCAAAATTAAAGCAGCAACGAGAATGACGTGAATGGATCAACAAGTATGATAGAATAAAAAAACCCAGAAAATATTTACAATTTTCAAATCAGGGTGTACAGACTCACAGTATTTATTTGAAAAAGAAAAGATTCATTACTACCTGGCAAGCCCTTCTCCAAGCACCACAAGAGCACAAAGCAGTAAGGTAAGTGCAGACAATGATTTGAAGAATACCTCCAATAGCTCACAGATGTTCGCCAGAGAGAACAGCGTCGCAAGACAGTAGATGTGCACTCCTGCCACGCCGACACTAAGTAGATTGTAGATATTCATAAAAAAAAAATATCTCAGTGTACCAACCTGTGCTATATTTTTGTTGAGAAGATACACTCCATATTCAAACTGCAGTTTCTCCCCTCCTTTGGGATATAAAGGAAATCTGATGGGAAAGAAAAAAAACAAAACAGAAAAAGCATTTAAGGTGAACTTATTCACATGCTTAAGTAAACTTTAAAAAGCCACAGACGCCTTTTCTGAGAAGGTAAAGATTTAAAAAGCCTCCCTTGTTGACTTCTCCCTGGAACCCCCTCTACAGGATGTACTCAGGAACCCTCAGCAATTCCAGTCAACCAGCCTTTTAAAAAAAAAAAAATGATGACAATTTCACCTAATGAATTACATTTTCTAAAAGTATTTTAGGGTTTGTTTTTTTTTTTTTTTTTGAAAGTTTTTAAATGTTTTATGAGTCTCCCAGTGCTGCAACATTCCCCTCACTAAGCGAAGCACATTTTAAGAAGCATAATACCAGATCCCACCGTATCGCTTTGCATTCAGCTGTTCGCATTTCGTTAGCTCATTGCCAAACGGAAATAATCTTTGAAGAAAGATGTTCTCTTTTGATTGGCATTTTGTGATTAAAAGAGCACAAATCTCTTCACACACAGAAGACAACTTAGAGACTACAAGCAATTCCTTTCCTTTCAACAAGCTTCACACACACACACACCCCCCCCAAAGGCTCAAGTCAGTTACAGCATCACAGGTCACTACAGTCCTTGCAAATATTATATTCCTAATGTTTATTTCTCCTATTTAATAAAGCATTTTTCACATTTGTAAATAACCTAGATGTAGCAAAATAGCTTATAAGAAAGTAGCACAGCTTATTTTTCTCCTAACTGCTGCATGGGATCAGAGAACCAAAATTTTAATTCCTAAACAATTGAAATTGTTTGACAGTCTGCATGAATGAATATAATTTTAATATAATTTTATGTGCATGTTTTAGGAATCTTTGCTTAAGTGAAGCAGTTCCCATAAACAATTTTAATATCTGTACTCTGCATTTCTTAAGATTGTCTTTTGACTCTTCCTTACCACCAGGTCACCACGGTCAACACCATAATCTTCGGACAACCTAAAATTTACGTTTCTGGGAACTACACCACGAAACGAGCTTTTGCGTTTTTCAAGACCCGCGTGTTCTGTAGCCCCTAATCAAGACGCTGAGCGAATTATCTGCCCAAAACCCCACATTACATCAGAAACCAAAGTCTCTCTCAAATATAAGATAACAAATATAGGAGATCCATATCTACTAGAAACAACACACGTTCTAGAGGGGCGATTACGCAAAGTGTATTTTATCATCAATCAGCCCTACGGTAGAGTACATTTGCAACTTTTAAAGAGAATTATATAGCGCCATTAAAGCTAAAGGTTAAGAGGTCATGATCACAGCAGATCAAATACTAAGACGTCAGCTTCAAGTTTTATGCCACTTTCAAACTCACTAGGTCACTTTAAGTTGAGGAATATAAAAATCACCAAGAACAGTATATATCTAGCTCACCTTGCTTAATAGATCTATAAATCCAACTAGTTCCCCGTGCAAGCAAAGAAAACCTTTCAAAATGAACACACGCTACAAAAATTCCATGAGGCATTGTCCTAAGTGTAAAATACAAATCAAAGAGGAATTCAGTTCAATATCCACAATTACACTACCCAAATAGAGCAGAATTTAGATTTAAAGGATACCTTTACAATTAACAGTATAAAACTAACTGAAGCTTGACAATAAAAGCACCATTAGGAACACAAGCAGCGTTTCACTAGAAGATAGTATTTCATTAAGTCACGAGTAATGGGAACCATGTATTCTATTATTAGACACAGAGGTCTTCAATACATGCAATATAGAAAAGAGGATAAAAAAAACTGTTTTACGGTGCTCGCTACCATCTCCCACACGCAGTTTCTTTCAAGTGGTAAAGATCAAGCTTTTCTGTTTATCACGTTCGTCCTGCTTCTTTGCTAATATTCCCATTTCTGTGCTCTAACTTCCACTAATTAATCTTGAAAGACTCTAAAGTACACACGACCCTGTGTCAGCTTTCATAACAGAAACATTTACATGAAAATCTTGAAGAACGTCAGTGGATGTCTGTGCGTGCACATTTACGGCTCCGAGAAAAATGCGACCAACTTTTATGTCTCTCTCTTTGCGTGTTATCTCACTTTGCCCATTAAGCCTGGTCACAAGCAATAAACTGAAGGAAGAGGAACCACGACATTTTATATAGTGCTTCATTGAGTATAATTGAACACAACTTTAACTGCCGGCTCCCTCTGTGACATTCTTCTTGCCTGCTCCTTCGAAAAGCACGATTGTAAGCGAAATCTCTCACTTTGGCACGCTGCAAAAAGTTATGTCTGCTGGGTAAGGTTTTAGTTATACTTGCTCAAAAAAATACATTTGAAAGCTACTATTTTAGTAGTTTTATAATCGTGGAACACTCAATAAAAAGCAAAATGGCATCCACATGCCCATTCTACTCCAACATGTACCTTCCTTGTTTCCATTCTTGCTATGTTTGAAAAAAAAAAAATTACAAATCATTGAACTCCTTTAAAGCAGACCACAAGTACTTACGCTAAGATGGCAAATTCAAAGGAATAAGTGTGATGTGTTTACTGGAAAGAAGAAAAACACCACGCCATTGCTGTCTGTTGTGTAATCACCAGAAGGGATCATCTGAGAAAAGTCAGCAAGCAGTAGAGAACTTGTTGAGCTCTGGTCCTCCTCGGAGCTGTACATTTATACACCGTAAGAAAAACACACACCTACCATGCCAGCAGGCAGGAATTACGAACAAATCAGCTTCTGCTCTTTGAGGTTCAAAGTGCGCCCTTGCAAAAATACATTGATATTTATCTTATGGCTATAGAATATTACTTTTCAATAGTGCGTAGACGTCTGTCCTGGGTTGAGCAACATAGGACTGATTTCTCTTCTAATGCTGGGGAAAACGGTACTTGAAGAAGACGCTAGTGTCTGAATTTGGGAAAATATTTACTTTATAGTCAGCTAGGCTACGTGGGATTCAAGGTCTTAACATTTTTGAGCCTTGCCAGGTGCAGGGGTGAGGCGCAGCAAGGCCTGGGCTTTTGACCCAGACTGGCCAACAAGATTATTTCATACCATGAAGGTCACATTCAATACAAATTAGGAAGTTTGCTGTGTAGTTCGACTCTCCCTTGATGGCTGTGGTCCAGAGAACTCCTTGCCCTGGTGCTGGACCCCATAGCTGTTCCCTTCCTCCTGAAGCCACAACGCTCGCAGTGTCCCACACTGGCTGTCCCTGCTGGGAGTGCACAGCTTCCTGCTGATATAGCTGGCTGACGATAATTCTTGTATATTTTGTATTAGTATTGTGATCAATACTGGTTCTTTGTCATTATTGTTAGTTATTTAGTCTTATCCTATTAAAACTATCTATATATCAACCTCGTGTTTTCTTGTTTTCCCCAATTCCTCTTCCCGGGTGGGGAGGAGTCATCAGGCGATAGAATAATTGTCTGAACGACAATAAATTGTTATGGGTTTCTCAAACCATAACAACTTCTTAAAACACAGCCCTCATACACCCTGAGTTTACAATAGCTATTCTATTTCTATATAAAAAAAAAAGCACACTGGCATACAGCAGTAATAATTTTAACAGTGACTCATAAAGAAGATCTTAGTTCAGAGAACGTTAACTTGATGCAAGAAAAAACCCAAAATATTTAGAAACTTATAACAGGTTAACCCCATTTGGAGTTGTTTCTGCACCTCACGTTTCCACTGTACTCAAGGCTATTCTTGCTTCACTTAAGACATCTGAGATGTCAGCAATGGTAAGAGCCTGCGCTGGGGAAAACCATAAGGTCTAGCAGCGATAAAGGGAATGACAAGTTAAACAAGTCCCACCCTGACTTCAGAAGGTGGAGAACACTGTATAAAAGTGATCCAAACTGCACACCAGACTGATTTTAACCAGATGGTCAATATACGCCTTTAAGATCTAAGATAACATAAAGAGGATTCTCGATCTTAAAAGCTTACGTCTGGTTTGGAAGTTTTATGTTTTGCTTATTTAATCCTGAAAGAGTGTGACAAATGCAGAGTTTTTATTAATTTCTTTGAGTCATGGGTTCTGTTTTATAGGACTCACTGGGATCCAAGTCAGATGACCAGCGTTACACAGCTCTACCACACTGCGGGATCAGAGGCAAATGCATAAGAAGTCACAAAACATACACACATGTTACATTTTTAGACATATAACTCACCTCCCCTTTCATGGCACGTTGCTTTGGACAAAAGTTGTATTCTTCTTATTGTACCACCACAATGACAGAACAGTTTATTCCATAATGAACTAGAACAACTGTCATTTTGACAGCCCCAAAGCACACACGAGGCTTATACTAAAACTAATACGTTCAAGAGCCAAGTTTTATCAGTCTCACAAGAGGTGGGTTTGACTGCTGTTTCTCATGGACACCAGTAAAAAACAATCATTAAAAAAAATAATCATAGAAGCAGCTACAAGGCACTTCTAATCACTTCTGAATAATTTCATTTGAGCAGGGTTTAGAACAGTGATGGCAACTCAACTCATCCGCCTCCACCTTACCTCTCTCCTGCCTCTCCCAAGAATAAGCATCTCCTCTCTACCTACAGTCTTCATCCCAACAAGTCAACATCAACCACTTTATTTCAATTTATCCCCTGTTAATTACTGCCACACTTCCTAAGCAGATGTCAGCTGCGGGATCAAGAACTCTTCAACTTAAACGTGGTCCAGGAAGAACTGGAATGGAAGTCAGAAGGGAGCATGTTATTAACAGCTAGTCAAGAAACTCTCCTCTTCCATCGAAAGCAACTAACATTCAAATTGGATATTATTCTTAGAATCATAGAATTGCCTAGGTTGGAAGGGACCTTTCAGATCATCAAGACCAACCATCAACCTAACACTGACAAAAACCATCACTAAACCATCTCTCTAAGCACTACGTCTACCCGGCTTTTAAATACCTCCAGGGATGGCGACTCCACCACTGCCCTGGGCAGCCTGATATGCTTGATAACCCTTTCTGTGAAGAAATTTTTCCTAATATCCATCCTAAACCTCCCCTGGCACAACATCAGGGCATTTCCTCTTGTCCCATGGCCTGTTCCTTGGGAGAAGAGACTGACCCCCACTGGCTACCCCCTCCTTTCAGGGAGTTGCAGAGAGCGAGAAGGTCTCCCCTCAGCCTCCTTTCCTCCAGGCTGAACACCCCCAGCTCCCTCAGCCGCTCCTCACAAGACTTGTGCTCCAGACCCCTCACCAGCTCCGGTGCCCTTCTCTGGACACGCTCCAGCACCTCAATGGCTTTTTGTGTGGTGAGGGGCCCAAAACTGGACACAGCACTCGAGGTGGGGCCTCACCAGTGCCAAGTAAAGGGGGACGATCACTTCCACAGTCCTACTCACCACACTGTTCCTGATACAGGCCAGGATACTGTTGGCTTCTTGGCTACCTGGGCACACTGCTGGCTCCTATTCAGCTGGCTGTTGACCACCCCCCCCAGGTCCTTTTCTGCCAAGCAGCTCTCCAGCCACCCGCCGATAGCGCTGCATGGGGTTTTTGTGACCCAAGTGCGGGACCCTGCATTGGCCTTGTTGAACCTCACAGCTTAGCACTGAAATCTTGTGTTTAACAAAACTGGATGCTACTAACCACTGAGCAGTTCTAAAAACAAAGAACCATTGGGGTTTTGGAGCACATAAAGCAACTTCGTTTCAGTCTATTTATACCCAAGGAGGTTTTGCTGATAGGCAATGAGTAAGCAAACAAGTACAACCAGTCAAGGCTTGGAGAACCACTCATCTACATAACCAAATATATCTACTTGTAAGAAACTCAAGTGAGACTAACAAATCAAAGCATGCACTCAAGTGAATACAGATTTGTGCAAGCCTAAGAGGAAGAATCTCTAATTTCCTTGTAAACTGCCCAGGCAAACAGGGGTGGAAAAGGAAGAAATCCCAGCTAAAAGGAGCGGTTAAGTGAAATGTCAACATTGGTGTTATTTTACGCTGTAGACTCTATGTGAAAGTTTCTAGAGTACTAACCCTCCCTAAACCCTCCCAAAAGAGTTGTGAAAAGGAAAAAGCGAGGCAAAGGTTACGTGCTTTGTTCAGGGTTACTCTGATGGGGAAAAGTAACCCCAAATCAGCCTTTTATAGAAAAATCAGGGCTGAAGGTCTACCTCTTCTCCAAGTTGAAATTACAGAACCAGCATCCTACCATCAACCATGGAATGTAAATTGTGGGTTCTTCAAGGATCTTGCAGCACTTCACAAATGCTAAGTTTTAAAACAAACAGTTACTTTGAGCATTTGCATAAGAAATTCCATTCTGATGGGTATCAAGCCTACAGGCACCCAACTAAACCATCAACTGGACTCTTAGGAAGCTCTTACTTTGGAGTTAGTCTTTAACGAGATTTTTTTTTTCCTAACATGGTATTTAGTCAAGTAGAACACATTTTAGATATTACAAACACGCATACCCCTAAAACTGAAAAACAAAGTGTAATCCTATGAGAGTAAATCACATTTTAAGGTTACAAAGAACGTAGACAGGGTACTAAATTGTCAAGTCTGGTTTCAAAGTCTTTCTGTTAAAAAAAAAGAAACTCAATATATGCATTCCCAGTCAGTATGGAAAACTAGTGGTGGCTGGTTGCCATGATTTCCACTCCAGCTGAATCATTAAGATGCAAATAGCTAAACAGAAATATCAGTGCTAAACCAAGGCAGATTTCAGTTTTCAGTTCAAGATGTAGTCTTGAGTATGTCTACAAACATTTGTGGTCTGGGAGCAGCATAGGATGAGCAGATATGAGTTCTAATGAGTGCCTTTGCCAGCTGTGCTTGTCCAGGGGCCTGAAAACATTTCTACTGTAAGTAGAGTCTGTGACTTTATGACATTTCTGTTGCCATCTGATCCAAAAGCTGCAGCACGCCCCATGAGACCACCATCCGTTGCTCCGCATTGCTACAACTACCTGTTCATCCAGACACAAGCAGATCTTACAATCATAAAGCTACAGGCACAAAGATGCGGGTCAGGGCAATCCCAAGCACAAATCCAGGCTGGGTGGAAAATGGATGGAGAGCAGCCCTGAGGAGAAGGACTTAGGGATGCTGATGGATGAGAAGCTCAGTATGAGACGGCAATGTGCGCTGGCAGCCCAGAAACCCCCCCACAGCCTGGGCTGCATCCCCAGCAGCGTGGGCAGCAGGGCGAGGGGGGAATTCTGCCCCTCTGCTCCGCTCGGGGGAGACCCCCCTGCAGTGCTGCCTCCAGCTCTGGGGCCTCAGCACAGGAGAGACACGGAGCTGTTGGAGCGGGGCCAGAGGAGGCCCCGGAGACGCTGGGAGGGCTGGAGCCCCTCTGCTGGGAGGACGGGCTGAGAGAGTTGGGGGGGTTCAGCCTGGAGAAGAGAAGGCTCCAGGGAGACCTTGGAGTCCCTTCCAGTCCCTCAAGGGGCTCCAGGAAAGCTGGGGAGGGACTCTGGATGTAGGAGGGGAGCCATGGGACGAGGGGGAAGGGTTTTCCACTGCAAGAGGGGAGATTTAGATAAGATATTAAGAAGACATTCTTGGCTGTGAGGGTGGTGAGCCCCTGGCCCAGGTTGCCCAGAGAAGCTGTGGCTGCCCCATCCCTGGAGGGGTTCAAGGCCAGGTTGGACGGGGCTTTGAGCAACCTGGTCTGGTGGGAGGTGTCCCTGCCCAGGGCAGGGGGTTGGAACTGGATGATTTCTAAGGTCCCTTCCAACCCAAACCATTCTATGCTTCTATGATGTAGTGTCTCTAAGGCAAGTTCAAACCTCCCTATACCTCAGCTATGGTAACTCTTCCCTCTAAATAAGTTTCATCCCTCCTTGGGGTGGGAAGACTGTCAAAATTACTTTCCAGTGTTCATTTCAACCTTATTTTTTATGGTTCACAGCACACCAAAGGAGACTCTGCTTATGTGCTGCTGAAGGTAACTGAGAAATTTCAGGGGCAGATGGTAGAGAAAAGCTTCTTGCACAGATTTTTCTTTTCCCTATTTACAGATTAAGGTGAGATGCCTACAGTTTGGATCAGTCAGGTTCAGTGGGTGTTTTTCCCTTATAAAAAGTATTAGTTCCTTCTTAATAAAAGAAAGGGGATTAATCCATGTCTTACTGACTTTTGAATATATGGACTAAACTACAGGTTTTGCTAAGACAGCCTGGGCAGGAAGTTTGCTACTACAGCATCTCCAACCAAAACTGCTCATAATACTGAGGTATATAAAAATCAGAAAATTGACTACAGAAAAAAAGATCTTTTAAAGATTGCTTCTGCTGCCCACAGATATCAATTCTGGAAAACCGGAGGTCTGTTTCAAAGCTAAAAATGTGATTAGCCCAATTTCAGTGTTTTAAGCATCAGGACAACCCTTCTTACATAAATAAAGTGTCTTAAATATTCTACTCTAACCAGTAAGAACTTCACCGTTTTACCTTTTTTAGCTGACCTTAGACAAGTAAGCATCGGCCATCAAGATATTGTTTAATTTTATATCCTCAGCTAATCTTTAGCTGTTTTACATGGTAACCTCAGCATTTGGTGAACATGCAATAAGTCACCACAGGATTCTTGGTTCAGTCAGATGGTAACTGTTAGGAAAAGCTGAAAGAATCCTTATTCCATACATTTGTTTCAGACCTCAAGTATCTCTTATGAATTCAAGTCCAAATACATTTACTGTTGTGTTCTGTGATTTATGAACTCCTCTGTATCCAGAAAAATCACATATGTACCAATATATTGGTGGCGAATTTTTATTGTCTATAACCGCCTGTCTTTAATACAACTATTTTTAAAGCTTAAGAAATTGCTTCATATTTAACTGCTTTCACCTGCTTCTACTTTGGTATTACACCATATGTTTTAGATCTTTTATTCTCTCTTCTGTTCAGACTTTTGCCATATCCCAAATTACATTAAAGTCTCAAAGTTTAATCTCTCCTTCAGAAAGCTCTTTAGGGAAGAAGTCAGTAAAATAATGATTTTTTACACATCACATCTAACTGTTTTCCACAGGCTGGAAGCGTGGCACAATTTAAATGGCATGTTACATCCCATTTGGCAAATCTAAGTAAAATTCCAAATCTAGTTCGGAATGGTGTTAGATAAGCTTAATTTTTTTAAGTGATGCAAAAGTTTAAGGACCTCTAATATGTATAGCTTAGCAAGCAAAATTAACAGCAAGAATATTTATGTTTTAAGAATGTTTAATTATCCAGTAGTCAACTGAAGATCAGAAACTTAGTCCATCGACTAAGTGAAGCCGATACCACTTTATTTTTACATCACCATATTTGCTGTACCTTTGCTTCATGCCCAACTTCATCCACCGAATTTGTCAGAGAACAAACTTGACATGGCTTTTTCCTTCCCTTCTTATTTCCAAGGACAGGAAGCAGAATGGCTGCAGGGAGACGACAGTAGAGCAGACTTGGCAGAACGCAGCTGAAACCCAATTATTCACTATTATCCAGATAAAGAACTGTTGTAATTTTTGCGACTGTAACAGTCGCTGGTGTGATAGCGGAGAGTCATCCATCAGATCTAGGGAACAACCGTGCCTCACGCAGCACTACCGAAAAACAGGGCAGTTTAGAAAATGATGAATTTCAAGCTTAAGCCCATGGATAGGACACCCTACACGAGGATAGAACTAAACAGCCCAACCCAGATAAGATAACAACCTGAAAAAGTCACAAGTTCTTGCTTGATATGACTGAAGTATGAGGAGTGTACAAGACCAAGGTTTAAATATTTACTGAAGTTTGAGTTATTTCAGCCTCAGCCCCTTTTGGGGGGCTGTGAGGGGGGGCAGGCAGGGGAGGAAGGAGCTCGTGTTTTCCCTCCAACCCAACCACATCCTGTTTGCTCACTGAAAAGGAATGCTGTATCCAGAGGAGAAAGCTCACGCCATTGAACCGCGCTAAGACTTTTCTCAATCAGAAACCTTGAAGGCCTTTTAAGTGAGAAGTACCACCACTGTCCAGCCAGGTCACTTGAAATCATGATTCCCCAGGACACTTTGAATCAAGTATTAGGAAAAGTAGGCTGCTAAAGAGCCACTGGCACCAAAATACCCAGCACTTCCAACCTCTTCCCACTCCAGCAGAAGACCAATGCTCAAGAAGCTTTGGCTACACAGCTTCAAAAACTGTTTCCTTCTCAGATAAGCTGGACCACAGTTCTATCAGCTTCAGAGCAGAGACTGGCACAGATCTTCCGTACCAGACCCAAAGCACTGAGTGTTTATGGGAAGGAACACAATTAAAATGCGCCAGTACGAAAGTGCCTTCACCATCAGACTTCTCAGTTGTAGAGATGCAACACAGAGCACTTCACATCCTTTTCAGATCAAGCTACTAGTTGGTGGCAGAGGCCACAAACTGACCTTAGGGTGACTACTAGGCTACCAGCAACAGCTAAGTAGTCCGCCAACAATCAGCATGATCAGAAAAGTTTTAAACAGAAAAATAAGATCCCCACCTGGTGAGCAACGCTGAAATCAAATGAAAAGGCAGAAAAAAAAAAAAGGATTACAAGCGTGCACTTTGCTTTGTTAGAGATGAGATTAAGACATGAATATGAATCACAAATCACAAGTGAATTCAGATTTGATTACTACACGGGTTTTAGTTTCTACTTGAGAGAAAAAGCTATACTTGTAAAACAAACTTGATGACAAAAATACAGACTGCCAAGGGAAAAAAGCATATCCTCGTTCAAGCTTTACACAATACGAAGATAATTAGTTTACTGGAAAAGGAAAACATATTGGCAGTTTAACTTTACAAAATGTATTTTCAAAATGCCTATCGGAATAGCTCAACAGGAAAATAATCAAAAGCAGAAGCACTGCCATCTTTCTATTAAGAAGTGTAACTGCTGTGACCTTGCTCTTGGAGAACATACAATAGCTTCAATATGTACAGACTGAATACACAGGGAAAGAAAGCAAAGACCCAGATTATGAAAGCCAGGCAGTTCTTGATAAAACAAGAGGGTATCATTCTACTAGTTCAGCAAATAACATTTTCAAACACCTCAAAAACAGCCAGCAAACCATGGAACAAGTGACGCTGATGGTGTTTTGTAGATCGGGCAATTCCGTGACATATTTCAGCTTGAATTCAAGGCTTGCTACATACACGGCGTGATGGATATCACAAGGCAAGGACTATCTGTAAGGACAGAGCAGACAATCTCGCTATCAGAGCTTTAAATCTCTCTGCCACTGAAGGATTGTTTTTAACTAGAGGACACTTTCTACAGGTCAAGTCCCCGCTTATTGAAAAATGAAGTAATGTTTTGAAAAATAATCTCATCAGGAGTATAGTGTTCCAATGGGAGTAAATTCAGACTAGTGTGTCTTCGCAGGAACATTTGTCAGCTGTGGATGTCTGGGGTCAGTGGTCTCATCTACTGCAGTAAACAAAATCTGCTTTCTCAGACCGGCCAGGAGCCTGTTCCTGAGTTCCCAGAAATAGCATTAACAGTATCTAAATTTATTAAGGAACACCTGATCTAATTCTTAATCTCCACACAATAATATTTGCTGACCCAACAAAGGCAAAAAGCATTATTTTGGTGATCAAGAATAAAATAAGGCAGGATTCTAGCTAAATATCCTCAAGAATGTGGAACGTAAAAATACAGTTCAAGATAAGTTCATGGCAAAAAGCATTCTTTGAGCAATATAGTTGAACACTTAACACACACTCAATCTACCACAGAGAATCAACTTTGCTTTGACAGCTATTAGATTTCTCAACAAACCATCTCCCTCCATCTGATTTAAGTTTGCCAAGATTTCTTCCCAAAGCTGCCATTTCATTATCTCAGCCAAAGTACCAAATATGATTAAAGACTTCTCAATTAAGCTGGAGGATGGTAATGTCAGTGAAAAGTTATTTTTCACTTGCTTGTGTTACGGTTTTTCAGACTGCTTTGTTGCAAGCAGCTTATCTGTTACCAGGCTCAACGCAATAACCACCTTCCGCTGTAGTAAAATTAAGAGTAGAAACTCTGATTTTCCCCCTTCTTCGACACAGGAGCACGGCCACAGTAGTGAGGAACACTTTTAGACGACGTTTATTCAACAAGTGGTTTGCAAATGCTCCAAAATCACCTATGTGCCTGTTCAGCAACACTTAATCTCCACTTATTTACAAATACAGCTTGTCACACTTAAAAGAACTGAAATACAACGCATTGAGAAAGGTATTTTGGAAGCAGTCTTGTAGCAGAACTGGGTTTTGACATAAACTTTGCTTTACAGACCCAAGAAGTGAGACTTTTCACATCAGAACTTTCACTGTCAGTAACTCAGATTGCATGACTTAACACTGTGTGAACCACATACAATATAATGGAAGTTTTCTTTATCGGTGCAAATAAGTATGTCTAAAACACAACACGAGCATATCGAATGAACTGCTTGATTAAAAGTGCAGATTAAAGTGTGATTAAAAGTACACAGAATCACAGAATGGTTAGAGTTGGAAGGGACTTTAAAGATCATCTAAGTTCCAACCCCCCTGATCTGGCCCCACTACTCTTAACTTTTCAACTTCTCTAAAATTTGGCTCCCAAAACTAATTAAAAGCATCCCAAACTGGGATAAAGCAGCCTGTTGGGTTTGGATTCAAGACCTGAGCAAGCCACGCAGAGACGACCGCATTCCCCACACACAGTGCTGCAGCCCTTTGGCCCAGCACTTGCATGTCGGCTTGAGCCGTACAGAAGCTGAATTAGGATAAACTCACTCAAGGCTTTACAGCCTTAAAGAGTCCAGAACTATTCTGAAGATCCAACAAGGGCACCTGTGTTTCATGCTTGATGCACTCTTCTGTTGCTACAAGACTGCCTCATCCCAATGAAAGATGACACGGTTTTTATTATTCATATCTTTGTACCTCCCACACAGGCTACGGCAATGAAAAAAAACTGGCCTTTAAGATTTTGGCACCCAGAGAATCACAGCAGCAATTCAAGTGCTGCAGTGCCTCTGCCATCTAAAAGGCTGGACATACTCAGACCTTGGTTCCAGATCAAGCCTGATGCCAGGAGATCTTCACAACCCTAGCTCAGAACAGCTAATTCTAGAACACCTACCTAAATTAAACATCAAGACAAGAAAAGATTAGAATCATGGAATAGAATCATAGCATTGTTATGGTTGGAAGAGACCTTTAAGATCATCAGTTCCAACCATCAACCTAACACTGACAAAAACCATCACTAAACCATATCTCTAAGCACCACGTCTACCTGTCTTTTAAATACCTCCAGGGATTGTGCCTCAACCACTTCCCTGGGCAGCCTGTTCCAATGCTTAATTACCCTTTCAGTGAAGAAATTTTTCCTAATATCCATCCTAAACCTCCCCTGGCACAACGTCAGGGCATTTCCTCTTGTCCCATCGCCTGTTCCTTGGGAGAAGAGACTGACCCCCCTGGCTACCCACTCCTTTCAGGGGGTTGCAGAGAGCGAGAAGGTCTCCCCTCAGCCTCCTTTCCTCCAGGCTGAACACCTCCAGCTCTCTCAGCTGCCCCTCACAAGACTTGTGCAATAATTACAATCTTCTGGCACGTCCGAAGTTTGCAATAATGACAAAGTTGAGCTACAGAAAAAGACAATTCTGAAGTACAACTCCACATCACAGAAATAGTTTCTAGAA
This sequence comes from Chroicocephalus ridibundus, assembly GCF_963924245.1. Taxonomy (NCBI): domain Eukaryota; kingdom Metazoa; phylum Chordata; class Aves; order Charadriiformes; family Laridae; genus Chroicocephalus; species Chroicocephalus ridibundus. The sequence continues at coordinate 7,810,254 of NC_086284.1, forward strand.
AATTACTTCAGGATCAGACCTATCACTTTTCGCTGCAAACACAGCTACATTTTGATCATGTTTTCCATGAGAACACAGTAGGGCAACTGCCAGACATTTCCCAATGACAACAGAAGGTGTTCAGGCAGGACAAAAAGCATAATTTACAAAAACAAGCAGAATAGAAGTCATTCCAACTAGGCCAGTCAGGGAATTAACCATAAAACTCCCTACCATTGCTACTTAACACTATTCCCATTCTTATGCTACAGAGTGATTTCTTCAAAAATGAAAAATGCACAGATTTGTTGCAAAACTAACAAGTACTGTTGCTCAATACTGTTACTTTATACAGAAATTCAAGGAGCTAAAGCTATTGGTCCAGAAAAAAACCAAAAAATTAATTGTTCTCCATGATTAGTTCTTCTGGAGCTTGATTTCAGTCACAAGACAGAGCTCTGGCAACGAAAGTGCTAAAGTTCAATTCTTCAAGTGTCCCCGATATCTAAACTGCAGGTAAATGGGTCCTGAGGTACATAAAAAAAATTTAAAAAATCATTAAAGACACAACTGCAAAGAGGTCAGATGCCTTTGAAGGCAGAAGTCTAAGCCTGCATCACAGCTGCTTGTGTATCCTTCGGCCTGTTGGTGTCTGTATTTGTCAAGCCAAGTTGAATAAAAGACTTTAAATCTTTCTATAAACTATAAAATGCCAAGGAAACCTTTACAGTTCTTCACTGTTATCTCAGGTCAGCTAATGCCAAATATTCCTGCAAAAAAAATATACCAGATTAGATCAGGCTTCTTCCATGACTGTCTAGGGCCTGTTTGGTTGGCTTTTTTTATTTTTTTATTTTTAAACTTTATATGTATTTTTGACCTTTATAACATTAGGTAGCAACAAGTTCAATATTTAAACATATAAACCAAGAAAAAAATAGCACCCCTTTGACAGCAGCCAACTCTGAAATGCCTGTACATCCTCCAGTAGCTATGCTAGAAAACTAGTGTTCTTTTTCGTCTTTTAAATACAAAACCTTTTTAAATCCTGCATTCTACACCTTCATTTTTTGCCCTTAACCTGCAATACGACTTTGAGGTGATTACTTTCTTACTACTGTTAGTTTTCTAACCCTCCCTAAACACATTTTGGTGGTAAGGTGTAGCATGAGCCAGAACAGACTGCATATAGTACTTCGATTTCTCTTTACTATTACTACAGAGAAACAACGTTAGCAAAATTATTTCTTGAAACCATCCTCCTTTCCAAGTTACCTAGCAGGGAAGTAAGAGTTTCGGGATTTTTTTTTTTTAAAAGATGCAGTATTAATGAGAATGCAAAAATACAACAGAAGTGATTGCTCTGCGTGTGCATTTCATTTGTCCAGACACACGCAAGGTACCAGAAAGGCGACTGAACTCCAAAACCCGTTATTTTTCTTAAGGGAGTATATGCATTTCCAAGCTGTCTAACATGATTTGATGAAATGAGTGTTCTATTCTTAAATATTCAACTGGCAGGTTGTAGAAGTGTCATGTGGAGTTTCAGTTATAAAATATAGCAACTGAGCACAGCTTTGAGTCAACAGAGATGCCAAGCCTCCCAAACAGATGGCATAAGTGGGCTTTACTGTACTCACTTTAAAACCAACAAGGAGAGTGATATTGGTTCAGAAGATTCAATAAGCTTCCAGACAGCAAAACGCGAGATATTTAGCTTGTATCGGCACTCAAAGAAGAGAACTGAAGGGAAGACTATCTAAAAAAATATGACAACAGCAACACCAATAAAGGCAAATTCACAAAGTATGTCTCACTCCAGACATAACACGCCTTATTTTGCTCTAAACTGCAAGCCATTCTTACTTTAAAAGTCTGGGAGCAGACCAATAAAAGCATTAAATGCAGGGCTTGACAGACAGGATCCGAACGTATCACAAATAGTTTAATCTCAGCATTCTTACTACACTTATGAGGACGCAATGAAGTGCTAGGTTTCAGCTCCACAAGGCCAGTGCCAAGGAATTTAGGTGGTTTATTCAGCAAGCGTGTGTGTTTGTCACAGGAGAGAGGAACAGGCTGCTGTCCCAAGCAGCTGAAATTTGGGAGTTACATATCCATCATTTGCTTTGAAATCGTTCAGACTCCAGAAATTTTAAGGAATGGTACTCTCTCTTCCTACAAATTCGATGCACCCTGGAGATGTTGAAACGGAGCACTAAAGAAGTGCCTTAATGAGATATTTAGTGAAAGTTATGTTCTTGCCTTACCTTGGTGGTTCAGAAAGTCATAAAAAGTAGACTTATGAGAGAAAACTTACAGCCTTTTAGTAGGACCAAAATGATGTTGTGGAATACGGCAAGAGAACAGTCACTGAATAGGTCATAAACACGAACATCTCTACAATTACAAAGCTGACTATATGTTGTATGCCACTGGCAGGTATTTTATACCTCATTCTACCTTCAGTAACGTGGCCAGACTAAGTTCTTGCCACAACCTCTTACTTCTTTTGTACGCTCCCAAGTTCCAACATAACAGGAACTGCAGCAGACAAAATGGAATACTTCTACAAGAGCCTTGAGATATAAGTGACCTGGATTAGCCAAGTAAAGAAATTCGTAGCAGATAAAGCATTTCCCAAGCACAACTTACACTCTGAAAGCTCTCAAAACATTTAACCAGCTTATAATAAGGGCTTTAAAAAGCTGGTAAAGAAACTTGAAAGTGAAGTAACACATTTATACAGTATAACATTAAAAACAAACACATGAAAATGCTCTCGAGTGAAAACATAAGCTATTCCCCCAATGTACGATTTTTAGAAGCTCTTAATATGGATCTCAGGACAACTCTGCAGTCCAAAAAACGTACAAAGCCAAGTAAAACGTTTAACCTAGTCAATAATCACGATGCTATGTGTTACAGTAAAGACTGTGCATTGGGAAAAACCTCACTAAAATTATTCAACAGTTTATGTTGGAGATTGAAAAGCTGCTAAAGGAGAGGTGATTGAAATAAAGAAATTTAATAATGCATGTTAATTGCTATGTTCAATCCAGTTAGGAGCAGGTGAGAAACATGAGCTATTAGTTTAGAAAGAAAACTGCAAGTTAAGACATTCGAGGTTTTCTATAGCAACCGAAGTCCTTCGAGAGTTGGTAGGATTGACTCTCCAATAGCTGGGAAGAGAAGACCTCAGGCAGGAGCTAATCCTGAAAAAATCTTGCAGAACACAGGTAAATGGGCCAGCAGGGATTTATATACTTAGCTAAGCTTTCTCCTTTTCAGAAATCTGTTGTGAAATAAAGTATTAAGTCATGAGGGTTTGGAAGGCAAGAGCCTGAAGGACTAAACCTTCCAATCTGTCTCAGACAACAGGAAATTGGTTTAATCTTTATACACCCACACACAGGCAGCTCTACTCCTCAGAAATTTGTTTTCCAGATACAAGTGTTCTCGTTTGCTAGCCTTCTGAAAGCGATGTACGGGAAGAAGGATGATCATATGCTTAGAGAAGTAAACTGAAACAAAACAGGTTAATGTTTCTCTTAAGTTACCCAGGAAGTGTTTGGACAAGTTATTAAAGTGGTATCAAAATTAATTTGCAAGACATAATTATAGAATCATATTTCATTGTGTCAAAACAGGAAGACCTCAGTGAATTTAACTCTTAAGGCAAATTACCTCTGCTGTCCTGCAAAGGTCATTGAGCCTCAAAGAAATCAGACACTTCCGAGCATCCCAATCCTGTCAGATATGCACAATAAGACCCTTCCGTCTTGATTTGGACTATTAGGAGTGTTAAGAGTGTTAAAATATTATAGCATTTTGATTGCATACTTTGCATCTACAACTCCCTGAAAGGAGGGTGTAGAGAGGTGGGGGTCAGTCTCATTTCCCAAGGAACAGGCCACAGGACAAGAGGGAACAGCCTCCAGTTGTGCCAGGGGAGGTTTAGACTGGATATTAGGAGAATTTTTTACACCAAAAGGGTTGTCAAGCATTGGAAGAGGCTGCCCAGGGCAGTGGTGGAGTCACCATCCCGGGAGGTATTTAAAAGCCGGGCAGACATGGTGCTGAGGGACATGGGGTAGTGGCGGTTTTGTCAGTGTTGGGTTGATGGTTGGACTCAATGATCTGAAAGGTCCCTTCCAACCTAGACGATTCTATACTTGCAAAAACAAGATGGTTTCGTTTGGTTTTTTTTTCCACAAATCCATTTCCCCTCAGCCATTTCCTTTGCTCCTTTTTCAAACCGTGCCTATGGAAAACACAAAGTCACCAGTGCTGCAAGCCTGACTCTGCAGCCTTCCATACCCGCATGGGATCAGAGCGCAGCAGCTGGCCTCCCGCAGCTGGTCAGCGTCGCATTCCTCTGAGTTCTTGGGGTTTGCAGACCACAAAGTGGAGCTTAACCAATAATTGCCGCTATTTTCATACTGGAGCACACAGGTGGAAGGACAGGGGGATAACAGGCCAAGCGCCAAAACGCCGGAGAAGGCATTCAGAGAGTGAATTTAAGGACAGCAAGATAGTTTCCTAGTAGCACAACAACACAAGGGTAGCTACATGTTGAAAGACAACGATTACAGAACAAATTAAGAGCTCTTCATTGGATATTAAGTTGATTTATAGTAGATAACAGTTTACAATGCTCTTTTTCAATTGATTAAAACCCTCTGCATTAAAGAAAGTTCAGATACTAGATCTACTCAATCAGATGAGATCCCAGGAAGAAATTTTTCACTATGAGGGTGGTGAGCCCCTGGCCCAGGTTGCCCAGAGAAGCTGTGGCTGCCCCATCCCTGGAGGGGTTCAAGGCCAGGTTGGACGGGGCTTGGAGCAACCTGGTCTGGTGGAAGGTGTCCCTGCCCAGGGCAGGGGGTTGGAACTGGATGATCTTTAAGGTCCCTTCCAACCCAAACCATTCTGTGATTCTATCACAGAATTCCAACATGAGAAACTCAAACAACTGTCCCATGGTTCCTGAAAGCAGGAACAAATAACTTCAAACTCTGTGCCCCTTCAGACTACCCAACACTGTTCGAGGGTGGTTTTTTGTTGTTGATTTGCTGTTTTGAAGAAAATACATAGGCATATTTCCAACATACTTACTCTCGCTCTTTCTCCGTCAGTTTGTCATTGATATTATCTTTGATTGTAGACCGGGAGCCCTTGTGAATGATAGGATACCTGAGTGGCACTTGTAAGAAGTAGGATATCATCGAAACCAAGTGAGCGGTGTAGCCCAGGGCAACAGCGATGCTTCCATCATCTTTTGCTGTCAATAAAAAAAAATAAATCCATCATTTAATGAATTAGATCTCACTGCAGGCTCAGAAGTCCATCCTCATTGCTTAGACAATGATACAATTAATGAAGCTATCAGAAGTTGTAACTTAAGAATAGGTGCGAGTCAAATAAATTTCATTTTTACAATAGTTTGCAGTTCACTGTATTTTCCTCTTTCATTAAAGGGCAATGTAAAATGGGTGACGGCTTGTTCCCCCTTCCAATTTTACACTTTCAAAGCTACAAGTTACTATTCTCAACATTTGGCTGGATGGGGGAGGGTAAAAAAGAGATGGGAAAAGCAAAACAAAATTCCCAAGACAAAATTTAAGTCTTAAACTTTCTGTATTTCTCTAGATGTAGCTGACATGTATGAGCGGGGTCAGGGAAAAGCTGCATTCCTCCATAACCTTATTCATTAGTGAGATCAGTTGGAGAGACACCGACCCCAGGGTATGAACTCTGTTCTCTGCCAATAACCGGAAGAACTTAGATTAACCCATTGTTTTAAAGTATCACTTTCAATTTCACATTTAAGGTTTCAATCTAAAGCTTCACCTGCCAGGAATACACACAAGTCCAGCAATTCAAATTACATCCTTTAGCCATGTAAGGGCTTTTCCTTTCCGTTTTCTTTTTTTTTTTTTCCTTTTTGTAAATGAACACACCAATACAAACAACATGACAGAGTCACCTCTTCTGAGGCACAAGGGAGTCCCAGGAAATCAAATAGAGGACCTTCTACGAAAGCTGATAATGATGTTCAGCGACAGCTATGAAATCATACTCAGCTCTATTAGAACACAACACGATGTATGGATTTAAAAGTTACAGCCCTTTCAAAAAGGATTTTGTAAGAAGTCTTCAATATTTGCAGCAAAACTAGCTTTTTAGGGAATAATATATATTTTTAAATATTGTTATTTACTAAGAGTCTGAAACAAGATACACAGACAGCTGGTTTTCAAATTTAGCTGAATATTTCACAAAGTTGAATGCTTAGCACTTCTTCCTCATAATACAATATTTCTAGATTCCTTGATAAAAAATTAGTAATTCTTTTGTAAGGAATTAATACCTGTAAACTGAAAGTGGGCCAAAAAGATGCAAATATTCACTGATTTCTCAAGAATTACTAGACTGAGTTCATTACCTCATTTAGTGCAGTCAGGAAAACAAAGCAATAGATTGACTTCTGTCACATTGACATATTCATTTGTTTTAAAGATTGTCCCTCCATTATTCTAGCATCCAATATACATGTTGTTAGCACAAGTTAATTCCTACGGGATAGTTTTACAGAGTTAGACAATTGATTGAGGTTTCTGCCCAAGAAACTGCATGCCTTGCAGAGTGAGCAAGCAACTCACAAGGATTTTAATGAAGTTCCAATTAATGTCAAACATTTGTAGATGAAAGCATGCAGTTACCTGTACAACAGTGTCAGACAGGCATATTATATATTTGCTTCTGCAATAGGTTGACTGTAGACAGTTAAAGTAGAAGCTGACTTGTAAGATACTCCATATTGTCAGGCAGCTTTAAAGTCTTACTTAAACAAGATATTTATTTGGCAAGTTCACCGGCAACTACAGCAAACTGAAAGGGGATTTGTGCATATTGCCCCATCAAGATTTATGGACTGAAAATAGCCACAATGGAATTTCAGACACAAATATTTTCCAGAATCACTAAGTTTGGAAGGCACCTCTGGAAATTGCGTAGTCCAAGCCCCCTGCTCAGAGCAGGGTCAGCTACAGCAGGTTGCCCAGGACTGTGTCCGGTTGGGTTTTGAGCATCCCCAAGGATGCAGAATCCACAGCCTCCCTGGGTAACCTCTGCCAGAGCTTCAGTACTGAGTCACAGAACACAGAGGTACTTTTCTAAAAGTCAACAGTAACTTCCTTTGTACTAACTAGGAAATAGAAATAAATAATGATTGTGTAAGTTTTCTTGTAGTCTAGACCTTTCCACTCAGAAATTTGGATCCTAAGCTATTGCTATCATTTTACTTAATTTTAGGACGTTTAGAAACAGTGTCAACTGTAACAACTAAATTAAGAGTATCCAGCTACCTTGAAAGTCTTCAGAATTAGGAAGCTTGACTCCACAAACAAAGTAATCCTTTTGATCATTCTGTAAGTTTAAAAATCAACAATGGAAAGTGAGAATGGAACAATAACATCCAGAACACAGAAACCTGCACAAAATCCAGTGACAACAATGCATTTTTGTAAAGAAAAAGCTAAATATTTAATGAAACCCAGACTGACTTTGACATAGTGTTTTAATCCACATCTCAATTCAGAAATAAATGCAACCTTTTTAAAGTAGGAATAACTTCATCTTAATCAATTCATTATATAAAAGGTTTTGGAGCTCAATATTTTGACATCTGTTTATGTGCATTCCATTAAAGTTCAGCTAGCCTACTGTCAGGGTTACTTTATATAATTGTAAACAAAATGGAAGGTATCCATTAAGTTACAGCTACAGCCATTCTACTTTTATAGCGGAGACTATTTACTGCTGGCATACGTTCTCTCCCCAGAAGGTTTCCAATCTAAGGACCAAAACCAAGAAAAAGCTGGAAAAAACAACATGAGCAAAGAGCAAGTTTCATCACGAATAAAACACGAGATTTACTCGCAGTGTAATAAATAGGAAGTTCATTTCACATCAAGCAGAGTTTTAGAATGTTAAAAACGTACCAGATCAATAGGGTAGATATAGGATAGCTCCGATAGCAACTGCTTGCATCGAATAGTCTGCTGGGCGTTTGTCTTCAAAAACAGTTCTCTTTGGGGAAAGAGATCCCAAAACCATTAGTTTCTTCCAAAGCTTTAAGTAAAGGTAGCAAGCCATTGTATTCCTTCTACATCTTCCCAAGTATCACCTCCCCTCCCTCAAAAAGCTAGGTAATTCCACAAGAAGACAAGCTAACTTTTTGTTTTCAGTTATACCTCGTATTATAGGCATATTTTGACAATGACAATTAAGTATTACAAAGCTGTGTTTCACCAAAACAGAATTAAAAGCCCTATCACTCTCTACACCTGCCACCAAGTATCTATTTTCTTATCTTCTAGACTTGCCACTCTTAATTTTCACTTTAGATATCTACAAATTGGAGCAAAGATGTCATAAAAGAAGTTTTGGGGTGACATTAGGAAGGATTTGGTGCCAGGAGTCCCACTTCAAACAGCCTACTCTCAAGCCTGTTATTTCCTTTCCAGATGCAGAAAAAGCATAGGTCTTTTTACCTCTTAGCAGTGCATTCCTTTCTTAATTCATGCAGGGATTCGTTATGCTCTTGAAGTTTCTGGTATTCAGTCTCAAACGCATTTTCTAAACAACGTGAGGAATCAGGAAAAAAATTAGTATCAATTTTCTTAGTTATCTGAACTTTTAAAAGTAGATACTGACACTAATGTTGCCAATAATCCTCCATTTACTCTTAGATGCCCATTTTCCACATTATACTGCCAAACTGGGGAATGACAGCATAGGAGGAACACAAGTCTTCATGCACCAGATACACTATACACTATTCATCAGCCAAATACAACCAATAAAACCTCCTTCTCCTTTAATAGCTGTTCCCCTCATGTCCACAGTGGTGGAATAAATCAGTTAAGGCATCTTAATACTTGCAAAACCAGAATTCAGTAAGTGGCAAAAAAATATTTTCATTTTCACTAGTGATTAACCACTAAATCATTTAGCAGTGATTATTTTAGACTCAACTAGGTATTAAAGAAAAAAATAAAGAAAAATGAAAAGTCCTGCAACAATCAAATATCCCTGTAGCTTGGTTGCTGTTGAGCTCCAAAGAGACAGTGATACAGCATTTCACTATAGGACACTTCGCCACTAAAACAAAATACCAAGACGACCGAGAATTTCACCTTTCACGTATGTAATAAGCTATTAAGAGGGATTTTTGTCTTCTAACGCTTAAAATTAGATCCTAATCACAGGTATAATAACATCCCTCCTGACATTATGACATGCCTGCATCAAACCACTGTTTACTGCATTACAGTGCAGCTCTTCTGATTTTCTCATAAAATGTTAATTAAGCACAGATTTAAGATTACTTTAGAGAGGTGTCATAGTAGAGAAGTTACTTAGAGACAGGATACCAGAAACTGCTGTCCAGAATGCAGCGTAACAGATGGTGAAGGGATTATATCTGCCCGCACGCTTCAGATAAAGAAAAGCACAAACATTAGAGCCAGACCGAAAACAAAACATCACCTTCATTTTGGTCCCCATGATAACAGCTAAGGCTACTACTCTTCTGATCAGCAGATTATGAATATCTGCAATAGAAGCAGTAACGATTCTACGCGTACCTCTGTCATGCAAAGTATTTTTCTCCTTATGCAACAAGGCTACTTCTTGACCGAGGGCCTTCTTCTGCCTCTCCAGTTCATTACGTAGCACCAGGATCTTCAACTGTAAACATTCACTCTCCTTTTTCTAGTGGAAGGAAAACAGATTTAAAAAAAAAAATAGTAAGTTTTTCTGCACGCAAACAGTTCCACAAAAAGGATGATGGAAAGGAAGGGAAAAACAGGGCAAGATTAGTGCCTGCCAAACTAAAGGCTGAGCTCTTAGATTACCACAGGCAATAGATTACCAAAGACCCTAATCATTTTGCTGCTTTGGAGGAGGAGAAGCTCAGCTGTGTCCCACAGCGCTTGTTCCTCCTGTGGGATGCATCTCCTCTGTTCAGTGATGCAGCCTGGCCCAGGGCAGAAATTCAGAGAGGAAGGAGAGGTGGGAGGAAGCTTCCGCAGGACAAGTACACAGAGACTAACTGAGCAGCACGACAAGCATTCGGTGCCTGGCAAAGGCTTCAGCAACAAGAGGGAAGATGAGCAATGAGAAGTCTGTAGAAAAGTCTGGAGAAAAGAAGGCTCCAAGGAGACCTTATAGTGGCCTACCAGTATCTTAAGGGGGCCTACAAGAAAGCTGGTGAGGGACTTTTTAGGATGTCGGGGAATGGTAGGACTAGAGGGAATGGATTAAAACTAGAGACGGGATGATTCAGACTGGACGTTAAAAAGAATTTCTTCACCATGAGGTGGTGAGACACTGGAACAGGTTGCCCAGAGAGGTGGTGGAAGCCCCATGCCTGGAAGTTTTTAAGGCCAGGCTGGATGGGGCTCTGAGCAACCTGATCTAGTGGGAGGTGTCCCTGTCCATGGCAGGGGGGTTGGAACTGCATGATCTTTAAGCTCCCTTCCAACCCTAACAATTCTATGATTCTAAGTCTCTACTGAATTGAACCTGGAAAAAGGTTGGAAAGGTCTGAGCTGCACTATTAGATCCCATTCCCAGCTTTAGGGTGATGAGGAAAAAAAAGGATAGAAAACACATAGCAGGAAGCAGATTACATCATTATGCACAATTATATCTGAAGGATCCCTTCTTTAAAAGTTTTAGGATTTGTCCTTTACCACCTCTAAATCTATTCCTGTGTTTAAAAAGAATCTGTTTTTTTGACGCACTGTCTCCACCAAGAAATTGTGCTGCCATGTGTGTAGTGAAGCAGAATTTTCTATTATAAATAATGGGTTTTGGTGGTGGTGGTTTGGGGTTTTTTGTCATTTTGGGTTTTTTTGGTGGTTTTTTTTTTTTGTTTTGGGGTGGGTTTTTTTGGGGTTTTTTTGTTTGTTTTTTTTTTTTTTTTAAATGAATATCTGCCATGTTTAATAGATACTTGTTGAGAATAACTGGAGACAGATTCAAAATGGAAAAGAGAAGTTACATCCCTTCAGTCCAACTACATCCCTGACAAGAGTTCAAAACCTGAAGGGGCAGTCAGAGGTACTCATGAGCGACTCTTGTCTAAGTTCTACGAGACACCACCACTTTGTGTACCTCGGCCAGCTTTCGCTTTTTCAAGCGGTTAATGGAGATAATGTTACTTCAACACCAGCTGCCTGAAAAAAAGCTCTTGTTGAACTCTTCCCTCCACTTCATATTCGCTTCATTTACGCATGTATGCTCAGCCTTCTGGTTCAAGACTCCAGCAGGAAACATGACTCAATATTAAGGAATGAAACCATAGTTCACACATTTATAAAGTGGAATGGAAGGCCAAGAACAGTTTCTGCTATTAAAAGAAAAATAAGTAATCATTTCCTTATACCACAGACAATGGTCGCTAAGAAGTTGCATCACGTGTACGATCATTGCCTTTTTGGTGTTCTTCATGGAGTTTTGCTCACACATAAAGGAAAAAACTTTTGCATAGAGGGACAAGGATATCCATAACTGGAAAAAAACCTTCTAACAGCCAAGATACCAGCAGAAGTCAAAGCAGCTCTGGGTTGGAGTCACTCGTAGGAGATGTTATATCGCCATTTGTTATGGTTTTAGAAAAACCATAACAATTTATTGTCGTTCAGACAATTATTCTATCACCCGATGACCCCTCCCCACCCAGAAAGGGGAACCGGGGAAAACAAGGAATCACGAGGCGTTGAAATATAAATAGTTTTAATAGGATAAGACTAAATAACTAACAATAATGACAAAGAACCAGTATTGATCCTGATACTAATATAAGATATACAAGAATTATCGTCAGCCAGCTATATCAGCAGGAAGCTGTGCACTCCCAGCAGGGACAGCCAGTGTGGGACACTGCGAGCGTTGTGGCTTCAGGAGGAAGGGAACGGCTCAGGGGTCCAGCACCAGGGCAAGGAGTTCTCTGGACCACAGCCATCAAGGGAGAGTCGAACTACACAGCAAACTTCCTAATTTGTATTGAATGTGACCTTCATGGTATGAAATAATCTTGTTGGCCAGTCTGGGTCAAAAGCCCAGGCCTTGCTGCGCCTCACCCCTGCACCTGGCAAGGCTCAAAAATGTTAAGACCTTGAATCCCACGTAGCCTAGCTGACTATAAAGTAAATATTTTCCCAAATTCAGACACTAGAGTCTTCTAATACAGTTTTCCCCAGAAGAGAAGAGAAATCAATCCTGTGTCGCTCAACCCAGGACACCCTGTAAGGGAGCTGACTACTTTGCTCCTTTGTCTGTAATTAGGGTGGGTAAAGAAACTCCCATATTTCCATTTTTCAAACCCTTAAACAGTTTGGCACTTCTGGAAATTAGCTGAGTACTCCCAACGCAGGAATCTACCTTAAAGGAATAAAGTAACACCACAAGTTTGTCCTTTCCTATAGCAGGCAGGTGCCATTACCAATGTACCGAAGTCACCACAGGCCACTCTTGTTCCGTCAATTCACTGCTTTGAACTGAGCTCAGCCTTTCTGGCCAGAAAGTAGAAATTAGCACTGATCCCCTTTCCAAAAAAGTGTAAGAGGACAGGCAAAACAAACTGTCAAAAGCTATTGAAAGGTCTAATACAATTCCTGCTTAAAACGGATGCGTCATTTGAGTGACAGCTTTCGCACTAATTCTGTTCACCCAAAGGGAGCAGGGAGCAAGAAGATACAGCCAGTAGGTTCACCCCACTAAATCCACCTCAGGTTCCTGTCAAGATTTATCTAAATCATTAAAAGTTTGGTTTTCCTGATAAACCTCTTTCATGCACTGTGCAATGTTTATGCTTTTATAGTGTAAAAGCAATTATACAACATAAAGGCTAAAAAAGGGTAAGAAATCAATCCCAGTAAGACACACAAATTTAAAATCCATTACGCTTCTGAGATGAGCTCCCATTTGAAATAACAGGTTTAAATAAAGATTTCAAGTTCGAGTGTTAAAAAAAACAAGCTTATGGTCAAGACATCAGCCAGATGCTTCAGCAAACCTGTAGAATATGGTTTTAAATAATCCAACTTACCAGTTCGTTGCTTGTAGATGTACATCTCAGCTTTTCTTCAATCTCCCTTCCTATCTTCTGAACAGTTACCTGAGTCTGTTTAATTGCACACTGGGCTCTGTGAAGCCTGTAAGGAGAAGAGAAGTTACAGCTGTACTAAGGGTTCCCCACACGTGTCCTAACGATGAATGCAGCAACCATCTCAAAACCAGCAGAGATAATATGGAATCAGATTTTCAGTTTCTGTTGTGAAATGAAACGTTAGGAGAGGAATCATAACTTGCACAGGTTATAAATGAGCACCCAAAGCAAACCAGCAAGTCTCTAAATTCAATCAAGTACCAACTGTCCTCTTAATTTGTTAAATTCAATAGATGTCGATAAGGCAAAGCTGTAGGTGAGAGAGCAGGTAATTATAGGGATCTCATGTAACAATTAAGTCATAACACAGTTAACATCAAGACAGATACATACACGACAGTTACCAGGAGCATTGTTGATGCAGGCCAGCTTTTAAAAAGTGCAAGTAACCTTCAGATAACACACAGCTACCCAGGTCAAGAGCATGAACCACCCTTCAGTATCCCCAAACATGCCATGGGCCCTTCTGTAACAAAAGTATGGGTTTCTTAGACGAATTGAGTTTGAAGTGGGTAGAAAAAAAAAAAAAAAAAAAGATGCTGATGTGTTTCTGATCATTCGCCCTGGCTTCAGGGTGAAGAGGAAAAACTGATTATTTGCCATGTTCATTGGGGAGGGGGAAAAAAAAGGCAGAGGAAAGCAATGGCAAAAACAGGTCTATTAACGTCTATCTTAGAATTAACATGGAGTAGGATTTAACACATTTATCAGAAAAATCATCACAGTTGGTCTGCAGTCATACACTATGTCTTAAAGTGGGCAAACTCAGGCTTCCTTTTCCCATTCATAGTTTCACTACTAACAGCTTTTTCTTGTGTAAGGACATTCTTCAGGCAGCCGTGCTGCTGGGTGGAACACCTCACTCAACTGAGGTCTAGTTGGAACAGCAAAACTATGATCAAAACCTACTGTATGACATTAGAGCTTTGCCAGGCAAACATAATGGAAAGACCAAGCCCAATGCACGCTTTAATGAGCATCTCTGCTTTGCCAGAATTAAAAAACCTCTGCCTCTTCATGGGAATGCCTAATTTTACTGAAGTAAGGCTATGAATTTGCTGTGAGCCAGGGACCAAAGCACTAGAGCACATCGAAGAGGCTACTCGGCTCCTTTCCTTTCACATTCTCTAAACTCTTCCAGATTTATAAGCAATTGAGGCGTTGCTATTTGAAGTTCTTGGCTGATGAGCTTTAATGGAGTACTGCATGCAGCTCTGGAGTCCTCAGCACAAGAAAGACATGGATCTGTTGGAACAGGTCCATTGGAGGGCCACGAAGATGATCCGAGGGCTGGAGCCCCTCTGCTGCGAGGACAGGCTGAGAGAGTTGGGGATGTTCAGCCTGGAGAAGAGAAGGCTCCGAGGAGACCTTATAGCGGCCTTCCAGTACTTAAAGGGGGCCTACAGGAAGGATGGGGAGGGACTCTTTGTCAGGGAGTGTAATGATAGGACAAGGGGTAATGGCTTTAAACTGAAAGAGGGAAGATTTAAATTAGATATTAGGAAGAAATTCTTTACTGTGAGGATGGTGAGGCACTGGAACAGGTTGTCCAGAGAAGCTGTGGCTGTCCCATCCCTGGAGGGGTTCAAGACCAGGCTGTATGTGGCTGGGAGCAACCTGGTCTAGTGGGAGGTGTCCCTGCCCAGGGCAGGGGGGTTGGAATGAGATGATCTTTAAAGTCCGTTCCAACCCAAACCATTATATGATTCTATAATGGTCTGTAGGCAGCTAGACCAAGATAACCAGGCTACATCCTTCAAATATGAGCAACCACAAAGCATTACTCCTCACACCATCATCCCATCTGAACTCATCAGCACACATTACATATTGGTCAATCAGTGCGAGGACAGTGCCCAAGGCACCTGGCACAGCAAACAGATACTGGAAGAGGAGATTATACACGGACAACAGAGAGCAAGCAGTGCTAGTAATATTAAACAAGGTTATTGTGATTTAGGACTTTTACATGGCGTTACTTTAAGTGAATACATTTAAGTCATCAGACACCTTCAGTTCCTTCACACTATCACTTCTCCTAAACACCACTCTCTGTAACAGTATGATTTGAAACAAAAATCTAAGTGATTCCTTTGGTTTCTTTAGAGCTTCTTGGATTGCTCATACCACGAGCAGCCCAAGAGCTTTTTAGGGGTAGCTGTACCCCATCCAAATCACATCTCACATAGCATGGCTCTGCTGGCTATTGCCAGAGGTAAAACTGCTGAGGCCAACAGCACCAGGTCACCCAAGGGCTTGGTCTCACATCCCTAATGGAGTTCTGAGACCTCCTGGAAACACTTATTTCCTACTGGGAACTACTACTTATAGCACCCACCTTCCCAAATGCATCTTGAGGCTGTTAGCTATGTAACATAGGGTTACGCAGGTCAAAGCCAAGGTTTGCTGACCATCCTGAACGTCTTTCGGAGCTCTGCTGTCACATTATACAGCACAGTCTAAGTTTCCTACTTCAATAGTTTCCAGCCTGCTTCCATCCAAAAGTCTGGAACATTTTCTTTCCAGACATAAGAAAGCCTTACCCAAAGCTAAAACTTACAGGTAAAGAGTAATAACTGAGTGACATTTCCCTTTCCCTCCCCTTCATCTAATTTTATACTGGAAGAACATTTTTAATTTAGTCTGGTATGTGATTAAGAAAGAAATTCTACAAGTCTTCACATCACACCATGCAGGTTGCAAAATCTGGCTGCTGAAAAGTGGTTTACTCTTTGAAAAAGATTTATGAAACTGATAAATCATTAATGACGATTCGCCACGTCATTCCTCACAGCGATCCTCAGCTAACAACCTCCAAATTTTATAACGGCTTCAAGTTCTTCTGCCCGTGCCCAAGTATAAGGAACAAACGTCTATTCAGGATGACTTCTCAAACCAGTACATACCTTAGGATACTTCAATTTGGTGACTCTATATCTAAAGGTATATTCCTAACCTATAAAGACTGACACACAGAACAATTCAACCATCAAGTCTATTTTAAATAAGAAAAGGTTTTCTTTTTAAGCTAAACATCATTCAGGCCTTTCTTACAATATAAAAACATCCCACAGTTAAACTTGGCTGCCTTGATGCCAAATAGTGTCACTTACATTGAGTTAACCAGTATCAGTAACTTTTCTTTCTTGCAATCCCAGTATGTTCACTGTTGTTCCGAGAAGTTTAAAATGGTAACAGTAATATCACAACCACAGCTGAAGTTAAGCCTTCCAAGATTAAAATTTTAGGGACTTCATGTCACAAAAAGCAGCAACTATCAACAGAAATCTCCTGTCCCCAGCCAAAAAAGTCCCCACAGCACCCACATGGAAATCTTTGGTCATCCAACAACGGGAGTCCAAACTAAGCCATAATAACATCAGCACTGAAATTTTGTCCATCATTTCTGCCCACAGAAGACAGACTTTGGTGGAGGCAATTATGATTGCACCGATGAATGGAGATCAGCAAGTTCGGGCCATAAATCTGGACTAAAATTTATGTATAAGGAATGGAGAGAAATTTCAACATTAATTGACCTCATATTGTTTCCATTTCTAGTCTGAATGCAAGTACAATGCCACAGCCTAAAGTTAGCACAATTTGTGCTTTGAGTACAATCCGGCTGAGTTTAGTAATCGACAGCGATGAGCCAACTGATGCCATAATCTATGTTCTATCAGCCAACATAGGATTCCTCCTAGATTGTTCAAGAAGGGTTTTTTTTGGTTTATGATTTATTATTAAAATTAGCACTTCTATAGCACTTTAAGAGCTAATTCAGGGCTTCAAGAGGCCACTGGCCTGCTACCAAATTTCCTTCGGCAGTCAGGAAAGCCAAGCCAGTTACAGCAGAAACTCAAGCCTTTTTAAAGAGATAATTTAGCCAACAGTGTCGTCATCCTGTGTCTGCAGGCTGCTCTGGTGTCTCTGCAGCAGCTCACAGCCATTGTCAGCCAACAGCGGAGTAATACGAACGTTAAGCGTGACAGATTTACTGCTGTTGCTTGGGGCCCTGAGAGCTGCCGTGCAATTGTCCAGCATCAGGTGAGTTCCACGCTGCTGCCTGGGAAAGAACTGGAAAGCAAAACAGACATTAAAATTCCTTACCGCCTTAATATAGTTTGGAGGTGGAGATCCACAAAGGTGCTGTTCTACTTCCATTCCCATATCACCTGCTTTCTGAGATGAGGGAGACTAAGAGGAAACAAAATACTTTCCCTTCCTTTGGAAGTTTAAGAGACAATGGGACAGATACAAAAAAAATTAGCCATGTACGGTAAGCAAAGACCACTAAAAGCTGCATCCCTAATCAATCTACAAAGAGCCAGCAGGGAAAATTTCAACATCTCTTCTCTTCAATTGATAGTTCCCAAGTTGCTGAAATATGGGATATTTGGGTTGTCTCTTCAAGGCTTTTCTAGTCTGACGTAAATTTGTTCCCTCTTTATCCCCCCAGAAAGCCCTACCTTCTATCTTGGCTGTGAGATTTGAAACAACTCTAGCATACTATGTCCTATTGATCAAGTCCACCTGGGTACTGACTTGGAGGGAAAAAAAGATTGCCAAGTTTTTGTCTTCTTCACCACGACATGATTTCTTTGCCATAACATCCTTGCCTTGTCTGCAAGATCAAGCGGTTTTCCTCACTTCCCCAAGACCACACAATCCAGACGTCCAACATAACTTGACTTCACACTATGGGAACGTGCTGTAACAACGTATTTGCTCTCTTTCAGCGTGCAGTACGTTTGAGGCGATGTTTGAAGGTTCAGCTGAAGCTCTTTCCTTTAAGACACGCTGCAGTATCCTGCAACTGAGGTATCCCTCTTGGTCATGAATTAGTCTAGTGATTTAGTAGTTTATACAGCAAGTTCATTCCTGGCTGCAATCTTTAAAAAAACCTGAAAGCTGGAGTGTAGTGACAGTTGTGCCTATTAAGCTAACATATGCTTATATTTACATTAATGAAAGAGTCTCAGCTTTATTAGACATTTGATACATGATTTTGTAGTTCTATCATACACTCCAAATATCTATTCGCTTCTATCAGACACATCTGGATTTTTCATGTACGGAATTTTAAGCCATAAATACATCAATTGATTACAGCAGTCAAATAATACAGCTACTTCTCACAAGAGAAATAAATGCCTACAGTCTTATTTGCCAGAACAACCTTAGTTTACAATGAGACTAAATTTAAACTAAGAATTACTACCAGGGATTTAGAAAACAGAACAGAACACTTCTGGCAATAAGTGAGATGTAGGATCCTGGAAGTAAAATACCCAAACCTATTATTAAAGAAAAAATAATCCAAGACTTTCCTATTAAATTCCAAAAAAAAATGGAATGCATACTACCTTATAACAGTCCAGAAATTAGATTATGGAGAGTGCCAGCCAGCTATAACATATATTTTACATAGCCCCTTAAACCATCATTTGCTACATCTGCTTTCCCACAAGAAAAATTTTTCTAATTTATAATCATATACTCCCTTTCCCAATTTCCTCAGAAACCTATACCTACAATTTGTCAAAAGCAGATGTAGGGCGAGAGAAGACAGTAGGGAGTAAGAAAAGAATAAAATGCAAGTCTGACTTGTTCATTTATGGCATTAAACCTCTACCAGAGCCAGCGCTGTAAGAAACTCAAACAGGACAGTGCTGTTGAAGCACAGACACTTTCCATCATTCTTTCAAACAGTTTTAATTTGAGTCTTATAACACACAAATTACGTTTTTGAGTAATCAAGTCCATGCGGACACTGCAACACTGGATGCTTCGAGCTATTTGCAAATGGGGAAAAAAAAACCCAACAGGTCTATCGGACTGGCAGCAGGGGAGGTCCTGGCCTCCAGCATGAGGAGCATCTAAAGAAGCCGGCTAGTATATAGGTCACCTTCACAGGGCATCAACAGAAGAGAGTCTTGATGTGAAGCACAAACAATTTTTTTCCGGAAATTAAGTCACAAAACCTGAGATGTCTCTAGTCCCCTTATTCATAGAATGGTTTAGGTTGGAAGGAACCTTAAAGATCATCTAACTCCAACCCCCTGCCCTGGCCAGGGACAACTCCAATTCAAAGATTTGACTGTGATGCATGGCAAGGGATTTATGGCTTGATTTTTTTTATTCGAAGAACAAACATATTTGTGGCAAATAAAAAAGGATATTTCTTTTTGTTCTTTATACTGGTGCTTATCAGTTTGTGATTACAGAAACCTTGCCGCCAGGACAACAGACACAATCACATTCAAGATGTTGTATATAGCAGAAAGGTAAGTTATATGCAAATACGAATTTCTGAAGGGCATAAATATGTAAAGGTGACTCCTACCACGACAGTGACACTGGTATAATCCAACAGCCTTTTGCTGACGTGTAACTTGCCAACAGATCTTAAGATTCATTTCTTGCTCTGAGACAGTGAGCGAGGCTAAGACTGGAGCTCACCACACAAGTGAAAAGGGAGATGCATAAATTCGGGTTGAATGGGTTACAGGCTCCACCCAAAAAGGGAAACCGCTGCTCTCAAGTTGATTGTGTTCTTCCACTGGCAGTCCACACAACCGATAAGGTGTTTGTGACAACTGAGTCTTACCCACCGGAGGGAGGAGGAGGAGAAACATCAGTCAATATTCAGGTGACTCATTTTTTCGAGCTGCACACCACTGCACTTTTTCCTGGAAGCCATCCCCAAACTCAAATCAAAGTTTACTTCCAAGGGAAGGTGCAATTCTGCAGCTGAAGTAGAGAAGAGAGATCTCCCACCAGGCAAAAGGCTGGTCATTAAGGCTCACAGGAGTATTCCGCAGCTTCTCAGTCATATATACCTTCCCCACCCTGCCCTGCTTGGAATTCTCATAGAATTGCCTAGGTTGGAAGGGACCTTTCAGATCATCGAGTCCAACCATCAACCTAACACTGACAAAAACCATCACTAAACCATATCCCTAAGCACCATGCCTGTCTATCTTTTAAATCCCTCCAGGGATTGTGACTCCACCACTGCCCTGGGCAGCACGTTCCAATGCTTGACAACCCTTTCGGGGAAGAAATTTTTCCTAATATCCATCCTAAACCTCCCCTGGCACAACTTGAGGCTGTTTCCTCTTGTCCCATTGCCCGCTCCTTGGGAGAAGAGCCCGACCCCCCCTGGCTACCCCCTCCTTTCAGGGGGTTGTAGAGAGCGAGAAGGTCCCCCCTCAGCCTCCTTTTCTCCAGGCTGAACACCCCCAGCTCCCTCAGCTGCTCCTCACCAGACTTGTGCTCCAGACCCCTCACCACCTCCGGTGCCCTTCTCTGGACACGCTCCAGCACCTCAATGGCTTTTTGTGTGGTGAGGGGCCCAAAACTGGACACAGCACTCGAGGTGGGGCCTCACCAGTGCCCAGTACAGGGGGACCATCACTGCTCTAGTCCTACTCAACTCACTGCTCCACGTTCACTATAATCTTTGCCCAGGCTGAAAGATAAAGCAATTAGCTGTATCGTTCTTATAACCATATCCAGGACAAAGTCCTAACAAAAATAAACAGGAGCACCAATGCCATTGCTCACAAAATCCTCCTTCTCGAACACTTGCAGGTAACTGTTAGAAAGTCATTTAGTTAAGTGACACGCTCTGTTTTTCATCAAATCTAATAAAGCCAGAAATACGAGAAGGAGTGGGTCATGACTTCTAATCTAATTGAATATTGCTTCACTGATATGGGCTTTTACATGCCGTCACAAATAAAGAAGAACGCTATTTTTGAAGTTCTGCACAGTTCTGTGTAATCGCTCTCTTAACAGTGCTCTGAAACCAAATCTGATCAAGAACTAGCAACATGCCTATCACACTTACGCTAAAAAACTGCCACTGTAGCGGTGTTTTATTCCATATGGCATATTAGGAAAGCCAAAGATAAGAGTAGCAGCAGAAGACTACTAACCCTGCGGCTAAGTTAACATACAAAAAAACCCCACCTCTCTCATGCTTCATGGACTGTTTCAACTTGCTATGACCCATGCCCCTCTCTTCTACAGATTTTGGCAAAAGTCAGGTTTGTAAATTGACTCCTCTGATGATTGATTAGCATCAGTTTCCATATAGCTTAGCACCACACAAGTTCAATGCCTGGGAACAGAATTGTCTGAAAGTTTGATTCCATAGATCAAAATCTCTAAGGAACCCCTCAAAAAAAAAAAAAATTCAGATCCCAGTTTCCATTCTCCATCCCTGCTTCCCAGGAAGACACCACCTCACAATTCCAACCCACATGGTTTTTAGGCCAAGAGAGATGACACTTGTTATACCGCTCATCCATTTCAGTACTGCTTACTGAAGTATACAGAAGCACTCAAGAGGTCCGATTACAGTTCATATTTATTTATCCTGGCCTTAGGCCACCTGGGTTTTCATGTCCAAAGCCAAGGGGATGCCTGCCTTGTCTTGGCTGCCTATACAGTATGGAGAGCCAAGTCTTCCAGGTGGAAATCTTTCCCAGTTAGAAACATCAAGCCTGGCCATCACAGAAAAACAACGACACTTATCACTAGCAAAGGGAAGTTTTAGCAGAGGAACTTACTGATTTTACAAGTCGGGCTAAGAAGAACCCTGCTACTCATTCCACACTTGAGACTGCATATTTCCACATCTGCTGGGAGAGGGCGATGGCAGCAGCAGCAGCAACATTAAAGTCTGAAAGTCTGTGACACGATCCAGCAATTTGATTGCTAAGATACTCACAGGGAAAGCTAGAACAAGGCACTGGAAAAGCATCAGGGTATCAGTGGGAGACTTTTTCTGCCACACACTCGCCACCTTCACAGGACGTGGCGCTGTTCCTACTGCATGAACATCCATAACTACCGCATTTACAAAGGTTTTGGACACGGCTATGACTTGGGATCCTTCTCTGAGGAAAGAACAGCAAAGGAAAAAGCTAGAAACAAAAGACTTAACTGTCGGTGCATATTTTACAATGAGAAGAAGTCTTTCATACCTCTCCTTATCTCTAAATACGCACCTACCAGCATCCTAAAAGGAATAGGGTAGCAAAGAGCAACTCTCTATTTCCATGCAGTCAGAACCGCAGACGCTGGGGGCAGAATCCTACCTATTCCAGTCTTTTGGGTTCACATCTTTCACGGAGATGAGGGTGGAAGTAGAGGAACTTCAAGGAACGTTCCAAAGACAGTACAGCTTTGTGTGGTTCACCTCTGGGCTTGTTAGCAGATGCTGCACAACCCCGCAAAGTTAGAGCGTCACTGGTAGCAGGTTTTCTTCCTGCTTTCCCTCCTTTTCACCTCACCAAAGGTTTGGAAGCCTCAAGTTTGGAATTGCTGCTTATAGCAACTATACAGTAGCAAAGTCTGACTGACCTATTGGCTGTCAAGACAGGACGCTCCAGAATTGTTCAAGGCTGACTTGTCTCGGGCTTCTCCATAGCTGTAACCAGGTTAATGTACCCCTGAGATACACCTTAGCACAAAGCAGTTTAAGGCCATGAAGACCTTGCTCACTCCATCATTCCCCACTCAAAGAGCTTATGAAAAAGAGAGTTCATAAACGCTCTTCAAGTTTAGCATAATTTCCATGTGTTAAAAATAGCTACCCAAAGGCAGTTACTACATTTCGCGTGTGCAGTTCCACTGACTCTGTAGTCTCAGAAACTACTCCGCGCTACTCATGAGATTTTCAACACTACAACTGCTTACTTTGACCACGCACTTCTGTCTCTATTTCTACTTTCAGAGATCAACTTGTGGACGCTCTATTCGTTCAATAAGACTGCTAATAAAGATGGAAGAATTTAAACACACGAGTAATGTATTCATTAAAAAGCTTTTTTCCTAAGATAGGTAGAGCTAAAAAAAAGCCAATTCAATATTGCGACCCCACATTTCAGTCTTGGTTACTTAAGATAGTCAATTTTACCAAAATCTCAAAGTTTCAGATCGCAGACAAATGCCACCTACATTTGTATTCTTTAGTATCTCTTCAGTGATAAGACATGCACTCTCCACCCAGAAACCCCCCCGCAGCCTGGGCTGTATCCCCAGCAGCGTGGGCAGCAGGGCGAGGGGGGGGATTCTGCCCCTCTGCTCTGCTCGGGGGAGACCCCCCTGCAGTGCTGCCTCCAGCTCTGGGGCCTCAGCACAGGAGAGACATGGAGCTGTTGGAGCGGGGCCAGAGGAGGCCCCGGAGATGCTGGGAGGGCTGGAGCCCCTCTGCTGGGAGGACAGGCTGAGAGAGTTGGGGGGGTTCAGCCTGGAGAAGAGAAGGCTCCAGGGAGACCTTGGAGCCCCTTCCAGTCCCTCAAGGGGCTCCAGGAAAGCTGGGGAGGGACTCTGGATGAGGGAGGGGAGCCATGGGACGAGGGGGAAGGGTTTTACACTGAAAGAGGGGAGATTGAGATGAGATATTAGGCAGAAATTCTTGGCTGTGAGGGTGGTGAGCCCCTGGCCCAGGTTGCCCAGAGAAGCTGTGGCTGCCCCATCCCTGGAGGGGTTCAAGGCCACGTTGTACGGGGCTTGGAGGTACCTGGTCTAGAGCGGGAGGTGTCCCTGCCCAGGGCAGGGGCTTGGAACTGGATGATCTTTAAGGTCCCTTCCAACCCAAACCATTCTATAATTCTATGATTACAAATTGCAAATCCTGAAACAAAGCCTGTCACCTGAAGCATACTCCTGGCCTATGACAGATTATGAAACCCGAAGAAGACGGGCATACTTAAGACACTAGGATTTAAGACAATTTCTAATAATTTATATTTCTACTTGTAATGCATCAACACATCCAGTGTTCAAGAGTGCACTGCAAGCTTTTTGGAGCCCCCAACCTAGAAAGTAGTATTTAGTTGCTGGTTCAGAAGTTAAGCTCTGGACCTTTGCAAAGCAGTGTCTTGTCCCTGGCAATCTTGGGCCATTTCAAGTCACCGAACCATCGCTGTTGTGATGTGGAACACAGGGAAATTGTTCACTTAGTGTTACGACCTGGTTTGAAAAGTCGTATTTACCTGTCCAGGGCACTGCATCCAGATTTATTTGCTTATCACTAGAACTGCAAGAACTTCTTGTGCTTGATGAAGGCGCAGCCTGTGTGGTCTGTGGAGTTGCTCTAGATTTAGAGATTTAATCCACTAGATCAGATGCACACATGGCAGTAGCAGAGGAAGCCCTTTGACACCTAGTAGTATTAGTTAAATCAACTTCAGCCAGGTTAGATATTAGCAATATTACAGCAGTTGCCTGGAGTTGGTCTTGTCCTCATCTCCACCACTCAAATTGTACAAGTATCAACTTTTACTGTTAAAAAAAAATATATTTTTTAAAAAACAAAAATACAATCGAAATTATTTCAATTTGCATTAACTAGCTGGCCAAATAGCACAAATGTACCATCCCATCTGCTGATGGAACAGTTAAACCACAGAGAAAGCAGGTTTGACTGGAGAGATAAAAATACAGGAAGCAAAACTTCAAAGGGGCAGGTTTCACAAATTCTTAGAGCACTTTTTGTCTCCAGGCAGAATTTGGGAGGATTTCAGGTGCTCACATATTTAAAAGCACAAAAGCTATTAGCCAGCCAATTGCTCTAAGTGTCACAATACCATGAAAAGCTGTTGTAGAATACCAGATATTATTTTTTTGTATTTAGGAACTGACATAAAATTTTATCATACAGGATTTTAAGCTCTTTCTTTAGTAATTGACAGCATACCCCATCTTCCCAACACCACTTAATATTGAAAGGACCATTTTTTCAAAGTTTAAAGAAAAGGAAGGATAGAAAACTAAGAGAATACTAAATATAAAATCTATTCCCATTAGTGCTGCAAACGTGCCGAGAGTTTGGTTATGGAGACATGTCCAGAACATGACCTCAGATGTATTTGGCCCATTTTAAGTGTTATGTGAAAGGTGAAACGTGTTACTGTATAACCTATTATTACCAGCTACATAATATTTAGAAAGCCTTTAAGTGACCTCTTTTCAGGAAATCTGACAATATGGCCAAGGGACAAAAAACCCTCAAAATTTTAGCTTTCCAGTTGGGGTGGTTAATTTTTGTTAGTTAGCGTTTTTAAAACAAATGGCTGGAAGAACATTCGTCATTTCCATATGGCATGAATAACTAATTAGCACCACTATGTTTGCCTGAGGATCTTGTCCCCCCCAAAACAAGAAGGTTCACGAGCTACAGAGGTGCTGAGAACTTCCTTGTGTAAAGTACCCTGTCTGGGTACTTAAACTTTTCCTCATGCTTAATTAACTTGTAAATCCATGTAATTAAGCATCTGAGCACATAGGCACTATTTTAATCCAACACTCAAAAAATTCTCTACTGCTCACACAGTCTGGCAATCCTAATTAATTTTTTTTTTTAATCAACATAATTGGAGCCAAGCACGTGCTTTTCATTAAGGCCTATTCACAAGTTTAGAAGTTTTTAACTTCTTCTGAGGAGTAAAAAAAAAAAAAAAATCAGTTTTGACAGCAGACAGAGGTCAACCACATAAATTCTCATTTTGCAGTTTTTCCAAGAGTTAAGAGTTGAACTAGAACCTTCTCTCTCAATTTGATTTTGACACTGCAGAGCTGATCATGGTGGCTATGCCACACCTGGTAGCACGGTACCATCAGAATAACTGGGATGCAGAGACCACCATCCCCAGGACTTGCTTCCCTTTTTGAGAGGTTTAAACCAAGCCAGGACAAGCTGTTCTTCAGATTCACATGCCTCGTGAAAACATTAGGAAACCCCATGCGCAGCTTGTGAATTTTTACTACAGACAAATATCATATCATGAGGAAGTCTTCAAAATGTGGGATTTATGTGGTCAGATGCAAACCTTTATGGTGTAGACACCTGCCTATTCTCTTTATAGCCAATGGACAGCAGCAGGCAGACAGCGATTCATTTCCTCCCAAAGTACATGTCCTGTCAAATGAGTCACAACTCAAATTATACCCGTCTCTCTCTTCTGGCTGTAAGTGGAACATGCGCTCACAAAAGCTATCTTTGGAAAGAGTTCACGGGCTAGTTACTCAAGGCTGGACTCCTGTAGGAGGTGGCAAAGCAGACTGTTTGGTAAAAGGAAAAAAGAAAGAAAAAAAAAAGACACCTCACAAAAAGAGACTAGAGATGATTTTAAAAGAAATAAACACTATCACTAGTCTTTTTGAGCTAGATATCAAAGGTAAGCAGCAGTAGAGAAAGTGTACCTGTAAAAAAGCAGAGTTAATGTGAGAGGGAGGAAAAAGAATTCAGTATTCCACAGAGGATTTTGCCTCAGTTCCTGAAGAGCTTTCCTAGCTAGGAAAGAAACAGGTAAAAATAGCAGCTAAGTATGGTCACAAATTAGATCTTCTAACTCCTGCTGGAACTAGACAAGGCAATATATACTCCTTGATAGGTATGTAGAATCCACTGAAATATAATCAGCAGCAGGGCTGGTACTAAAGACGGGAAAAAAATTGTTCCTTCTAGGACAAAGCAAAAAAAAAAAAAAAAAAGAGGAAGATGTCTTAGCTCTGAGTCCACGCTAAACAGGAACTATTCCCAAGAGCCTAGAAACTGTAAGAGACAGCGTGTGGACTCTCACCTTCCCAAGACCGAGCAAAGTGCACGGCTCCCGTAATCAGGTTTCAAAACAGCATGGGTGAGCACCCAGCAAGGGGAGCTTTATCAAAGCTGACACCTTCATTTTTCATCAGATTTATGACAGACAGACACTTTCAGAAGAAAGACCACAACTCAGATTAGGCAGGGCTCCAGTCAGTCAAGTTCATGACCAGCTGGTATAATAGTGAGTGTTTTTTCTGGACTGTGCTTCATACTACAAAGAAATGCAAATGAAACGTGAAAAAGATGCATGAACAAAGCAATCAGGATGACTGGCACATGTTTTCTTCCCTCTGTTTAACAAAGATTTAATGTTAGGTAGCGTAAGACTGGACTGTGCCAGAACGTAACCAGAACTTGCTAACGCGCCCCCTGGTTGTTTTCCACTAAAAGTACAGAAGACAGACATTTAATAAGCAGCCTTTAGTTTAAATATGCTTTACAGAATCAAGAAACAGCGCATTTAAATTTTAAGAGAGCTTATAAAATAAAGACTTCTGAATAAGCAACCTAGAGCTAACTTTTCCTCCCGCTTTCTTCACTACAAAATACAGAGCTAACACTTCATACAGGCAACACTGACACCTGCTGTTAACTCTATCAAGTGCATTCAACTTTCACAACTGATAAAAACACAAATGCATTTTTCTAAAGACTTTTCAAAGCATATTAAACATTTCCATTTCAAAACTTTCTTTACTAGCATATCTATTGCTATTACTGCAGAACTGAAGTTATCAACCTGTCTTGTAAAGCACCTTTTGAATACAAATTCCTCAACACCCACCTACCAACAGTGTTTAAAACCTTTATTGATTTCCCCACAGCTAACATTCTTGACCAGTTATAATTAAAGCAGATCTGGAAAAGGCCTTCTCGTTTACCTTCATACTAGAATTTCATGTTTTTCGTCACCAGAGACACCTAGGTAACCACCCAAAAGTGCAGTTACCATACCTTCCTTATACTATACATGCGTTGAAGTAACTGAGTCCTGACTACGCAGTGTCTTTATTCTGGATTACAAGGAAGAACTATGCAAAAGGTAAATTCAATTCAGTGGCTCAACATTAAAAAAATAAAAAAAAACAACACAACTCAGACACACACACACACACTTAGGCGTATAGCTGTTTTGTTTCAACTACAGCGTCAAGTTTTGGCAAGTTGTTTATTTTCCGTTGTTCTAATTTATTTAAAGAAATTTTAATTTTGTTAAGGAGAACAGAGCAGGGGCTTTCCGCAGAAGCCCTCTAACAGAGAAGGTCCACGATTTCAACATTCACAAGGCAAGTCCATGGGCTACACAGCCAGCTCTGGTTCAGAGCGCTCAAACGTCCACGTGGCAGAAGCCTAGAGACCACCAAAGAACACACATTGAGGCCCATCTCCTTGCTACCAGCAGCAAAGCAGCACTACTTAAGTATCTCCTTTGCACATTCCAGTCCAAAAAGTGTTTGTTTGGGGGTTTTTTGTTTGGTTGGTTTTGTTTTGTTTTTTGTTTGCCTGTTTTTGTTTTGGTTTTTTGTTTGTTTGTTTGTTTTTTTTAATTTGGAAAGGCTCCTTCCATACTAAAGAAATTACAACAGCTACAAATAATATTCTCAAAAAACCTTACCTAAGCAAAGAGAAGACATCATAAGAGTTACGAACGCAGTTCTGATCCACCTGGAGAAGACTATTCTTCAGGGTACCTGAGTGATCCTTAAAGGCAAAGAAAGAATGTTAATTTGAGAATCAAAAATTTTTTCCATCTTGACTAAAAGCATGCACTTGCGGTGGGATAACAAATGATCTTGTATTTAATGTATTTTAAATCTGTTTTCATAAAGTTTTATGTACGGTAGGTAGAAATAATTTAAGGCAGCAATAACAGCAAGTTCAAGTCTGGCCTACAGCAACACCTCTAAAGATGTTAATGATCTATCACTCTGTGTTCTAGACACAGAGTGTGTTTTCTTGAATTTTATAATCTATTACTGCACAAATTTTATGCACAGAAATACCAACGGATGCAATTTACAGTACTGCCAGTCTGCAGCTTCAGACCTGAGAGCCCATTCAGATGTACAAGACCGTGAGATAAAGCTCTGTTCTTTATCCACATTGTAACACATTTAAAAGGTCAAAGCAACCCTACTTTTGAATATGTGAACAAGTTTCTGGAAGTTACCAAAAAAAAAAAACCCAAAACAAACCCTTATGTCATTCTTAAGAGACCAAAGCATACGTTCCGCACAAGAGGCATCAAAACAGCAGTTCTTCATGCTGCAAAGGCCAGATACTGAGCTTTTCCTTATCAGACATAGTCACACAAATTCCTAGAAACACCACAAACTCGGAACTGTTTCTTCACATGATAAAGCGAATTTTAAGCAGGTCAAACCATTCGGCAGCATTGTCAGAAACTTTATGGATTGTAGGAAAAAAGGCATTTATTTCAGTGTATGATGTAGCCCCAGCTGATCAGCTAGTTTTCCAGCAGTGATACAGATGTACTCCGAGTAGCACAATCCCTGCCTATGTATTCTTTCCTGCCTCAACAGGCTGTTTCTATATAGAAGACGTTGAAATGCAGAGTTACATCTCAGTGTGACCAGCAGAAGGAGGGGGGTGATCGTCCCCCTGTACTCAGCACTGGTGAGGCCACACCTTGAGTATTGTGTCCAGTTCTGGGCACCTCAATACGAGAGAGACACCGAGGTGCTGGAGCGAGTGCAGAGGAGGGCAACGAAGCTGGTGAAGGGCCTGGAGAATAAATCTTATGAGGAGCGATGGAAGGAGCTGGGACTGTTCAGTTTGAGGAAGAGGAGGCTGAGGGGAGACCTCATCACTCTCTACAACTACTTGAAAGGACACTGTAGAGAGGTTGGTGCTGGTCTCTTCTCACAGGTACTTAGCGATAGAACAAGAGGGAATGGGTTCAAGCTGCAGCAGGGTAGGTTTAGGCTGGACATTAGGAAAAAATTCTTCCCAGATGGACATTAGGAAAAAATTCTTCCCAGAAAGAGTGGTCAGACACTGGAACAGGCTGCCCAGGGAGGTGGTGGAGTCACCATCCCTGGAGGTGTTTAAGACTCGTTTAGATGTGGTGTTGGGGGATATGGTGTAAGGGAGAACTTTGTAGAGTGGAGTTGATGGTTGAACTCGATGATCCCAAGGGTCTTTTCCAACCTAAATGATTCTATGATTCTATTCTAACATCTACTGACACAACTGTTAGCCAGGCAGCAGACATTCCTTTCCACCAAAAATACGGTTCCACCTAAATAATCATGAGATCTGTATGCTACATTGTGGTGCTTCTATTGCAATATGATGCTTAGCAGCAGCTCTCTCAGCTCCTCATTTCCATTCTCACGATGTTGGATCCCACATACTGAAATCTATACATATATCCCCTGAAAAAACATCAGAATTAAGACATCTTAAAGCCTGAATGAAGTTAGGATGGTGGAAAACTGAAAACGTACAACTACCACCATCACCATTTTACACCATGGAGTTGATCTTGTTTCAAGAAACACTGCCTTCGGAAAGTATAAAATTTTTTCAGAGATAGAGTGGAGCAACCTAGAATAATATAGCCACATATTTCAGCCTTTTATTTTTCACCTGTACCACAGTGCGTTGAAAGGAAATTCCCGAAGAATCAGGCACCATGTGGTCAATACAAACTGTTCAACTCTGAGGAAACTCGCAGAACGTGCAATGGAAGGGTTTCAGACTTCGCTATTAAAGAAGTTTGCCCTTTGAAAGGGGAGTTTGTCCACTTCTCTGCCACAGCATTTGTTAGATACAGGCACGTGTATTTGCAAACACACAAAAAGGCTTTGCTTGTGCAGAGTGGCCAGGATCTAGCTGCTAAAAATAAAATAAAAAAATGCATATATGGGGAAAGACTCTACCTGCAGTGACGGACACCGCGTGCAGCGGAGAGAAATAGATGCAGCTTTCCAAAGATAAGGGTCTTTCCTGCCTGACGGTTGAAAGAGTAGCTACAATTCAATATCCTTGAAGAATATCCTTCTGTTCCCCTGTACCCCTGACCACAACCAAATGTTTTGAGTTGTGACAGCTGTATAGACTATTTCTGGTTTTCCTTCTTTAAGGAGAGAACAGAAAGCTAGTCATTAACTAAAAGCTATATGTGCTTCCCTAAATACACTTTCTGAAAAGATATCACTGCAAGAGCAAGGGCAAATCTTATCAGTTAGTAGCAGCAAGCATAAAATGGTTGAAAGAAAATTTGAAAGCCAGGAAGGCACTGAGGAAACCAGAGAAGGAGAAACCTGTATTTAAGAAAGCCCCTGGAGCACCCAGAACTGATTTTGTTTAACCTGGATCAAAAGCGATTTTACACACAAGGATGAAGTCTCGGACAAGACCAAGAAGATTCAGAAAACAGCTAAAGGAGGGGGAATCCTTTAAGTAAAACGTGACAGCTTCAAAAAAAATATCTCTGAAGCTGACATCTACCTTATTCAAACATTGGTCCAGTTCAAGCAAATCCAAATAGAGTTTCAGTGTACGATTATGAGAAAAGGTGAAAGAGAGAGGAACAAGTGCTTCAGTGGTCCCATGCCAGAAAGGAAAGAGGAAAATAAACTGGACACAGCTATGATGAAAGCAGCAGAATCCCTCTGAAATCTTCCAGCAAAATTGCTGCACAATTTACTACAAAATAATAAAAAAGCTTGAACAAAAGCAGAAGTCGGAGGTACAATTATGTGAAAGTCAAATGTAGTTAAGAACAAAGCAGCTATATTGGCAGCACACATTTGTAGTTACATTGAGATGAAAAGCTGTAAATGCTCAAGGAGTTACATGAGCACTGTCAGACACCTACCATAAAGCAATAATACCCTTCAGGGCTCAGAAGACACACACAGTGGCTTTTGAAACCTTGTTTCCCAACTTTTTTTTTGCCATGAGCTAAGCATCCATTGCAGCAGGAAAACAACGACTTGAACGAGAATATTACCCAAAGAAAACATTTATTTTTTTGCTGCATAGCAGCAACA
The DNA here is from genome assembly GCF_963924245.1 of Chroicocephalus ridibundus. NCBI lineage: Eukaryota > Metazoa > Chordata > Aves > Charadriiformes > Laridae > Chroicocephalus > Chroicocephalus ridibundus. The sequence continues at coordinate 7,842,121 of NC_086284.1, forward strand.
GCCAAGTTGCTGCTGGACAAAAGAGATGGAAGAAGGGTAAAATTCCAAATACCTAAATATCGCTAAGGATAAGGATTAAAAGGCTTTCTGACATTCAGCAGAAAAAAAAAAATGAAGTCATTAACAACTCTGAAACCCTGGATATGGTTGTTTTAGTCTGTTAAGACAATAACTGCTATCCTATAATTGCCTTGCTTACCTAGAATTTCTCCACCAGTATTGCTGCTAGAGTTTTCTACTTTGCTCCTTTAGATGACAGGAGCTTCCTACAAAGCAGGTGTTTTCAGCACAACCTGCATTTTGAAGGTAACCTTACGTACAAGTGGGCTTGAAGGTTCTAAAACAGCAGCTAAAGGGCACTACCTAGTGAAACACAGAATCACAGAATGGGAGGGGTTGGAAGGGACCTCTAGAGACCATCCAGTCCAACCTCTCTGTGCCAGAGCAGGGTCACCTATAGCAGGTGGCACAGGAACACGTCCAGGCGGGTCTGGAATGTCTCCAGAGACAGAGACTCCACCACCTCTCTGGGCAGCCTGTGCCAGGGCTCTGCCACCCTCACAGGAAAGAAGTTGCTCCTCATGTTTAGGTGGAACTTCCTATGGTCAAGTTTGTGCCTGTTACCCCTTGTCCTGTCACTGGGCACCACTGAGAAGAGCCTGGCCCCATCCTCCTGACACCCACCCTTTAAGTATTCATAAGCATTGATAAGATCCCCCCTCAGCCGTCTTTTTTCCAGACTGAAGAGACCCAGGGCTCTCAGCCTTTCCTCATCAGAGAGATGCTCCAGTCCCTTCTTCATTTTTGTAGCCCTTTGCTGGACTCTCTCCAGCAGTTCCCTGTCCTTCTGGAACTGGGGAGCCCAGAACTGGCCCCAGTGCTCCAGGTGCGACCTCACCAAGGCAGAGTAGAGGGGGAGGATGACCTCCCTCCACCTGCTGGCCACGCTCTTTTTAATGCACCCCAATATGCCATTGGCCTTCTCGGCCACGAGGGCACATTGTTCATTTGTGGACAACTTGTTGCCCACCAGGACTCCCAGGTCTCTCCCTGCAGAGCTGCTCTCCAGCAGGTCAGCCCCCAACCTGTCCTGGTGCACGGGGCTATTCCTCCCTAGGTGCAGTACCCTACACTTGCCCTTGTTGAATTTCATTAGGTTCCTGTAAGCTTCCTGTGCTTTGATTTTAAATTAAACAATTTAGCAATTTGAATATTCCTATTTGAGAACACTGCTCTTGGTGGTTCCGTTTACCAGGTAGATATTATGAGGGAGATCTCTATTCAATCAATAAATCTACAATGTTCAGCAATAAAAATCATAGTTGGGACAGTGCCTAACGTTCCTGTCCTACTTGAGTTTATTCTGCTACAATAGCGTTCAGGCTCCCATCTCCCTCATCACAGGTAAGTTCACACGACTGAAAAAATGGGAATTTGCCTGTAGCTCTAGATGGCTCAAGTAATGCTCAGAAGTACATCTGCAGTGGGCTTTAAAACTCTGAATTCATGAAATATCACCAGAATGGTTTAGTCAGCCTCCAACAATTTTCTTATTTTGGCTCATAAGTGGTCTTAATTGTCTTATTAAAAGACATTTAATACACTAATAAAATGCACTTTATTCTAAGACTGTATAAATCTACTTTGGCAATTTAATTCATAGGCAAAAGAATTATTAAAGTAATAAGGGGGTTTTTTGAGCAATGCGGGGGGAGGGGATAAAATAATAATTAAAAAAAAGCGTACCATACCTTAACTTTGGTCAGACTAAGATGTGCAAAAATAGAGGATACTTCCAACATTGTCTTTGTGCACAAGGTTTTCATTAGACTTGCAAAATGGTATTTGTAAACATTTGCTTTCATAATGAGGTTTCATAAGTGCCAGCATAAAAAAAACTAAGACTACTATTCCATCCACATATTATCTCAAAAATTGAGGCTTATGACTAAGATGTCTTTAAGTATTACGAGACCTGCCACCACCACAAGAAAAAAAAACACCTCAAGAGATTAGAAAAATATCCATACAACCAAGCAGAAAAGACATTGTATTGCAGTTTCCTGACACGAAAAATCCCTTCCTACAGAAGATTTCAGGTGGCACTTTATAAATAATATTTAGTATAACCAAAGTGTCTGTATAATATTCAGAATATCCCGCATTGACAGGAAAATTATAAAGCAAGACCAACTAAGAGCAGAAATACCCCTTAGGTGCACACAGCTTCTGAAGGTTACAGGAGGAGTTTGCTTGTCCCAACTAGTTTGGCTTAAATGGCAGATAAGATACTTAAATACAGGAGGTACGTGCTATACAGGAAGAGATTTAGGTCAAGGAACTGACAAAGAAAGCAATTGGAAGATATAAAGCAGGGTGACAAAATAAATTTCTAGCTCTTGCAGCCAGAAAGAGCTGAATAAATTATAGGAAAGGACAAAGAAGGAGATTATTTGTGCTCTCCATGGGCTACGACTGTATTTGCAACTTAGCTACAGAACACGTACAAGAACTGAGATGTACTTTTAAATGTTATGAGCTAGGAAGCAAGTCCTGACAACAAACAATCAGGAAAGAGGACAGTGAATCGGCATTGAATTCAAGTCCAGATCATTAATACAGAAATCCTGAAAAACTAGAACTGCATCCTGCCTCAGGAAAACCAAGTTAACAGCACCAGGAAGCACAGTCTGAGCTCCGAACTGAGATACAATCTACAATTTGAAGGATAACCATCAAAACACCAAAGTTCGGAGGCTTGCATCAGCCAGAGAGTTCTGCACACATGGCCACCTTGTCCCTTGCTCCATTCTCCCCACATATGAACAGCTACCTGCATTCCTGACTATAAAGTCATTGCTTCCATTCAAATCCCCACAAGACTGGACTTGCTGGTTGTGGCTAATGCAGAAACTGCAGCTGTGTGTCAAGGAGTCATTTTCTCTCCAGCCAAGGACCCTTACACAACCTATCCTGAACGTGGGTCAGGGCAATCCCAAGCACAAATCCAGGCTGGGTGGAGAATGGATGGAGAGCAGCCCTGAGGAGGACTTGGGGGTGTTGGTGGATGAGAAGCTCAACATGAGCCGTCAATGTGCGCTGGCAGCCCAGAAACGTCCCCGCAGCCTGGGCTGCATCCCCAGCAGCGTGGGCAGCAGGGCGAGGGGGGGGATTCTGCCCCTCTGCTCCGCTCGGGGGAGACCCCCCTGCAGTGCTGCCTCCAGCTCTGGGGCCTCAGCACAGGAGAGACACGGAGCTGCTGGAGCGGGGCCAGAGGAGGCCCCGGAGATGCTGGGAGGGCTGGAGCCCCTCTGCTGGGAGGACGGGCTGAGAGAGTTGGGGGGGTTCAGCCTGGAGAAGAGAAGGCTCCAGGGAGACCTTGGAGCCCCTTCCAGTCCCTCAAGGGGCTCCAGGAAAGCTGGGGAGGGACTCTGGAGCAGCGCCTGTTGCAACAGGTCAAGGGGGAATGGTTTTACACTGAAAAAGGGGAGATTGAGCTGAGATCTCAGGCAGAAATTCTTGGCTGTGAGGGTGGTGAGCCCCTGGCCCAGGTTGCCCAGAGAAGCTGTGGCTGCCCCATCCCCGGAGGGGTTCAAGGCCAGGTTGGACGGGGCTTGGAGCAACCTGGGCTGGTGGGAGGTGTCCCTGCCCAGGGCAGGGGGGTTGGAGCTAGATGATCTTTAAGGTCCCCTTCTAACTCAAACCATTCCATGATTCTATACTACAGTACTGCCACCAGCAATTTGGGATTAAAAACCACCCTGTCGGCTGTGCTATGTACAATAGGGAAGTTTAAACTTTTCATCACTGATGTAGTAATCGGCACTGCCATATAATTAATTTGCTGCAATCACAATATTGGCTGAACAAGGACAAATACTACAATGAAGCCTTTGGAAAAAAAACATGGGGTGAAACAGTTGTGGCACAGAACAAATAAATAGCTTCCAATTCAGAAGCTACAAATTCTGGTTTTAAGAGCGAGAACCAAAACTTAGTGTGCTTTTATATTTGCCGTTAAAATGAGTCTTAACAGCCACACCATTTTCAAAATGTTCAAAATTTGAACAAAGTGTCTGTCTCAAAGAATAAAGTCAAAGCTTATTTTCAGTAACCAGGCTTTTTTTTGGGGGGGGACTTAAAATTCTATGCTTTAAGTCTTCCCAGAACAGCTCAGATGTCCATGCAATAGAGGCGAGATAACAGTTCTTATCTGTCATGTCAAAAAAGTATTCCTTCTCAAAACTAAGCATTTTAATGTTCTGAGCATCCAAGTGTGAAAATCTAACTTTAGAAGTCGAATTTCAGCTTGTCACCCGTACTAACAAGCCAGAACAAATACAAGTTACCCTTACCTTCTGTTCAAATGAAGCTCCATAATAACCATCATTGAGACCAAAAATAATCTCATTTGGGTTTCTTGCATGTATCTGCAAGAAGAGAAGAAAGCAAACTGTTTTACAGTCACCTCACTGTGATTTTACACTGCAAACGAGCACTCTCTGATAGTCAAATGCGGTTTTTCAGCACCTGTAATTCTAGACACACATGACACCTAAGAGAAAACTGAATTTAACCATAGAAAATGCATTTGCTTCCCAGCTTTAACAACAGTCACTGAGTATGTTCAGCCATTCTACCTTGAAATCAGAAACACATGCCAGAGCATCTTTCCTATGGTTGCATTTCCAGCTGACAAAAACAACTAAGAGACCAGGAAACCAATCAAAGAGGTAAGTCTCAAGAGTAATTAGCTTTCACGTGATTATTACCTAAAATGATATTCCAAGATTAGGCTTTTGTCGTCACAGTAGACACAAAATTAGTGTTCAGTATTGTAGCTAATATCCTGCTATTAATGTAAAGAACATTATTTCAAATAAAATCATGCACTACAGAATATTCCCTAGGGAGTCATTTTATTTGTCCAGTAAAAAATAGAAAAAAGCTACGCTGAAGGGTACTGGGTCTGGCAGCGATGGAGTTAACTTTCTTCATAGCAGCCCATATGGTGCTATGTTTTAGATCTGTGACTAAAACAGTGTTGGTACCACACCAGTGTTTTAGCTATTGCTGAGCAGTGCTTGCACAGCATCAAGGTCTCCTCCGTTTCTCACTCTGCCCCCGCAGCGAGGAGGGCTGGGGGTGGGCAAAATCTTGGGAGGGGACAGAGCTGTGACAGCTGACCCGAACTGACAGAAGGGATATTCCATATCGTATCACATTGTGCTTAGTGGGGAAAAACAGGGGTCAGTAGCTGTTGCTCGGGGACCGGCTGGGCATCAGTCTGATGGTGGGAGGTGGTGAATGACTACCTTCGCATCATTTGTGTGTTGTTCTTCCTGCCCGCCCCCTTTTTTACTTTTAATTATTTTTTCTTTAAGTTATTAAACTGTCTTTATCTCAACCCACAAGTTTTTCCATATTTTTGTTCCTCTGACTCACTCCCAGCCCACCAGTGCAGGGGGTGCTGGCCAGGACCAATGCACCATGTGAAGCTAGAGCAGTCATTCCCTATAAATCTTTCTTCACAGGTTTTGGAATATCCCAATTTAAAAAAAAAAAAAAATCTTCATTTTAACGTGAGAAATATACTATGAGCTATTCTAAATAGATCCTATCAGTTAATCAGTGAAAAAGGGCCCAGTAGAATTAGAACGATCTATTTGATTCAAGAGATACCATATTTTTTGGTAGCATTATTTTTATTACTTATTTCTTTTTGAGACCTTTTTATTATAAGCTCCACAATACAGAAAACACCCCACTTTTCAACTCTTTCAAAAGGCTATAGTAAGAGACAAATACCAGAATTAAAACAGATCTTATGCAGTAAGCTCCTTGGACTGAAGATCTCTGATGGGACGTCATGATTATGAGAATGGATTAAAACTGTAATATACAGAACAATTATGATCTATGTTCATTTAACTATATGTACAATCGTAATGCTATTTTCTTAAATTGAGGCATTGCAATTTAAAGCACCGAGTGTTATTATTTAAGAGCCTCAGTGAACAATGGTAGCTTAAAACATTCAGCCAGTCCAGATTTAAAGCTCTGAAGTAAACTAACATGAACCTCTGCAATCAAACTTTAAAATACATCCTTCAAATGCATTCATTTCCTTTCTTAGCATTCTATAAATTTGTTCATCCAGATGTTTTGTTTCCCTAAGTAAAAAGTTGAGGAAAAACTGTTTTTACGTTACCTGCTGGCCCAAGTACTTTAGCCCATCTAGATTGACCTTCCATTCGATCAAAAGCTGAAAGTGCTCCTTCTTGCCACCCCAGATCCTCACAACAAAACAGGAGACAGAGGTATCAAGACGATCAGGCATTATTCCGAAATCCAGACTCCTCCATGTCGGGTTCTATAGGTATTCAAAGAGGGACAAAGCAACTCAAACAAGCTGAAAGTGGTCAAATCCATTTCAAAGACTAAAAAACCTTAATAATAATGAATAGCAGCCATTTTGAGGTTCACGCAGAGTTAAAACCAACAGGCTCTGCTGCTTCCTTATTCTGTTTTCTAGACAGAATTCCTGGGTTAAAAGCTACATGCTGTAAAGTATTTTAGAAACTCAGTAGGCTCTGCTTCCTTCCATTAAAAGATGTTGAAAAATTTACTTCAGAACTTACTAATTCAGCTTAGACAAATCAGGAACTTTAAAAGTGGAAGTAAGATTCCTTTCCAGGTTACAATTCAGCTTCTGCAAACTAGGGTAAAGCTTACACTGCAAAAGTTAAATCTAAAATGCTGATCTACTCCCCAGTAATTAAGTTTGCACAATTTATTGACAGGTTTGTTCACATTCTTCTCCTCCTTGACTGATGCTCATGGGAGTCCTCAAACTTTGTCACCAAGAGCTCTTCTGCACTCCAAGAGATCAAGCTTCCATCTCAAGCTTTACAGAAGCAGCACACATTAAGATAAACTGCAAACATCCATTCCATTAAAACTCAGATTTGCAAACATGAGACATTCCAAGAACATTTAAATTAAAGATTTATGGGAACTGTTGTAATCGGCCCAAGCTGCAACCAAACCAAGTCAATCCAACACCTACTAGTGCCAAGAGCCAAATACCAACTTTAGGACTTCCACAGGGTGTCCAAATGCAAAAGTGGGAAAGTGGTTTTTTTTATAGATATCTCCCTCCTTGTCCGCAAACAGAAATAGTAGCTCCTCCAAAACAAAAGCAAAGGCAGGAACCCACCATCCCATGACAGAACAAGCCTTTCCTTCTAGCGCTTAAGCAGCTTGGAACAGGCCAAGCATCTCTGAACTGGTATAAGGCAATTTAGAATAAGATGCCTCTAAAAAGAAGGGAGGGACAAAGTTATCCAGTAAGTGTTACAGAAGGAATGCATTAATCAAGTTTTCCTACGGAGAAGGGATATTTGGTAGCTATTCAGGCACAAGAATACCAGGTCATTAAAATACCCATAGATTACGTACGGAATTTGCTCAAGACATCTTTTATTTAGATTTTTGTCATTCCATCTCACATTTCCTTTGGTTAGATTCCCTTTTTGTTATTCCTTTTCCTGATTTAGAATAGGCAGAGCTCAACATCCTGAAGTCTCAAGGAACTTCTGTCTTTGACAAGTTAAACAGCCTTGTGGACAGAGAGCTCTTCCTCCATTCAGGAGGGTTTCAAAGCATTTACAGCCCAGTATGCTATAAATGGCACAGTTCTACCTTGTTAACACAGACATTAAAAAGTCTGTTTAGCACGTTTTCAAACTCCCTTACCCAACACTTGCAACATCCTACTCCCACAAAGAGACCTACCCCTTCTCAGGTGTAATAAACTGTTCAGTTCTGGTCCCTTCACTGAACTGGAGAATTTAGAAACTGAGACATTTTCAAGCTTCAGTTTCTTAAAGCTATTACCTCTTCAAAGAATATACATTTTTATATATATGCAGGTACACGTTCCTTACTGTTCACCTCTACAGCAAAAAGATGTTCAAAGGAATCGGTGGTATATTCTGCAACACTTTGACTCTGCCTTTATTTGGGGTGTTGCAAGCAGGGCCTCTGCTTCTACACCAAGGCTGCTAAACCACAGAGCATGAGCTTCTAAGGAATCTGTACACCCAGCACAGTAACATACAAGTGCTCCTTGAATAAGCAATTTGCAGACGTTTAAATAAAAGCAGCTATTTCTGTTGCTAACATCACCAAGAACAGCAAAAAAAAGTAAAAAGATGAACTGCAAACAAACCAGAGTTATGATGCATACAATTCTCGGATACTGAAAGAAGTTAAGCCCGTAAAAATCCAGCTAATATTACTTTGCCTGTTTGGTGTTCTCCATATTTAAAATGGTTATATATTGTAAAGCTTAACCTGAGCCCTGAACAGTTTTCACATGAAAGTGCCCTACCCTTGGAGCATTTAGTCCTATCTGCAGGAATACCAACAGATCATCACGTCACAGCTGTTAACATAAATGTCCATTTATTTCTACTAGTCAGTAACTCGCTATTCCAACCCTTGTGAAAAGAACATGGAAAGGAGAAGAATGTGCAGAACCGAAGAGTAGAAATACACATTTAACATCTATGGTGTTCGGCAGAGAAATCAGCATACTTCAATAAGTACACAATTTTTAAAAGAAAGCGTTTCCATATTAAAATAACTTACCAGAGAATTCTTGATCACCTCACTCTTATAAAATTCTAAAGAAAAATGAGTAAAAAGACACCTTTAGATTAGCTTAGACACCGATACAGATCTTAGCATTTGAAATAGAAAAAGCTAAAATAAGTTAACACTCATGAAAGACAAATGCTTGTGGGACTAGTTTATCAGTAACAGATTCACAAGGAAGACTTTAAATGCAGTCGTGCTTTTGACCAAAAGTACTCATTCACACTTAATTATTAGAAGCCATTATTTAAATTTAGCATTTCATCTTTATATCCAAGATAACCCTCAAGATTTACTGAGGTTTTGGTTTCTGGGGAAAGAACATGCTCCGGTACTTTAGGATATTTGGATGACATTTGCAAAGTGACAAGAGTTTGTCATATGACATCTTCCGGGAGGACTGCAGCAGGGATAAAGTAATTGCACTGCTTTCCTGAAGAGCAAGGGTGACCTGTTCCAGATGCTTAGAAAGTGAACAGTCAAATTACCTCACAGAGGTGCCAAGAACCCTGTATTTAAATGGAAATAAGCAACTGCTGACACACGACCTTGGCTTTCCCAGCCAAAATAAGAGCTTAAAGTCTTTAGATACACAGCTCTGGAGGCTGGAATACAGATTTTGTACAATATGCCTCATTGGAGTCCAAGGATAAAGCTTTGATGGAGCGCAGAACAGTCCCGTACACCAAACACTGCAGAAATCGTGATGCATTACAGGTTCAACCAACTACCACAAGAAAGCACAGGTAGCAAGCTCAACTTATGTATTCTTACCTTTCTATAAGAGCAACCTTGAAAAAGTAAGGTTCAACTACACTAGCTGAAAATAGAAATTAGGAGAAGAAAAATTTGCCTGCAAAGCTCCAACTGTCGATCACATCAAAAGCAGCCTAAAAATACATATTTTAATAACATCTCTCCACAATGAAGAGCTATACATTGTAGTGGAAAGCAAAGCATTAAAGAGAAATGAGATCTAACACTCAAAAGCAGTCATCAAAAGCAGAACAGATGCCTGGATGCTTCTTGTCATTGGCTGACAATTTTATTTCTGGAAAAATTTGTTAATAGTAAATTCTGGGTTATGCTCCATAAAATAAGTGGTACCTATAGGGTGGAACACTCTCCCTGACACAAAGCAACTAAGGCCTCAAAAGTTCTTCTGTGCTCTTGGAAGTTCCCAGGTTTCTTAAGTTATCAATGGGGGGGGTTAAACAAAAAGAGGCTGATTTAAGAGACCCAACCACATCCATCATCTGTTTTACTTCCTTGCCTGCTAACACTGAAAGCTTTTATGAAGTTCAAGAAAACAAAGTGCTGTTAGTACACGTGATGCAAATAATGGCAGCAGGTTGTTGAGGCAAAAACATGAAAGAATTCAGATCATAAGAATTCAATGATTAACTTGTAAAAGAGTTGATAGCGAGCCTGGTTTACCTTTGTATATCTTGGCGTTATCACACAAGTGAAGAGTGAAGTAGGTATCCAAGAGGCGATAACCATTCTTATTGATAATGTTACGTGCAGCGATGTTCCGAAGATGACGAAGCCGACGCTAAAAATAAGAAAAAACCTAAATAGTTAAAGAACTTCCTTGGATTGAAATTGAACCCTTTCATTTTTTTTGTATTAAAACATTTTAACAATTTCCAAAGCACCATTGTCAAAAAAAAAATCCCACCAAACGCTCGGTTTTCTTTGGCAGAAAGCTCGTGTGAACTATAAGCATTCAGCAAAGCCATAGGAAACCGACTGGACAAGCAACAACTAGCACCTATGAGCTCAGATTAAGTAACACTGATCTACAAGATAAACTATTCTTACTCGTGTCCTATACGTAATTTTTATTCCACATGTCTAAATCACTCCAACTATTTGAGCAGCTTCAAGCAAATATGTGACACTATTAGCATCAAACAGCAGCAGTATCACCCAGGTGTTCTGCATCATGACATTGGAAACACTTCCTCGCCAAAGCTATTTTCAACAAACACTGGTGAAAAAAGAGCTCCAACATAAACCACTGCCTAATCCAGAGCCAGAAGTAACTTGGCTGAACAAAACTTCCTGAATTCACAGTAATCCTGGAAACTGCTCTTACAACCTTACATGAAAGTAAAAATACATCAGACAGACCTATCTAGATTTTCAGGGAACCTGAAGTCAAATTTGTGATGTCTGTCAGCTACCTTCTGCTTGGGTAACCTAGTCCTTTTCTCTTGGATTGAATACATTAGAATATGTCACTAAGTTTTAGTTTAAGTGATTTCATCCAACTTAAACACTGTGTTAGTTTGCTACAATACCGTATCTCGAATGAAAATCATCAGGTTGAATCAATTCCCGCCCCCCACCCCCCCAATGCCAAATAGCTTTAATAGTTGTAGCTAAAATTCCCAGCTTCAAAGCATACTATTCCCTTTGTCTTTGACAAATATTTACATTATTAGCTTACTGTTAAATTTAACTAGTTAACAAAGCGATTTTGTAGGACTGTCCAGTCACTCTTAAATCACTGCTTAGCTGGGGTTCTTATTTTAACTTTGAAAACCCAGGCATGCTTAAAACTGACTACCATGAACTTAGCACTCAGCAAACTGCCACATCGAATATATAAAGTTTTCGCCAAATCCTTCAGTATCACATTCTCCCCATCAATCTCTCAACCCTCCACTGTCTTGCTCATCTATCACAGGGGTGTTGATAAACGGTGCTCTGTCCTTTTTGGATCACCGCAAACCACCACAAGCCTCAAACAACTGGTTCAGTGTTTCCTTTTACCACAGATTTCATTTTACAGTACACTACTTTTTCCCAAAGGCTTGTTGATCTGTAAGTCTGGATCCACCTTAAAAGAAACACTCTCGCACTGACCAAAAGCAGATTCAAAATGCTTTTGAAACCGAAAGACAGTGTTTCTGTTTGCAGCTTGTCCTAAAAGACTTTTAACAAGAGTTGAAAGGCTATAATCTGTTTTGGAATCACAATTTGAAACTTTATATCGCTTAACATCACTTAAGTGATATATTAGTTTTCCTCCCTGGAAATATATAAGAATATTAAATTTCTGTTCATGTGACACTCAAAACCACCAGTGGATTCGTGTGAAGTCTATTTATGAGTTAGACTAAAAACTGTCTGAGATGGGATGCCCAGATACCCCTAGCATACACATGCAATACAAAATTAAAAACATAACAAAACAAACACCACTTCTAAGCTGCGTAATTGCAGAACTACACGGTCTTACTTCACTAGAAATTAGTATCAAGAATGTCAACAGAAAGCTAAAGCCTCACTTAAAAAATACACGGACCTTGTACGTTATTTCAAACCTAACCCTATAGCCATGTGGGTTTGCTGGCCATTTTTATAAGCAACTTAAACATTCCATAAGAAATGGCTTTGAACATACATCGCACTCTCTATAAAAGTGATTCAAGGGTTTTATGTGCCATCGTTCTCCTTTAATTAATTTCAGTAGCATACCGACCAATCATCTACCATGGTAATTCCTCCCTTCATTTGTTTTTTGTTTTTTTTTTTTGTTTTTTTGTTTGTTTTTTTTTTTTTTTTTTTTTTTTTTTTTTTAACACCTTACAACTTAAGAATAGCCCACATAGCATCTAACTAATCTAAAGGGGGAAACTTTCTGCAGGTCTTTTTAGGATTGCAAACTAATTGCGCGACCGGTTTAAGTAGCAGGTTACAATGAAGTAGCCCTCAAGCAAAGCCAAACAAGTTTCTCATCTTTCACTACACGCAATGAGGTTTGGAAAAAGCTGTTGAGTGTTATAACCTACACCTGCATCTCTGGACAAGAGCAGCGTCCTTACCACCATGGTTTGTGACTTCTTTGCACCCTTCAAACTCTGGAATTTATCCTGAATTCTAAAGTCTCACTTCTCCCAAACCAGTTGGAAGAGGAACATTAAATTTGGGGCTGTGAGACCACACCACAGTTGAGGATACAACATGCAACAGGTAATGAAGTCTATTTAAATCTCCAAGTTAGCCGTCACTCTCCTCCACCCTCCTGTCCCACTCCTTGTCCCATTAGCCCAGCTGACAGGGAACAAGTTTCCAAATACATGGACAATTTTCTTGTTCACACTCTTTAGTATGAGGTCATGATGGATCTTTCAGGACTTGGATCCTGAAAATAAACCTTCCAGTTTGCCCACTACACTGACATTATATTGCATTATTCTGATTTCCTCAGAATTCAAAGGCAGCATTCAGAGCTAATTAACCTCTCCTGACCAAAGATAATTAGCTTTAGCCAGGAGACCCATCAACTATGAAGACATATCCAAAAGACAATTCAAACAGGCTCTAAAATTCTTCACCAAGGGCTTGCAGCTGTTCTGTGACAAACAGTAAGTATTATTTTGATGAAATTTTCAAATCTCTACTAAGCATTACCTCGTATGTGTTTCACATCTTTTTTGCTCAAGATGTTAGAATACACAAAGCAAAACACCCACTGTGTTGTTGGTCAGCTATCACTGACATCACCCAAATCACCCTGCTGCATCGCCCTCCTTATCTGTACTAATACTACTAATAAATAAGCACTTGTGCAGCTGCTCAGTGAATCACACTGGGGAACCGATCTGGATGAAAATTAACCACTTCTGTCTTCTAGTGGGTTAGTTTCACCAGCTCAGCTCCTCAATATGGTTCACAATGCAGCTCTACAAGCAGCTGTGCTGATGGAAGAGGGGAAGGTGCAGCAACAAGCAGCCAAAGGCAGACAGGACCATTCAAATGAAACCACCAGCTTAAAATATGTGCAGAGCTACATACAGCCTGGAGCCCCTCTGCTGTGAGGACAGGCTTGGGGGGCGGGGGGGGGGCGGTTCAGCCTGGAGAAGAGAAGGCTCCGCGGAGACCTTGGAGCCCCTTCCAGTCCCTCAAGGGGCTCCAGGAAAGCTGGGGAGGGACTCTGGATGAGGGAGGGGAGCCATGGGACGAGGGGGAAGGGTTTTCCACTGCAAGAGGGGAGACTGACACGAGATCTCAGGCAGAAATTCTTGGCTGTGAGGGTGGTGAGCCCCTGGCCCAGGTTGCCCAGAGAAGCTGTGGCTGCCCCATCCCTGGAGGGGTTCAAGGCCAGGCTGGACGGGGCTTGGAGCAACCTGGTCTGGTGGGAGGTGTCCCTGCCCAGGGCAGGGGGGCTGGAACTAGATGATCTTTAATGTCCCTTCCAACCCAAACCATTCTGCAATTTATGATTCTACAAGCAAAGTGGAAAGTGTTTCCCTGTGAGGTATCAGTGCATTTCAAACTGCAAAAGCAACTCTTTATGGAGAAATGACCTATTATACTTGACACCAAATACAGTAGCTGCAAATAATCCTGAGTTCTTTCATTTCCTTTTTCTTTTAGATGAAGTGGGAAAGAGCAGTCGCTTCTCATTAGAGACAAGTTTTGGGTATTTTCCCTTTTTATAGAAGTATCAAGAAATCTTCATCACAAGAAAGGATCCCCCCACAGATGAGATGCTCTGCAACCAGAACAGCCATTTGAAAAAGCCCAGTTTAAAAATCAAAATACAAGTGCTACAAAAATGTGATAAAAGCTTTGGAAGCCTCATGAGTCACATAGCTCAGAAAAAGCCAGCTGTGTTTGCAAGCTGATAGTGCAGGATCCTCTTTCATACAAAAGATAAGCAAAATATGCAGATGAGTATAGATAATTCTCACCGCTATCTCCTCTAACAGTTGACAGTCTATCAGCAACAGTCCTGAAGATCTCAGACACTACACCAGCCATCTTAATTAGACAGCCTTCTGCAAAAAAAGTTATTTTTCAACAGAGCAGTGATTTAGGTAAGCTCTGACAAGCAGAACTGATACCATCAAAAAGGGTTTTAACTTTTCCAACAGCTCTGAATTTAGTGCAGGCAGCCTGAATTCAGGTGTACCTGGATCACTGCTTAGCAGAGTAGTCAAGCAGGTTTAACAGCTCATTCTAGGGGGTTTGTGACACACAAGTTATTTTGATTACCACAATTGTCCTAGTCCTTTGCACTTCAAGTCAATGAAGCAGTGAAATTACATACTAGGCCTTGTTATCATTTGATTTAATTGCCAGTCTAAGTTGCAACTGAGTAAAAGCAACTGCTACACAGCAACTCCTACATGAAAGAAATTAACACTTCCTGCTACCTTGAAAAAATCTACGACTACAAACCAGAAGAGATCCACTAATTTTCCCTTAGAAGAAACCCTGAGTCGTAGTTTATATTTCAAAAACACTGCTGGAGGTAAAGATATCACAGGTTATAAGCATACGGCTATCCTGAAGACATACAGAAAAGCTTTAGATGAGATCAGAAGAGAAGAGCCTACCATCAGGTTTCATCCCTCGTGCCTGCAGAGCCACAAAACTCACTTCCCAGAATTCAGCAGCAGCATCTTGACAGAGCTGCTATGGAGCACAGTGAGACCATCCATGTGCAGCAGTGACCAGCTTCTCTCAAAAGTCAGGGGTCTTTTTTTTTTTCTTAAATAAAGCAAAGCACTCAGTTTTCATCATTCTGAAGAACTATTATCAGTTGTTTAACGTATCTAGTGCTCCCATTCAGTGACTTTCTGGGAACCTCTCCAGAAATACCACAGGCCATAAACAAGTCAGGCTGCTACAGAATAAAGTATTTTGGTCAAGATCCTCATTAATACTTTGCTTTTACATAAGATGATCCCAGAACTCTACAGTCTACCAAGTCTTCTGAGCTTTAAAGGACTGAAACCACACAGTCCCTTCATGCTTTAGTTCCCTCAACATTAAGATACCCTAATCTTTCACTACCCTCTGCCTAAAATACCACCTTCTGCATCTAGACACTTGTTCCCACTCCACACAATATTTTCTTGTGCAGTCTCATGGGGAGGGTCAGAGAATTTATCCAAGCTATAACCGGCAAAAAAGAGGAAGCTCATTTTAAGTCAAAGTTCCTCCAATTCAGCTCACTGCAGCTACATAGATGTGTCCACCACAAAAGCAGAGCAGGCAAGAGCAGAAGGTAGCAGAGGGTTTTTTTTTAACACTGCAGTTTCTTCATGGCTTAAACTGATCCAGGCACCACGCGCTGCTTCCCTCTGGGCCTGAGAAACTGAAGCGACAAAACTATTCACTTGGGTTTATTATTGGGTTAAATCTAACAATCTGGTACCATTAATAAAAATCACTGTAGAGATGGGGGGTAGGGAGGAAGGGAAGAAAAGGGAATTAGACAAAACAAGAGAGAAGTGCACTGTTGTTACCATAAGGTCAGGACTGTTCGTGGAACCACAAGGAGAACAGCAACTACCTACAACAGCCTAAAGTATTTGTGGAATTTCATAATTATTTGTTCAAGGTCACATAATGGGTAGCAAAAACAAGCACAGAGAGTTCTGACTCCTCTTCCATCTTAACCACTTTATTATTCTCTTACAAGAATCAGATGACCCTGGGAAAAAAATAATCATGTAAGTATATCCAAGCAGGATGAGAAAACAGCCAAACACGATTTTTCTATCTTCAGTACTGATCTACCACACTTACTAGCTCAGGCTCCAAGTATGAATAGTGAAGCTCAGGTCATTAATATGGGCAACAGCTAAGTCTTATTCTTTATCACATGGAGCCTATCATTTTATTAGCAGCTGAGATGATCTAATGGCTCACTGCTGGGAAAAGGGGGAGGTCTGTCTTCTTTCTGTCCCACATCTGTCTCCTCCTCCTCCCCCCTCTCCCAGTTGCACGATCTGCCCTCTTTAGCACTGGCTCCTTCAGCAGAACTATTCATGAATTCTTGTTCCCAGCAGAAACAGTGACACTTTAACATATTAAATCAATTCGCAACAGTGTCAAAGGAGCATTTAAACTTAAGGAAGGCAGGCAGTTAAGTTTCTCCCAACAACAGCCATCCAAGATGCCAGCCATCGTATAGCCCCCTCTGGGAAAGGCGGGTTAGGGCTGAAAATTCTTCCAGATGTTGATAAAAGAATGACAGTGGGCCTACTGCATCATAGAATCACAGAATGGTTCGGATTGGAAGAGACCTTAAAGATCATCCAGTTCCAGCCCCCTGCCTCGGGCAGGGGCACCTCCCACTAGACCAGGTTGCTCCAAGCCCCATCCCACCTGGCCTTGAACACTTCCAGGCCCATGAGCAAGTTTCAGAAATTCTGTTGGAGTAGTATAATTTTTAAAGAACTTAATAGATTTGAATACATTTTCCAGAATGAAGTTTAAATTCAATTAGCCTGGAAGAAGTTTTATAAATCTGTGGCTGGATCCAAAAAAGGCTTTTTTTGCCCCACCACAGCACCCTGGTGACATCCCATATAACCCATGTAAAATGCAAACATCACACAGGTTCAAGAGTGTGTTTCTGATTCAACAAAGAATAAGTAGAGGGGAGGGGAAAAAAAAAAAAAAAGAAAAAAGCAACCTTACTTTTGCCTGAAGTGTAAATTCAAGTAAAACCAGTGTTAAGAAGGCTGGGAAATCATCTTGTACAAGCGAAGTCAAAATTTACAGAAATAAAAGCCCCAGAGCTGCCAAAAGCAAATCACCATTCAGGGTTTTCAATGAGGCCCGATTACCTGAAAAGCAATCTTTTTTCTCCAGAAGACATACTGTACAGGACTTTCAACACTGGCTACAATTTCAGCACCAATTCTCCTTACTTAGTCTTTAATGGAACATCCTACCTATCAGATAGTTTTTGACATAAATACCAAGTCTTAATCTCTGGATATCATCTCTGATTTTCAGACTGCTGCCCTCCTCCTGATTGTTTCAAGCGAGAATATTCCACAAATTCTTTTCAGTTCAGGATCAGCTGTGACCTCTGTACAAGCTGGTACATATTCTTGTTTTACCTGGCTTTCATATGAGTTTCCTAGCTTGCCTGCTTTATGATCCACAGTAGCTCTGGAAGAATTTAAGCAAAATCCTTCCAACTATTCTAGCATTAAAGCAGGGTCAGAGATTAGCTAGCAACACAAAAGTTCCTACAGCAAATCCAGTTGTTTCGAACTTAACAGAACTGAGCTTGCAAGGTCAGCTATTTGTCATAATTAAGTAACAGAAAAACACAGGGCTCTGAGTGCTTTGTAGCCCACAGCAGTCAGGTTGAGTACTTTTTTTTTTTCTTTTCTTAAAAAGTATAAAAGCTTAGTTCTAAAAAAAAAAAACAACTATCAAAATATGGACTGTATTTAGCCAACATGAGGATTATTTATTAACACAGCACTGCTCTACACATTATTACAATTTTCTACTTCCTCAGATTTTCATCAGTTACTTGCTGTCACCTATCCATACCAGTTTGGATATTAAGTAGCAATCATGCAACTTGAGTTCTTGGAAGTCAAATGGTAGACAAGAATACATACTTAATTCGATTTTACATAAATTTTCAAGCTGCCTTGTTTTCCAATTTGATAAAATCCACTACATAAGGTACCTGATAGAAGGTTTGGGTCAAGTTTGCTGCACTACGCAAAGCCTTTAATAGTAAAGGAACATACAGCATTCAGAAACTATTTAGATGTGTTGTGACTTAAAACGACAGCAAGGACAATAAAATGCTTGTACTCCAGTTTACACGCTCACCAGGAAGATTTATTTAGAAGTTCTGTAATTAAGCAGTTTTCCACATCTTACAGTTAAGAGAATTGCACATGATTTCAGACCTACTTCAGAAGCAAAGCAGAAGCATTTGATATGCAATTTTGTAGGACTCACCATAAGGAATTTTTGGAATTCTATTTTAATGTCATTTCAGCAGCACTTGAAGTCAGCAAGGCCCTCAAAGCTACACAATTATCATTAGTTCAATGAATCGTTTGTGGATCTCCTTATAACTGCACCCCTTCATATCTCCATTTCCTCATGTCAAGTGATGGGATTCATCAGCAGTTCAGTAACTCATTTCCCTTTCCAAAGCTTAGCTACTTTCTGGCAACAGTCTTTAAAAAGTTATGTCTGCTATGAATTATACCTGAGGCCAACACCAGTTCAAAGATGCAATTCTTCCTGTGAAGATGCAACATACAAACACACCACTTCCTTCCCTCACATTCCTGAGGATTTGATGCAGGGAATGAGACACACTGAATCTGTGCAGTGTGATTTACCCAGACTAAGTGACCACAAGAAAAGTCAAAACTACCTTCACCAACATGGGCTTAAAGTTATCACAGATGTGCAATTGTGGATTTTAGCTTACAGTTCCTTAAATCAAGGTGCTTCCTTCCCTTTACGCTTAGGGCATCTGAGAGGCTTTTGAAAGGGTCACTTTAGACAGAAAACACCTACAAAGCTTTCACTTGAACACAGTAAGGCTCAATACAAGTTTCTCATCATCCGTACTCTGCCACAACTACTCCTGTTTCTGTACGGCACTGGGAGTTTCAACAAGGACAGTCAGCAAATGCAAGATGTGGTCCAAAAGGCATTGAGTCTTCCCTAACGCATATAGGGAGAAAGTGAAAGAGGAAGAAGCAGCAACAGCTCTGCATTTGAAACGGCCCATGCAGAAGTATAACTATTCTCCAGCTACTTGAATGCAAAAGAGCCCTTCATTAGCTCAACTCAGAGTCAAAGAACACAACGTGTGAAGTCAATGTTATATCTGACAAAACATGTCAGTCTATGGTACGGCTGCTCCTTTAATGCTAATTAAAACAGCAATAGTAGTATCAGAAAATAATGAAGATAGCTAATTACACAATAACTGAAAAAAAATAAGATGGCTGTATATTACTCTTAAAAGGCAGCTACATCCTTTGGTCTATCCTCCCTTGCACCTTCTCTTGCTAGCTAGCCCACTGAACCCTTTCCTCACCAAATAACTGAATTTACATTGGGGAGCTGCTCAGAACTCAAGTTCTACCTCAGAGCAATAATGTAAACAGTTGGTTCAGCATGAGCAAGAAGTCTTCTCTTTGCACACCATAACCACACACAGAAAGTCTACAGTGCTGTTTTGGAGTTCAGAACCAACGAGACAACCAAGACCGATATTCAATGCAAGCCCACAGTGTTCATGTTCTTCACTAGTTTCTTCATCCTCGTCCTTTTTTCCACATGCAAAATTTGTGCTGATCTCTGCAGAAAGACTGAAACAGCCTGTTATTTAAAACATAAGGTAGGAACAGGTACAGAAGACACAGGTATTCAGGATAGCTAGTTAGATGTGACAAAACAAGACTCAAGACACAGAATTCACTTAAATTTAATGTTAGCACAAAGGGTTCAAAAGCAAAATCATAAGCCCCTGCAGGGACTTAGGCAAATGAAGTTCTTTCTGTGTATTGTTTCAACAGCTGTGTTTGTTATGGTCACTACAACATCAAGAGTGACAGACCAAGCAAGCTGGCAAACACCACAACCCCAAAGAATAAAGACTGTCAGCGCACCCTAAAAGAATTGCTCTAAACTAGGGTTAAGAAAACCTTATAAGCACTGACCACTGGCCAGACAAAGCTCCTCTTGCTAGGTGTTTATATAAGATACAAATAACAAGGAACTAGGTATACAGTCTTCCCATCTTTAACCAAGATCTTTAAGAAGCAGCAGCTAGAAATACCATCTTTTCTTATTGATGTTTTCCTCCAAGTTTGTCCAAATAAACATTTAATCATTTGTGAGACGGAAGACCAAAACTACAACTGCTTCTTTGACATAACGTGGGAACTGTGCCACGGGGTAGAAAAGAGAACACCGGGGTGCAAGTCCTACCTCATTAATAACGCCTGTAGCAGTTCAGAGAAGTCCCTTAAGCCTCTTAACATCACCTCGGACAAGAGAGCATTAGTCCATATTAGCTGCGGGAATGACCTGGGAATACCAATTAAGCAATGGAAAAAAAGATGACGCTCAGAAGGAAGGGCCCAAAAAGTAAACAGGGCCTTATGGAACAAACCATCAAGAAAGTCAAAGCAAAGGCACTTCTGACCTTAACGAACCACTTGATTTTAAGTATGCACCAAGTTGCACGAGTAAACAGCATATGTTGATTAATAACCTGAAGCATATTAATGTTTATCATGTTACTGGATACCAAACCAAGGCCAGACTAGCAAGCCTCTCTTCATAAATAAGGAATGAATCTTTAGTTACCAGCTACCAAGACCTTTCCTTCACTTAATTAAGAATATTCCCTAATCCCCCACATATCTCCTGAATAAAGCATCAAAACTGATTTATTACAGTTTTCTGACAGAACGGTCTCTCTCTAACTTAGCAACAGATCATCCAGTCTGCCAAACACACTTGCATTCCTTAAGGGGGAAAAAAAAAAAAAGTACATTGTAGAGAATAAAAAATCCAGCCCCAGATTAACAGCCAACCTTTTGGGCTACAATTACAGTTTTACAGTAACTCTAACAACTATTTCCTCTGAATTACCTCTGACAAACACAAGAGACTGGTACAGCTGGACATGGATATAACTGTGTAAGACCACTAGATCAACATCCACATAGTGGTATTTTACTGGAGCCGCACTTCCCTCCCCACTCGATGTTTACAAGACAGCACATGTCTAAGAGAAGTGAAAGCAATATTCAAATATGACACTTTCCAGCCGCTATTCTGATTTCCCCCAGCATATTTAGTAGGAAAGAGGAAGTAAAATACCTAAGAGTCAGTCTTTGTTTTCATATTACTCAGTGGAATATACAGCAATAGCTATATAAAACTATCTCCAAAAATGATGCTCTTTTCACACTATTTAAGTTGAAAAGCTAGTAGGTGTGCAGCCCTGAGCCCGCACAGTAGCTTTCTTCACTTCTCCCACATACAAGACCTCTCAAACTCATTTGCCAGCGCACTTTGAATCACCCATTTCTGCCATGTTACCCGAGTTGCTGCATACATCTTTAAAGAAAGTAGCTATGAAATCTTAACCTTGTTCTAATTCACCCATATTCTTCTCATCTTGCTTCACCCTCTACTCCCTTGGATCACCTCAAGTATCTAGACATACATCCAAGGTACTGGATTGTCACTTCCAACTGCCGAAAATATGGTTTTATTTATTATCAGAATCCAGAAGTACTCACAATTCAGAAGTACTTTTTTTTTTTTCCAAAGTTCTTTCCAGAAGTACTTTCAAAAGAAAAAACAGCTTTAAAGTTCACTCCACTCATGACTTCCATTCCTTTCCATCCTGGGTTCAAACAGTGTAGCAATGCAAGTTTCCAAAGTGTAACTAAGCTAAGCTCGTGTAATTACTAAAATTCCAGAAGCTCAAAGACTGTTAAGTGCTTAATATATAACATTTCTTTAAATGTAGCTCAATGGAACAACTTCTTGTACAAGACATTTTGCCAAATGGATAGAATCTTCACTTCTATGGTCATCAATGAGATATTCAGGTCTTGTCATCAACTTCCCATTTCTTTATGGGAAGGATTATGGAATAAGAGTACGAACCTGAAAAGGACCTTCACAGTCTTTGAATCCAATCCCTTCACTACAACTCATGGAAAGTAAACATTATAGCATAGCTTCATGTTCAAAGTAGATTTTGGGGAAATCTTCCTACCACTTCGGGTCTGCTCCAGAATTTTGTTTAGCCGACAGAAGTTTTTCAATTCCTAAATAAGATTTTCATCTTCAGTATTCAAAACAAAGGACCTTCCCCTGCCAAAGAGGTTTAGGATGGGGATAACCTATTGTTTAAGCAGCGGTGGGATGGGAGAAAACATAACCTGGCCACATGATACTTTCACCCAGCTACTGGAAATGCCAACATGCATTTCATGAAACCAACACGCATCTAGTCTGTCAAGTCTGTATCAGTACTGAATATAAACACATGTGATGCTCAGCAGTTTGATAAAGTTCAGAGTGCAAGGAAGCCTCAGATGGCTCATCACAGAACCATTTCAGGTCCCTTGCCCTTATCATCTCAAACCTCTGTCCCACAGGATGCGAGCTGAACTGCTCCCAGCGCCAGTATGGATGCCACAGGAGCCATGTTTCATTGCTCTTGGGTTCCTAAATATCCATCAAACTGGTTCTTGATGAATCCCAGTCTGAAAGTGAATGGAGACTACAGAGCATCCTTGGGAAGTTTCACTAAATGTTTGCTCTGTTTTGCTCTGCCCTAAACACATATCTCTGACACCTGTGGCTGAAAGCTCATTGCTGCTTCTTTCCACAGAAACTTTCACCTTCCAACAAGAGATGTCTATGAACTGAAAGACAGAGAAGATATTGGGTCACTTGGACTTTGGTCTAACACTATTCACGGCTGTGCACAGTGGCACACTTTATCCCACCCCTTCTTATCACCATGTCCATATTCACACCTAACTCCCACACATGCACTCTCCCACGCAATATATCCAAAGTCCTTAAGCAGCTCATCTTGGAAACCCGCCTTGGGCATCACTACACAGGGCATATTGAAACATGATTGACCAACACTGACCTGGAACTAAAACCTCTGATGGAAAAGACCTAACTCTGTGTACAGCTCCTCATGTATCCCCTCGTATCTATAATATCTAACTTTTTCCCCCCATTACTTAAGCTATCTCCATTGAGCAGAAAATTGCTTACATCAAGGCATCAAGAACATGAGTCCAAGAGTTGAGCAGTTTCCTGGGGAAAAAAGCAGTTAGAGATGGAGGTGATCTGTAGCCCCATTATAGGATAATGCCTTATGTACAGTCTAAACATCACATTGTTCTCCCTCTATAATTTGGAAGTAAGCCATAGATGATCTTCCAAAGAAAGCTCCTTGCAACTCATCATCAATCAGGGCAGTGGAAAACAGCAACGTGAGTAGACCAAACTTTTTAGCGTACCACTGGCAAGTACTGGTGGCAGAGATGCAACTGGCTGAGGAACATTTTCCCTGTGGTTGGTGTGCGGTCAAACCACTTGGGAATGAGCTGTTGAAATACTTTATCATCAGCCAAGACACAGAAGTGCCAAGCTGTTACACATATGACTTAGTAATCACCTACTACACTGGAATCCACATTGGGTTTTGTTCGCTTTTCTTCTGTCATCTACTTTTATCACAATAAAGTAGTGGGGGACGTTTTTGTCATTTTCTAAAATGCTTCCAGCCATTGTTTCTGAGTGATCCACCTTTGCTCCACTCGAAACGAATTATACCTACAGTTTACTCATGCCCTGATTAGCCACCTAGGCAAGAGGGATGCTTCAGTCTATCGACATGGATCTGACTGAATGCCTGAATCGCAGGCCAACTGGAAATCATTTATGTTTAAAAAAGTATGGGTTCTTTTTCTTCCTCACAACTCCCTATTCGCTGACTACAAACTGAGCATCAGTACGGCTGTTTGTACAACAGTACATGCAGTTCAAGTTCAAGCTCACAGGTCTTCAAACACTATCTCACCACCCATTAAAAGCTTCAGTCTCTCTAATGCTGAAATTGGTAGTAAAAGCTTACCAATTTCAGCGTGAAGATAAAGTTTGAAGCGCTGGAAGCACTGGTTCTGGAGCCCATGAGGATGTGCTTTCCTGTCTCTAAGACAACGACACATGACATCTGTTTTGGTCAGCAATTAGCACAGTAACATTCAACAGATCATTTGACTGCAGCATGACTGGCTATGTTAAGACTACATTTTTCTGTCCAACCCCTTCCATCTAGAATATAAGAGTCTTAAAGGTTTGGTTCCCCCCCACCCATTGTTTTGAACTGCTCATAATGACAGGACTGAAAAGTTTGTTTCAAGCATTTAGAAATCAGTAAGCTATCATGACACTCCTGGCTTTCTTGCATGGAGCAACTAGGAAGAGAAAGCGCTAAAGAATCTCTGATTTTAAAGCAAAATTATTTCATGACACATTTTCAGTTCTGTTAGACGCGCTCTCCAGGAAATGACATCCTGGCATAATTACTTAGGGATAAAAACTGGAATTTTACACTTAACCAGATGCATTTCTTTATAGCCATATTTTCTATTTCCCCCACTTAAAATGTGGAATAAAACAGCAAAAGGTATTCTTAGGCCAGGTCATTCTGCCACCAATAAACAAGTTAAAGAACAGGTTAGTCAGTCTGACACAAGTGTGGTCACACTGGCAAAAGAACCTGGACATGACATTTTCACTCCCACAAAATGTGTCAGTAGCAGGAGCTTTGTTTTCTAGTCAATGTGAATTTCACTGGCACATTTAAAACTAGACTAAACACAAATTACACCTTCAATACTTCAGTTGTTAAAAAGTCATTTCAGTCATTAAAAGCACTCACCTTAAGTTCACATTTGAGAATTTGGTCTTTAGAGAGATTTATAGCCATGACTCAGACCATCTTACTCTCACCCTTATACTCACAAAAATGCAGCACTGGGTGTTCTAGAGAAAATTGCCTACTAAAACAAATCACCGAGTTGATTTCTGTGCTGGCAGGTAGAAAAAATTACCTTGCATTACATAGCACCACAATCAGATCAGACAGATTTTTGCATTATAGAAGCGGTACAACAGACTGGAATGACTTTTCCATTCTTTTTCATGATTCTGCAGTAAAATATCCCCAGGGTGACAGCCCCTTCAAGGTAAGGTATCTTGCAATTCAGTAACAGACTTTTAAGCTCAGATAATATAGTGAAAGAGGATGATTTGTTATCAGTGTACTTTCAGAGCTTCTTGATTTGATTCCAAGCACTGGCACAGCATACAGATACCTCAGTACGTGGTCCTTGTATTTGCAGAGCACACAGCAAAACAATACCTCAGACTTTGTCACAGACTTACATTTGCTACAATTAAGATTTCTTCAGCACCCACCCTACATAACTTAAACTAAATATTTACTCAACTGGAACATCCTATAATTGATGATTCAGTTTCTGCTCCTACAAACTCCTACAAAAGCTTCTGCTCCTAGAAAAAAAAGACTGTGTTTTGGTCTCACTTTCACAAATGAAGTCCAGTGACTAATAACTAAGGCTTCTCCCTGCAGCGTTCACTTGGTTCTTGCACAAGTCTGGGAAAGACTAAAACCAAAAATTCATCAGGGAGAAGGCCATACTTGATCTCCTGAACTAGCCACTGCTCCCTGTAAAGTTCACCCAAAGGAGTGCACATGTTTATGTTCATTGACATAGAACAGGAACACATTTTAGAAAAAGTACTTGCTCTCAAGTCAGGGTCAATACTTGCACAGCTCCGGTGGCCAAGAGTCACTTCCATTCCCTCCCTTTGCCCCTAAGTTGATGCCTGGTAGATTATGTTTGTCCAAAGAGCAGTTATATCTTCATTTCAAGTTAACATCTATTGATTTTTCTCTAGTAACTCTTCATTTTCACATCTGGTGACACATAGCTCAAGTAATTCGGAGTGTGTGTCTACTTCTTAATAACATTGACTGCACTGAGGCAATGAACCAAAACTTGAAGTGCAGTATTTATAAAGAGAATCATGCCTTTGGTAAGTAATTATTCATTCCCCCTCCACCACCACTGCTTAAGCTCCCATACAATAAAAGTCACTGCATGCAAGATGGGAAAGGGCACAGACTTGGTCTGATACAGATTGCTAAACCCTCACGCACAGAACAGACTTCCTCACTTAACCTTGCTCCTAATGCTCTCCAAAATTAAAATGTGGGATGGTTGCCCAGTAAACCAAAAGCCAACTATCAGCAAACAGGAAAAACAGAGTTAGCTGAAGGAAGGATGTGATGGGGAGGGAACATTTCACCACTTTTCAGAATACACAGTACATTTTATCCATGCTCACCTCGCACTCCATTACAAGACACAGCAGGAGAGGAGAGGGCACCCCAGCTGCTCCCGCCCCATCAGTTACCCAAACTAAAAGCAAATTTATCTAGGTGTTACCTGTGCTGCAACTCCCAGCTTTAGTTTGCATCCAGTACCTCTACGGGCACAGCAGAGCTGCTCAGAGAGAGGGACACCCCCCCCCCCGGCCTTGACTCTCCAGTAGTGGCAGGAGAAGGGCACAGACCCCAATCCCCATGCAAAGTGGACCTCACCCTCTCATCTTCCTACCAGCCCAAGAGAAAGGTGCTCAAAACCCCCTTGTCTCATGGGCCCTCCTTCCACCAGACCAGGGACTGCCTCAGGCATCCCCATAACTTGAGGAACCCCTGCTACACCTCAGGCACCCCACACCTCAGCGAGCATCCCCCCTTCACCTCAGGGCACCTCATACCTCAGGGAACATCCAACTTCACCTCGGGCACCCCCCCACATCAGGGAGCACCCCCCCTACACCTCAGGGCACCCTCCCCTTCAGCTCAGGGAGCACCCCCTCTTCACTTCAGGGTACCCTACACCTCTGGGAATACCCCCCTTAACCTCAGGGTACCCCACACCTCAGGGAGCACCCCCTCTTCACTTCAGGGTACCCTACACCTCAGAGCACCCCTTCTTCACCTCAGCCGGCAACCCCCTTCACCTGAGGTCACCCCATACCTCAGGCAACACCCCACTCCATACCTCAGGGAGCACCCCCTCTTCACCTCAGGGAGTACCCCCTCATTCAGCTCAGGCACCCCATACCTCAGGAAACACTCCCATTCACTTCAGACAGGAGCCCCCCCTTCACCTCAGGGCACCCGACACCTGAGAAGGTACCCCCACTTCACCTCACGACATCCCACACCTCAGGGAATACCCCTCCTTCACCTCAGGGCACCCCACACCTCAGAGCATATCCCCTTACACCTCACGGCACCCCACACCTGAGGGACCAGCCCCCGCTTCACATCAGGGAGCACGCCCCCGAGCTGAGGGCCGCCTCCAGGTCCCCTTCCTTCCCCGCGGCCCGCCGTACCTGCTGCGAGGGCAGCTCCACATGCAAGGCCCGGGTGGCGGAGCCCGGGGGTAAGGCGGCGGGGCCGGCGGCAGAGCTCATCCTCACGGCAGGGCAACGGCCGAGCAACGGCTGCGGCGCCTGCGCATGAGCCCCGCGGGCCGCTCCCCCCCCGCCGCCGCCACCGCCGGGCACCCAGGGGTTAATGGCGGCAGCAGCACCGGCCCGGGCCGCTCGCTACGGAGCCATATTACCGCAGTGCTGGGGGGCGGGCGGCGGGGGGCGGGCGAGAAGCGGCATCCCGCTTGCTCATTGGTCCGCGCTGCACGGAGGCGGGAGCAGGGGCGACTCTTTGAGATTCTACTGGCTGAAAGGGAAGCCAATCAACGCCCCCCTCCGCCGCCTCTGTCAAACCGCTGGAAGGGGAGCCGGTGTCGATTGGTGCGCCCACTTCCGGAAGGCGGGACGGCGCCTGAAGAAGCGGCTGGTGATTGGAGGGAGGCGTTTTGGATTGACGTGGCTCGGCCTCCGTCACGTGTGTGGGGAGATGTTTTTATCACGTGGTGGGACGAAAATATTTTGCTGGGGGGGAGGCGGGGGGGCTGCCATGGCAACGGGGCGCGGCCTGGGCCGTTCCCCCGCCGCCCGGCCTGGCTGAGGGCGGCTGGGCCTTCGGCGGGACTCTCATGGCTCGCCAGCCAGCCCCACATCACCCAGCCTGCCCCACATCATGTCAGCCTGCCCCACGTTACACCAACCGGCCCAAAACAGGCCAAGCTGCCCCACCACAAAAGGCCAAACGGCCCCATATCACCCCACCTGACCCACATCACACCGTTCTGTCCCACGTCACCTCAGCCGGCCCCACATCACACCAAGCTGCCCCACAGCAGGCCAACCTGACCCACATCAACCTGCCCCACAGCAGCCCAACCTGCCCCACCACAACAGGCCAATTGGCCCCATATCACACCAACCTGCCCCACAAGAGAATCATAGAACCATAGGGTTGGAAGGGACCTCTGGAGACCATCCAGTCCAACCTCTCTGTGCCAGAGCAGGGTCACCCAGAGCAGGTGGCACAGGAACGCGTCCAGGTGGGTTTGGAATGTCTCCAGAGACGGAGACTTCACCACCTCTCTGGGCAGCCTGTGCCAGGGCTCTGCCACCCTCACAGGAAAGAAGTTCCTCCTCATGTTTAGGTGGAACTTCCTATGGTCAAGTTTGTGCCTGTTACCCCTTGTCCTGCCCCTGGGCACCACTGAAAAGAGCCTGGCCCCATCCTCCTGACACCCACCCTTTACGTATTTATAAGTGTTGATAAGATCCCCCTCAGTCGTCTGTCTTCCACACTGAAAAGACCCAAATCCTTCAGCCTTTCTTCCTAAGAGAGGTGTTCCAGTCCCCTCATCATCTTGGTAGCTCTCTGCTGCACCCTCTCCAGCAGTTCCCTGTCCCTCTGGAACTGGGGAGCCCAGAACTGGACACAGTGCTCCAGGTGCGGCCTCACCAAGGCAGAGCAGAGGGGGAGGATGACCTCCCTCAACCTGCTGGCCACTCTCTTCTTGATGCACCCCAGGATGCCATTGGCCTTCTCGGCCACGAGGGCTCATGGTCATCCTGTTGCCCACCAGGACTCCCAGGTCTCTTTCAGCTGAGCTGCTCTCCAGCAGGTCAGCCCCAACCTGTCCTGGTGCATGGGGCTATTCCTCCCCAGGTGCAGCACCCTACACTTGCCCTTATTGAATTTCATAAGGTTCCTCTTTGCCCAGGTCTCCAACCTGTCCAGGTCTCTCTGTATGGCGGCACAGCCTTCTGGTGTGTCAGCCACCCCCCCCAGCTTTGTGTCATCAGCAAACTCGCTGAGGGTGCACTCTATCCCCTGATCCAGGTCATTGATGGATATGTTGAACAGGACTGGACCCAGTACTGACCCCTGGGGAACACCACTCGTCACTGACCTCCAATTAGACTCTGTGCCCCTAATCACGACCCTCTGAGCTCTAATAGGCCAACTTGCCCCACAACAACAGACCAGCATGCTCCACATCATACCAACCTGCCCCACAGCAGGCCAACCTGCCCCACATCACACCAACCTGCCCCACATCACACCAACCTGCCCCACATCCCATCAGCCTGCCCCACATCAGCCCAACCTGCCCCACCGCAACAGGCCAATTGGCTCCACATCACACCAACCTGACCCGCAACAGGCCAACCTGCCCCACAGCAGGCCAACCTGCCCCACCACAACAGGCCAACTGGCTCCGCATCACACTGACCTGCCCAAATCATGTCAGCCTGCCCCATATCACACCTACCTGCCCCACATCACACCAGTGTGCCCTACAGCAGGCCAACCTGCCCTGCAGTAGGCCAAACAGCCCCACATCACACCAACCTGACCCACAGCTGGCCAACCTGCCCCATATCACACCTACCTGTTAAACATCACACCAACCTGCCCCATAACATCATGCCAACCTGCCCCACATCACACCAACATGACCGACAGCTGGCCAGCCTGCGCCATATCACACCTATCTGTTACACGTCACACCAACCTGCCCTATAACAGGCCAACTTGCCCCATAAGATCATGCCAACCCGTCCTACATTACATCAACCCATCCCACAGCACGCCAACCCATCCCACATTACACCAGCCAGCCCCACAAAAGACCAACCTGTCCCACAACAGGCCAACCTGTCCCACATCATGTCAGCCTGCCCCACAAAAGACCAACCTGCACCACAACAGGCCAACCCTTCCATCACACCAACCAACCCAACATCACACCAAACCATCCCACACCATGCCAACCTGCCCCACATCACACCAGCCAGCCCCACAAAAGACCAACCTGCCCCATAAAAGGCCAACCTGCCCTATAGCATCATGCCAACCAACCCAGAACCATGCCAACCCATCCCACATCCCACCAGCCCACTCCACATCAGGCCAACCCTGATGCCAGCACTCACCGAGACCCATCACAGCCATCCCCCCAGCACCTACTTCCATCCCACCCCACCCAGGAAACATCCATGCTGACCAGGAGGACAATCCCCATGGGGCAGCACCATCCCCACATACCGGGCAGCACCGGGAGTGCCAGTCCTGTCCCCGCACCCCACCTGGGGCACCCATCCCCATGGCACCTTGCAGTGCCTGCCCCGCATAGGCAGCCACGCTGGAGATGCTTGTCCCCATCGTACTGCCGAGGACCGGCACAGGCTGTGCCAAAACACCCGTCCCTGCACCACCAGGAACGCCCGTCCCACCGCCCCGGCAGCAGCACTGGGAACGCCTGTCCCCAGCCTGTGCCGCGGCACTGGAAATGCCTGTTCCCACCGGGCTGGGCGGCTCTGGAAGGGTTGAGCGTGGCATGCAGTGCTGGAAAGTCCTGTCCTTCTCTTCTGTCCTCCTGTCCTCCTCTCCTTTCTCCTCTTCTGCTCCTGTCTTCAGCCCCACGCAGGTCCCACACCATGGAGACCTTCCCCACTGGAAGCCCACCAAGCCTTCGTCCACCTGCAGTACTCATGGTTTTGCAATATTCATGCTGCATGAATATGTTGTACCAGAGGTGTTTTTAGCATGTATTTTGGTCTTCACTATTCAATGGTGAACTCATTAAAAATTAAAAAAAAAGAGGAAGAATAATGAAAAGCGGAGTGGAAAGTCAAGTTTTCTGGAGTTTGATGGCCATCTTTGCAGAAGTCATCCTCTTCCATCCTTCTCTTTCCCTTACAGCTGCTCACCGTGGTCTGCCTTTCCCCAAAGTACTTCCTAGGAGTTGAAAATGGAATTGCCTAACTTTTCCCCTCAGTAATTCCCCGGTTGACCACATAGAGACATGTCAATGTGGACTTTTCTGGCCAAATTGTGTGATTCTACTTGTGGGTGCCCAATATATTCGATACCTCGAGCTTAAGTTTTGGGCATCGTGAGCCTGGAGTTGTGTTTGAGTTCTGGATGTTGCTGTATCCTATCAGGAAAATTCTTTCAAAACAGTGTCTTTTTTTTTTTGGAAGATCTTCTGATAACCAGTGCATCTCCATATTTTTCTTCTGATGGGAAAAAAACCCTAATATTTCAGTATTTTTAATAGGAAAGTGTACTGTTTTCAAGCATGCAGACTCCTGAGTGATGCGTTGGAGATGAGGAGGTTCAAACATGGTAATTTTGGACCTGTTGTATCAGTTTGATTCACCTCCTGGTTTCTGCTTCATTACAATGTGTGTCCTTCTTCATCTTCACCTCGGAGGATCAAAACTTGTTTTTGAAAATGAAATCTGGGTTGTTGGGTTCCCCCCCGCCTCCCCCCCAGTCTTTATTCAAGGTGTGAAAAAAGCATTTGGAATGACAAAAAATGATCCTAAAATCCAGAGATTTGCTAATGCTTTATGAATTTGGAACTCTCAGAGCTAACCAGTTCTATCTCAGAATTATATATAAAACCAGAGAGGATCACCATTGCAAGAACAGAGTTATTTTGGAGGTAAATCGCTAAAAACAATTTCTTTAGCAATGTGAATGTACCACCTCTTGTTTGCCCCAAACATCAAACGATTAAAAACATATATAAATTAATCCTTGGATGATATGTAACTATTCCTTGACAAGCTTATGCTGATTTGGTGAATTTAAAGTCCTTACGACACTACCGTAGCAGGATTTTCCCTTTTTTTTTTCATTTCCAGAGGAGCTGATGACTATCTTAAAACTTTCTTAAAATACTCCTGTTTAGAAAAGTCAAATGAGTTACTTGACATAGCAGCTTACATGCCCTATATGGAGATTGCATTTAATTTGCTGCTTAATGTACACGGAGAGCTCTAACCCATCATTCAAGGACTAAAAAGCAAAAAATCCCCCAGAGGAAAATTCAAATATGACCCCAAATCCCATGTTAACGTATTAACGACTTTATAGCAGTGGAGCTGATGTAGCTCCAAAGAAATCCCTGCAGATTCCCAGCTCCTGCTAGCTAAGATTTTGGCCTCGTATTCTAAATTTCAGGCTTATCTTTGCGTTCTGCTGTCTTAGCGTGACAAGGAACTGGTTGCAAGAGCATTATAAAACGCGGAGTTTCTAGGGATAAGGTTTCAGTTTTACATTTGATTTTCAGCAGCTTTGAGAGGTTAAGTCCATCCCTTGCATTGTTCACCACAGTGACCATCCAACATGATGAGAGTCATTTAATAACCCGGATTGTGCCTGAATTCGAACAAAATAATCATCCCTTTTGGGCTTAAAATAACGAGTTAATTAATGAGGATTGGTGGGTTATTTTAACCACAGTATTTGCAAGCTGCAGCCAGGCAGGACTGTGGCTTCTTTTATCCCTGGTTTATGAAGAGTCACCCGGAGCAGCAATGCTGGAGCAGTACCGCCAATCTCAGCTGTCTACGTGGCATTACGTAGAACCCTATGGAATCTACTGACGCCCGAGGAAATTGTCATTTGAATCTTTTAACCACATAAAAAGGCTGGCGTTATCTGTCTGCATCTTTGTGAAGATCACAGCATGACATTTATTGCGTCCCAATGAATCTTCCTGCAGATGATGATCATCAAAGATGAAATTCTCACAGCTGCAGCAAGTACACAGATGCGTGCAGTGCTCCCACCTCCATGACCTGCCCATCTGCCTTAGCTGAGTGGTGCAGCTGACATGCCTGAGGGATGGGATGCCATCCAGAGGGACCTGGAGAGGCTCTAGAAGTAGGCCCATGTGAACCTCATGAAGGGCCCATGGCACGCACCTTCAACAAGGCCAAGTGCAGGGTCCTGGGGCAACCCCTGGTATCCATACAGGCTGGGGGATGAAGGGATGGAGGGCAGCCCTGAGGAGAAGGACTTGGGGGTGTTGGTGGGTGAGAAGCTCAACATGAGCCGGCAACGTGCACTGGCAGCCCAGAAACCCCCCCACAGCCTGGGCTGCATCCCCAGCAGTGTGGGCAGCAGGGCGAGGGGGGGGATTCTGCCCCTCTGCTCCGCTCGGGGGAGACCCCCCTGCAGTGCTGCCTCCAGCTCTGGGGCCTCAGCACAGGAGAGACACGGAGCTGTTGGAGCGGGGCCAGAGGAGGCCCCGGAGATGCTGGGAGGGCTGGAGCCCCTCTGCTGGCAGGACGGGCTGAGAGAGCTGGGGGGGTTCAGCCTGGAGAAGAGAAGGCTCCAGGGAGACCTTGGAGCCCCTTCCAGTCCCTCAAGGGGCTCCAGGAAAGCTGGGGAGGGACTCTGGATGAGGGAGGGGAGCCATAGGACGAGGGGGAAGGGGTTTCCACTGCAAGAGGGGAGATTGAGCTGAGATCTGAGGCAGAAATTCTTGGCTGTGAGGGCGGTGAGCCCCTGGCCCAGGTTGCCCAGAGAAGCTGTGGCTGCCCCATCCCTGGAGGTTGGGCCTCCAGGTTGGACGGGGCTTGGAGCGACCTGGTCTGGTGGGAGGTGTCCCTGCCCAGGGCAGGGGGATGGAACTAGATGATGTTTAAGGTCCCTTCCAACCCAAACCATTCTATGATTCTGTGATCTTCAGTCTTCTTCAAGTGAACCCAACAGGAAAAAAAAGGTTTCAAAACCATCACCTGATTACGGAGCAGGTCTTGTGTTCACATGTGGTCTAAATACACCAGCAGCTCCTCACTTTGGACTTTGGCCTTCTGGAAAGCTAGAAGCAGCTTCTTGTGGACATTTTTTTGGGGGGAGGAAAGGCCAGAAAATAATTAAAATTAGTTTTAACAGAATTTTAAAATGTAATTTTAACAAAATACGGTAAACCGTCTTGCAGAATAAAGCATATTTTCGAAAAGCCTTTGGAGAAAGCTGGATGAAGTACCACTCAGGAATTGTCAGAAAAGCCCTTTGAAAACTTAAGTGCCATTTCTTGAAGCTCTGCTCTGTCAGTGCTCTTTTTGCTTTGGTTGCACTGAATTTGAGACACACAGGCAAGCGTCCTTTCAAATGACGTGTGGCAGAGCGATACCGCCTGCAGGTGATTACGGAGATTATTTAATAGTCTTTATTGCAGGTTTTGGCATGCCAGAAGCTTTGGGAAAGGGAGCAATGGTCTTGTGGCTAACGGTAATTCCTACTTCTGCCGCAGATCGGGTCAAATATGCTTCTTATTGGGGTATGAGATCATTGCAAAATCACTCAAATGAGCAAACGTATTTCACTGATGAATGGAAGGATTCCAAGTGCAGAGCAAAATACTCCAAGTTTGTGAGCTATTTAAAGAAGAGGAAAAAGCTGAAGTTTTGCTGCTGAATGCCTATCAAATAATGTAATTTACAGCCACAAATGTGGTCTTAAAAGAATTTGTTTAGCTTTGCCTTTGGAGAGATCAAGCTCAAGCATCAGAGACTAACATGAGAGACTGGGTTTGTGGGCGCTAAACCCTGGTCTCTTTTATGTCCAAAGTATTTCTAAGTATTTCTAGTTACAGGTGAATATGTTTGCTCTGTCCCCAGAGGTTGTTTTAAACTGCTGTTTAAACACTTGCAGCTACTTAAGTCTTTCTAGTCATCCCTATGCAATGTATCACAGTGAAAAGCACAATAAAGGTCAGATCTTTTTGCTATAAATGCCCTTGGTTTTGAATTAAAAGCAATATATGTCTGTGAGCATCAGCTGAAGAGCCATTAAGATATGAGCTGGTACTATAAAAGTACTGGTCTACACGAAGATATTCAGAAAAATGTGTGAAAACCTGTGCTCATGTTATACCACTCCAAGGGGACTTTTATTAATTTGCAAGTAAATTGGCCATCGTTTGCACTTAACCATTGCTGTCAGCTGCATAAATGGTTTTGTTAATTGTTTTCATTAATTTATCCTAAGTTTCCTGAGTGTCCCAATATAAACCCTAACTCAGATAGAGAGACTTCATTGTATTTTTGACACACCATCAAGCTGTTCTGGTCACATTAGGTGCACAGAGGAGATCCCTACTCAGTAGAAGACATCTTTGTAGAGTCATAGAATAGAATCACAGAACGTGTTGGGTTGGAAGGGACCTTTAAAGGCCATCCAGTCCAACCCCCCTGCATTAAGCAGGGACATCTTCAACTAGGTCAGGTTGCTCAGAGCCTCATCAAGCCTGGCCTTGAATGTCTCCAGGGATGGGGCCTCCCCCACCTCTCTGGGCAACCTGGGCCAGTGTCTCACCACCCTCATTGTAAAGAACTTCTTCCTAATCTCTAACCTAAACCTGCCCTGCTCTAGTTTAAACCATTGCCCCTCGTCCTATTTCTACATGCCCTTGCAAACAGCCCCTCCCCAGCTTTCTTGTAAGCCCCCTTCAGGTACTGGAAGGCTGCTATAAGGTCTCTCTCTCTTCAAGTCACCTCACAACCATTAGACAGTTTCCACGGAGGACATTCCTGGTGCTCTGGAGTGCGAATGATGCTTAGAATATCTATTATTATCCTGGTGCTTAGAAGAGCTACTGTTTTCATGGGAAAACTTCCTTCTCAGACTCAAATATACATTTTAAATATATATTTTAAATGAGAGAAGGGAAAAAATATACTTTAAATGAGACAGAGTCATGAAGGAGAACAACAGCACCACTTCTGAATGAGGTGATGCCCACATCTACCTTTACAAACCAGCTTTATTCCCATACCAACTAGGTTGTACAAGAAGTAGCTGGTAATTTCAGTAATTTCTTTAGGCACTGAGTGTCTTTTTGCTATGTGGACTTTAGTGTTTGGCACCTGGGCTCTTCTCTCATCAGAGACTTCACAGCACAATTGCAAAATATGGAGCAACAGCCCATAAAACAAACCTAATTTCTGGGAAAACACTTATTGCTTTAAACCATATTGCTTTACAGCTACATGTGTATTATTTCTTTGAAGCCTTCAATTTACTAAAACATTGTGGTTTGGGGGAAAGGGTGGTGTTTGTTTTGCTGGTTTTTCTGGGTATCTTGAGTAACATGTTGGTAGACTGAAGTCATCTGACCAAGATAGGCTGATCGCAAATCCACTGAAGTAAACAGATTACATTTAAGCATCTTTGGTGGGTTTTAGATCAAGCTTACGGCAAGGGTTTGTAAAAAAAAAACCCTCATCAAGTCATACTGGCTTGGGATGAGGATCCCCAAGTGGTCAAGACATCATGATGCAACTCAGTTTAGCGATGAATGAATGCCACAGCAGTAGTTGTACCTGAATTATCCCTGACACAGTTTTTTTCAACCTTTTCTCATTAACCCACGACAGAATCATGTGAAGTCAATCTGTTCCAACCTTCTTAACTATCCTAGAAAGTTTGTCTTTAATAGCAAATCCAATTTTTTTTCAACTTTTCCATTTTTTTTCTGCTGCTTTTAAAAGCTGTTGTTATTTGCCTTCTTTTCAGGGAATGATGGATGCGTGGATCTAAGACACTGGCAAACTTTAGAGATACTGCACTCCGGTTTTGCTACAGGAATCTCACCCACCGGTTATAGTGTAACCTGAGTATGTGAACCTGATTTTTTTTCTTTGGTAAAGTTATTTCAGCATGTTTAGTCCTGTGAGAGGGTTGCCAATTAGTTTAGAAGTTGTTGGAATTAGCTTGTTGAAAAATCCAAACAAAAGCTTTTTGTCCAAAAGAGCTGGAGGTGGGGTCAAGTGGCAAGGGGTTGTAAAAACTGCCTTCAGAAGGATGTTATTACCTCATCACTGTGGCTGTAAAGAAAAGCTTTTACCAGTAAAAAGTTTAACAAGTTCAATAAATGTTCAAAGAACCTCAGAAAAAGCTTCTCGGTTTGGAAACAGCACGAGCCATTTCTTGGTGCGTTATGTTTTGAGTGTGGTAAAAGAGAATTGCTGCCACGTGAAGTCGTGCTGTGACCTTCCCGGGTTTCACAAGCAGGTGAGAATCAGGCCAAGATAGTTTGGGATGAGAATGTTTTAAACGGCATCCTGGAAATGGCCTTTGGGATTAAAGCCATGAACCCACAGGGACACGTCTGCATTAAATACGGGAGGTTTTGGTGTTGTGAGGACTACACATGAGCTTCGAGTGAGGGAGTGCTTGCATCCTGCTTAATCAAGGCTTGGCAAGGTGCTGGTTTTACCTTCTGAATTGCTGTTGCAGCGCAGTTGGGAAAATGCTATTTTGGATCAGATATAAAACGAAAACTCCAGGTCATTAAATGTGCTTCAGGATAGAAGATTCTGTACAAATATACATGATTACTCAATGTGCTTGGTAAGTGAAGAGAAGCAGCTGAACAGATTTATTCAACCACACAGACAATTAACATGATGAAATAAACATCAGAGCAGGAAAAAAAAAAAAAGGAGGGCTGGAGCCCCTCTGCTATGAGGAGAGGCTGAGAGAATTGGGGGTGTTCAGCCTGGAGAAGAGAAGGCTCCGGGGAAACCTTCGAGCCTCTTCCAGTCCCTCAAGGGGCTCCAGGAAAGCTGGGGAGGGACTCTGGATGAGGGAGGGGAGCCATGGGACGAGGGGGAAGGGTTTTAAACTGAAAGAGGGGAGATTTAGATTAGATCTCAGGAAGAAATTTTTCACTCTGAGAGTGGTGAGCCCCTGGCCCAGGTTGCCCAGAGAAGCTGTGGCTGCCCCATCCCTGGAGGGGTTCAAGGCCAGGCTGGACGGGGCTTGGAGCAACCTGGTCTGGTGGGAGGTGTCCCTGCCCAGGGCAGGGGGTTGGAATGAGATATCTTTAAGGTCCTTTCCCACCCAAACCATTCTGTCATTTTCCAAGATTTTTTTCCCAGAGTTTTCAGCTGGTTGTGGAAGAAAGCTGTATCAGTACTCCCTGCTTTATGAGTACTCCAGATATAGATGTTACAGGTCTTAGCTTATGTACTACAGTGTTGATGATTCTGGGGACTGTCCTAGGGATGTGCTGATAAAAGTGAGCCATCTCTGAAACCCCATGTCCTGACACACGTGCTTTGTCTGCTGTTGATGATGCTTCTTGGACTCTTGGACTGATGACATCATGTTTATATACATCTTCTGTGCTTGTTTTGGTTTGGTTTTGGGGCTTTTTTTGTGTTTTTTTTTTTTTATTATAGGAGTTGGAAAAGAAATTAGAAAAACTGTTATAAGATCATACATTGAGCTGAAGTGTTAGCCTCTGGTAGCTTAAGTGTTGTGGCCGTGTGCTCTCCCCTTTTCCCCCTTCCCCCCCACCGCCCCGGCTCCTGCTCAAGCCATGGTCATCAGTGGCACTTGTTATGAGTTGTGCTTGAACTGTGGGAGATGGCTGGCAACATAGTCAAAAACACTGTCTGGAGTGGGGACCTAGGTATCTTGTTCCTTTGCGAATATGACTATATGTCAATTATCTTACTCTATAAATAGTGGACAGCCCAAGAGCCCTTTGAGCTCTTCTGCGTGGCAGCGGGCTGTATGACAGGATCTCCCCTTGGGTGGGGATGGTCACTTAAGGTTCTACTCCTTGAGGCTGAGAGATTCCTTGCCGCAACAGATTCTCGGTAAGTCACTAATAGCATGCTAAACCTTGAAATCTTATCTAAACCTTGAAATATAATCCTTTAGACATAAACCGTTGACCAAGTCTGGGACTAGGATTGGATCCAGCCATGCCCAGACTCCTCTCTGAGAAGGAGTTTAGAAAGCAAAGGGGTCCTTTCTGAACCTCGTGACTCAACGGGTCTCCCTGACAGCTCTGTCTGACTCTGGCCTCTATGCAGTAAATCAAGTGTACCCTGGCATCGAATCTCGTAAAACACTGTCGCATTCACTACTAACTTCGTTAAATCACTGTTTTATGCTAATAAATATCTCACTACTTCTCTCTTACAAGTGAATTTAATCACTCTACCCCCGACAATGGCACAGAAATAGGTCAAATGCTATCTTCCCTCGGGATCATTGTTCTTTAATGTAAAGTTTCAGTGTATCTGACTTCAAAGGAAGGCAAGCGATTGCTCTGGAGAAGGAACTGACCACAAGCAACTTCTTTGCTCTGAAAATAACTCTACAACCTCAGATCAGCCACTAAAGCACCTTTTATGTCAGAGAAATGAAATCAGTTACAGCTTTCTGCTTCCTCACAAGACATTGACTCTGCACAGGACCAGCCACACCAAAGCGGCTCAGTGACCTTTGAGCACATGGGCACCCACCCACCTCAAAGTGGTTCTTCCCAAGTCCCTCACTTGAGACTACATTGCAAGTCCACGGAAATCAGCCAGAAGGTGCTTTCTGATTTCAGTGGACTGTATATCAAGGCCAAAAGCTGGTGGTTCACCACTGAATAAGCACTGGGTCTGCAAGTTGCTGCAAGGACTGTCTTCCAAGCAAGATGCAAAAATCCTAAAGTTCTGTGTAGGTATGGTCATGAAATATCCCCTGCCACGTTGCCAGAAGTCCCTGAAGGAAATTTATCTCTGAATTCTGCTTGTATTGAAGTCCTTCTCTTTTCTCCAACTGCATTTTCATCTTGCAGAGGTGGTATTTTGATGTCCTCATTTCATCTGATGTGTAATGGTTGCGCTTTCCACCCTAGAAGTGGTTGCATTTTGCCGATGGGCAAAGTAAATCCTTCTATGGGATATTTACAGGGCTCTTTAAGTCCCTTTGAATGGAAAGCCTCTGCAGGATGATCTGTTAATGAGTATGACAGCTAAGCATACATAAGGAGAAAAAAAAAAAGTCAATATATACATTGGCTGTGAGCCCACTGGCTCTGAAGCCTCCCCAGGACAGCATTTGCACCAAAACTTTGTACTCTCATTGGCTATAAGTGCCTCCAGGACAATATAAGACCATCATACCAAACCATCAAGACTTTCTTGATCTTTGACTTATTAGGTATTGTTTGTAGGTCATAACATTTTGACTGACCCTTCACCGATGAAACCTGTGCATCCATTTAGAAAGAATTTGTTGGAAGGGACATCCAGGCCCTCTGATGTGACAAGGAGGGAGAATGGATGGGTGTTATGGTTGCTGCTGCTGTACAACCTATTTGATGAGATATCTGCCAACCACTACCTTCAACCTGTTGTACAGGACAGCTATATGCCAGTTCCTAACCCTCCTGTTATTTGCTGAACAAAATGCATCTCAAGACATTCAGCAGCCCAGTCACTTGGTCATGGATCAACTTGTGGTCAGGGTGGAGGTCAGTGGCTCTTCATGCTCTGCTGGCATTATGGGGTTGAGGTGGAAAAGCTCATCTGACAGCAGAGTAAACTGGCAACAGTTTGATGGCAGCTATTGGTGTCATATTTGGAGAACTGAGCTGGTTTCCCCAAAACTCATGCTCTCAGGGTGGGAGAATGGAAATAAATGTCAGTCCAGTTCTTTCTGATGCCTGACTTGGAGAAGTTTATGAGACAGCGATGTTTGTATTAAGAAACCAACAATACAGTGGGGATGTCACGCAATGGGAATATGAGATTTTGGCACAGAGGCTAATATTTGGCTGGGTGAACCACGATGGGAGAGCCATCCTGCAGCGTGTAACCTCGATCAAAGCACAGCAAAAAGTGCAGAGCAAAGCCAGGAACTATTTAGGGGAAAACTCTCAATGTGTGATCAGCTGGCAAGGGTGGGTCAGATCTGGGAGAAACCAGGGAACTGGTAAATGATCAAACCACGGATGGAGTTCAAATTCCCACCAGGCTTCTCTTATAGGCTTTTAGGGCCTGTTAAAACATCCTCAGGCCCAAGTCCCCCAGCCCACAAGAAGAAAAGATAACCACAAAGCAGAGCAGAGAAAGCTCTGCATCGGCATTTTTCTTCCTGCCCTTTCAGCTGCAAAGGGTGGTCCCCTGAACCCCTGGCAGAAGTAGGCAGGAAATTACCCATTTTTGTGACGGTTCGGATTTTCCTTTAGGGAAAAAACCTCATTTAACTGAGCTGTTGCCAAATAGCACCATTTTCCCGAGGCTCATTTTGCAGCATGAAGCTAAGAAGGATTCGCACTGTAGAAATTCATTTGTTATTCCATGTGTTATCCCATCCCACCGCCTGGGATAAATTGACAAAATATTTATCCAGAGGGTAATGCCTCCATTGCTGCTCTCTGCCTCCGCCTCGTATAAAGCCATTCCAGTCTGGGTTAGTGGTTTCTCAGCATTACTACCTGGCATTTCCCCAAAATGCTTTTGATTTTTTATCATGGAGTTACTGACAGGAACCTCATGAGGGCAGCATGTCCTCTCTTTTCTCATTTTTCCACCTCTTTCATTAGACTACTCTGCTTCCAGACTGAATCAAAAAAAAAGCTGTGTACACACTACCAATGCCACTATTCTGCTTATACTACTTTAATTAACGAGGGTCTCAAAGCAAGCTGGTGACATCCCACCTCGTGACATGCCGGTGCTATAAAAAATATTGCTGCCCTGCTTCGCAGATGGGGAAAAAGCAGCCAATAAACCCATGTAACACGCTCAGGATGCTCTATGGCTGGCAGTCAAGGAAGGAATAAAACATTGCAGGCAGCCTGCACCCAACTGCCGTGCTTATTCCATAAATTTAGTCATGTACCCTTTTGCTCCGGTTCTGTTTGCTGGAGGGAGAGCTCTGATTTGAGGCAAAGGGGAAAAAAATAGGACAGAAACTATGTAAATACACGAGGAAGAAAAGGTAACAGTGGAAAGTCCCCTCTTCCAGGCTGTAAGGAGGCACAAACAGGGGCAAAAGCAGGTTGAAAGGCCCAAGGCTTCTTTCCATCCCTTTTTACCAGGCAAGTTTGTGAGCCAAACCCCAGCGTGAAGAGAAAAGAAATGCATCTGTCAGGAAGGGGGAAATAAAAGAGTGCAAGAAGAATGAAACCAGAAAGGGCTGATACAGCCCAGGGCAGAGAAAGGGACAGATTTATCAGGACCCTTAAAGGTATAATGAGGAAGGTTAGGAGGACAGGGAGGTCTTAAAGCACTGGAGAAGTGGAAATGCACTTAATATCAAGCTAAACAGCAGCAGAGGAAGGGGAGGTTGCTGAGATAAAGGCAAGACAGGTTCACAGGAAAGCAAAGATGCCCATTTCTCACAAAAAAATGTAAGAACAGCTTTATCAGGGCTGGTCTAGCATGGGCAGGAGCCTACCTCTTGTTATGGCCAAGAGAAGACGCCCGGACAAGAAGGATGATATCATCCTGACACTGTCCCAGCAACATCTATCATAGAGTCACAGAATGGTTTGGGTTGGAAGGGGCCTTAAAGATCATCTAGTTCCACCCCCTTGCCCTGGGCAGGGACACCTCCCACTAGACCAGGTTGCTCCAAGCCCCGTCCAACCTGGCCTTGAACACCTCCAGGGATGGGGCAGCCACAACTTCCCTGGGAGACCTGTGAAGGGTGCTTAAAACTTGTATGAGACTACTACCATCATGTCCCAGGGCTGGTACCTTGGGGACAAGAAGGGATGCAAGGAAAATTCCTCTTTTACAGCCTGGTGATGAGTAGGTGAAAAATATTCAGTGGCAATCTCATGTTAGACCTTAATTTAAGGGGACTTCAGCACAGCCAAAAGTTTTGGGCAGAGCTGGTCCCATCTTGCAGTATAGACAACTAAAGGACATTCACTAGCACGGCCCTTTGCAGGAACAGATGCTTATTTGAAATAACTCCCTCCCTCCTCTGCTTCAGGGGGATTTGCACGCAGCAGCTGTGCTTTGATATACAACTCAATAATTGAAAACATTGCTTGGAAAAAGCTCTGCAAGAACTGACCTCCTCCAGGTTGTGCCAAGGGTGGTTTCTACTGACTCGTCTGGTCAGAAACTGGCAAAAGCGGTTTGGGCAGGGCATTCATGGCTTTTCTTGCTGTGCATTTCCAGAAAAGTCACTGGAAAACACAGCCTTAAGGTTTGCTTAGCTGAAAACAGAGGACCAAATCAATTCTACTAGGGGTTAAGGAGCACAGCAGGTTTATCTGCTGGAGCAGGAAACTTCCAAACTCCACTGTCCAAG
The DNA here is from genome assembly GCF_963924245.1 of Chroicocephalus ridibundus. Lineage (NCBI taxonomy): Eukaryota > Metazoa > Chordata > Aves > Charadriiformes > Laridae > Chroicocephalus > Chroicocephalus ridibundus. The sequence goes on from NC_086284.1 coordinate 7,885,484, forward strand.
CCTGAAAAAGGGCAAAGAACAAGCTTGGCTTTCCCCTTGAAGAACAGTGTCAGCCTGTGAAAGTCAGCCAGCATTGATGGACCACGTCCATAGCTCATAGACCAGCCCCAACCTAAGAGAACAGGTTAAACCCTCACTTGTTACTAAAAGAGCCCACATGAACTTTAAAGCAATGTGTGCTATTTCTGGAGCACTCTGCACCTCCAGTTGTAGAAGGACAAGAGCTGACTGGGACCAGGGATGCAATCCAGCTCTTTCTCTGCTAGGCAGCAGCAAAACCCAAAGTAATTTGCTGAAAGAAGCAATAGGGCATGAACTTTCTGTATCTGCTCAGTGAAGGAGGTCCATAGATGTAGGCTGCCTTAGCTCCTTGTACATTCACAGGCAAAAACCCACCCTTAAAACCAGAAAGATTTGCTTAACCCACCCTGGGCGTCCCATGCAGGGACAGTGCAGATCAGTGTGGGTCTGCTTTTGGACAAAACAGCCCAGTTTTCTCCCCACAAAAGCCAAGGCACAGCTGCAATTCCACAGACGATTGCTGTAACATGAACCCAGCCACAGACCACCACAACACCAAAGAGACCAAAGCAGCCCACGATTTTTGCCCAAGTTTATTTCTAGAAATTTGTACAAAAATTGATACTCCGTAATACAATAGTCTATCAGATATGACAGATGAACATTTGTCTTTAGAGGCAAGATTCCAGGAATGTGAAGTACTGTCCTCTTGCATGGAAGAAAGGCACATTTTGGAGCTCAAAATATACTCAACTGAGCCGTTGAAAAGGCAGGTCAGACATGCAAGTAGTGCAATGTTTCAGGTTTATACATAAACATGTTGTACTCAGAAGAAATCTCACTACAAGCAGCGTTAACATCCACGTAAACATTTTATAAACACTTTAAAAAGTCACTCACTTTAGATCCTATGCATGAAAAGGCTACTCCTTTACATTCACTGGATGGAATATTTAAAAAGCCATCTTTGGGCAGAAATTACTCCTAGCTTTCCCCAAATGCTTTTGGGATCCAAAACACTTGCATGAATAGTCCCACTGCATTTACCCCTCCAGGTTACCCTAAGGGTCTGCGACATCGGGGCCATGTGATTGCACCATCCCATTGCTCCTAGAACTCATCCTTGGAGTTTTGTGGCTATGAAGGAGTCCCATATTTCCAGCTACACAGCTCTGTGCAAGCGGCACCTGGGACACACCTGCTTCTAGACTGACATTCAAAATACAAGTGGTGAAGCCACCAAAGCATCCACTCCACTATGGATTGAGGGCCACCAGACTCATCTCCTTTGGTTGCCTGCACCGACTGCAGTAGGTCCCACACCAGGGGGTTTGGGAGCCTGCTTTCAGTGCTTTTAGAAGGGTTTTTTTTCCCAAAGCAGAAATGCCCTTGTGCTACGTAAGCATGTCTCAACATGGCTCTTGCGCAACACACGCCTGTAATACTGCCCTCACGCTCAAATCAACCTGCTGCTTTTTTGATTGAAAACCAGACGGATCCTGCTCTCCCAAAATAGCTTCTGCTAGTGGGTACAGTAGCTGCAGGATGCTTCTGATCCACTGCTGGCAATTCAACAGCATTATATAGCAGATTACAAAGGCTATCATTTCCCCCATCCAAATCCTCACAGCAATGGGGAGTTGTGCTTTTTTTGGCTAGAAAGACGTTTGTAATGGGATTTATCCAAAGTAAAGCCTTTTTTTGTTATTATTATTTTTAAAAAAGCGGTCTAGCAATACTTTAAACACTTTCTTTGAAAGACACATACACCCACATATGCTTTCAAGTACACGATGACAGCTTGGACTCCTGGAGAAGACGTGCTGATTCTGAGAGAAGGAGGTGCTGCTGAGCCAGTCCCTTCAGTTGACTTCCAAGACCTCAGTCTCTGGCAGGCCAAATTTGCTTTTATACTTGTCAAAGAGTTTGATCAGGGAGTCCACGTATATGCTGTGGTAGAAGTCCACTTCCTTCTGGGATGGATTATCAATCTTGGGGATGGTGATGGGCTCCCCAACTGATAAAAAAAAAAAAAGAGGGAAAGATCCACATGTTAGGTTGAATGCTCTGTACAGCCTGAAGACTTGTCCTCTATGGCCACAGCTATGCTAGTTCAGCACATCCACCCTGGCACAGTACAGCTTGCCATTATAGCAGAGGTTTGCCCAATTCCTCCCCATTTTGCTAGGCTCTGAAGCACGATTGTCCCACTACCAGGATCCTCATTGCATCTGCAGTGATACCCAGGGCAAGCATGCCATTTCAGCTACACAAATGCCAACAGTGGAGGCAAGATGACTGGGAAGTGAGCTTCTGCTCACAGCAGAATGATAAATCCCTCGTCAATTAACAGTTCTCATGTATCCCCCTTTTTTCCTCTCCCTCAAAGCCTTGCTGCTTTGGGTTGGAAGACTCAATGGGAAGTTTCAGGGTTGGCTCCTAGACTCGGCTGTCAGCCAGCATCACACAGACAGTCCTAGGAGTGTGGGGGACAGGCTGCTTCTGACTTTAGCCATCCAAGACCAGAGAAGGTACCAGCTACAGCATTTTTCCCCCCCCATAAGAGCTCACTTGCAAAACTGTCTGGCGGCAGAGCATGATGGAAGGCTTGCAGCCTCCGGAAACTCTTCTATCTCATTCCCAGCTGCACGGAAAGGTTTTATATAGAAGTGAAAACAGAGTTTTATAGTCAAGACTCCAAGACCAAGCTAGAGTAGGGGGTATGGCATAGACTCAAGTATGGTACTATCTAGAGAAGCTCATAGCATGTTTATACCAAGGCCTTACCAACAGTAGTGATGGGCTTGGAGTAAGGTAACAAGCCCCATGTGTTGGAGGAGAAGAGGCCACGGCCATGAAAAATGCATGGAGCAAAGCCAATGTGCTTCTGAAACTTCTTCTGAACCCATCTTCCCCAGGAGCCCTCCTCGAAGATCACCTGCTTGTACACTTCATTCTCCCCAAAGGAGTAGACAGGAACCAAGTCCGCACTAGAAAGATGGAAAGATGTTAGGACCCCAACCCTGCAGTCGATACTACAGCATCACATTCTCTGCTGTGTACTCTTTCAGGCTGCACATTTGCAGATTTTATTGGCTAGAGCTTTTTTTGCATCACAAGGTGCTGATGAAAGTCAGCCAGACTTGACATGATATAGTTCATATACTTTTAAGGCATGCAAGAGAACGGTTGGGCAATGGGCCCATGAAACACTACCCAGTCAGGCATTGCATACGCTTCCATATATTCTCATCTCTGATTTTTGATGGGCATCCCATTTCAGACACATGGAATCCCTGGAGATCACAGGGGCTGCATAGATGATGCCCCATGCAGGTTACTGACACCTGCCTCTCCTTAACCCTGGAAGCCTGCTGCTGTCCTAGGCATTGTCCTACCCTGTCCCCTGCTCAGGGGCAGAAGACAGAGGAGACGCTCATATGTCCGATGCTCTGGGCATGCATCCACACAACACAGCAGAAAGAGTCCATCCAAGACATCAGCTGCTTCAGGGGATGAAAGCACCTTTCTTTCCTACGCTAGCGGTATTGCTTTGGCATTGAGGTTGCCTCTCACCCGTGCCGTAGAGCCAGTTTCACAAATCCTTTCCGGTTTTTCAGTGTCACGGAGTTCTTCCCTGGGGTGCAGTTCAGGGACTCTGCTGCCCCTCCGACCACGATGATGATGGCATTGCCACTGCCATTCTTGGACAAGATGTAGTCAATGCTGTCACGGTTCACAGGACATATACCTGCATATCAAGGAGACAGATATAAGGGTCAAGCTACAAGATTAAGATGACCCTGAAGACACCAGCCATACTTGTAGAAAAAAGTTTGTGCCTTGATTGCAAGTTGAGTTGTCCAAATTCCCTGCGGTCACAGAGGGTGGGTGTATTATCACGCAGCCTGTTCCTCAACTAAACAAGTAGTGAATAGACCTGGACAGCACGAGATTTGGTCATAGACAAACTCCACCAACACCAGCTCCCAAAAAGTTGCCCTTCATACAAAAGGCTTCAGCAAGGATTTTCTTCTGTGCTTAGTGATGCCAGAGGCAATTATTTAAGACATCCTCCCTTCAAGAAAACTTTGCAGGTTTATCCTTTGGCTGGGGGGGGGTTCTTGTGTGGTGAGAGGTCCTCTGCTCTCCTGGGAGAGAAGAGATGGATGGGACAGAGTGCTCAGGTAAGTGCATACTCTGAGATGAGTGTCTAGGAAGGTCTTTCCTTCTGCCCCACACTGGAAGGGACAGGACTGCACTCCCAGGCACAGCACTTCAGCTTTATAAAGCAATCCCTGCCCCACTCCAGGGATCTTACCATTCATCCCAGTGAAAGAGGGACCCTTTAATTTTTACTCTATTGCTTGAAAAGTGCTAAGTTGTTTGACTCTCTACTCCTGAATGTCATGCTTTTATCCTACAGTTATGTTTGCTCATGCCTCACATTTTTTGGCCAGGATCAGCCAAGGAGAAGCGGGATGCCATCATTTACATTCCCATCCATGCAACATGTCTGAGCTGCGTTGAGTACTTAAGGTCATTGCACTAGGAAGGGCAGTATTACACAATTTAATTTTAGAATCTGATTCTGCACATCTCATGGTAGTCATCACTTGAACCAGGAACTAAATAATGAATGGGTCCTGCGGAATCACAAGTCTGCAAGCTTTCATGTGTATCCAGGCACCAAGGTCACCACCAATCCCAGCTCCAGACCACAGCAGACCTCACTTGAGACAGATCAGCTGGATTTGAAGATGAAAAATTCATTTCTTTCAGCACGGCTACGTCTCGCCCTGACTATGTTTCCTCTGAAAGGCGCAGGCTATGCTTGCTGCTCTGTAGGACAGACAGAAACCTTCATACTTCTCCCACCACATTCTCCACACCAAGGCTCACTCTGGTTTCACAGCCCTGGCTAACAGGGCAGCACAGATTCAGGCTCAGCCATTTCACACTTGTTAGCAGGAGGAGATTACTACTGCTCACAGCACTGAAATACTTCCTCCAGAAAATGCAACGAGACATGCAGACAAGTGGTAATCGCTGAATTGTGCTCTTTAGCACATTTACACAGTATAAAGGATTTTCTGGCCATTTCCTCATGCCCTAGGGGATCCCTGCTGTAGCTCTAATCTCTAGTAGGCTATAAAACATTATAATATGCAAAAGCTGATTGCAAACCAACTAAGTATGTGTATTGGTACAGTAATATTAGTTAGGATTTCACTTGAAGTAGGTTCATCCCCAAAAAGGATTGAGGGAACTATCAGCACTTCCCAAGTAATGTTAAAGTCTTTGTAGTGACAACCTTAAGTTCCAGTGCAGGAAAAGTGAAGACGGCTTTCAGAAAGTTAACTTTGTCCAAGAGATCACAGCTACAGTCTTGCTTAAACCTTAAGTACAGAAGAAGCAGAATTTCCTACCAATTTAACTATAACTGTCAACAATGTTCCTAATGTCTACTCCCACCTTCCTTCCAAAAACAGAGAAGCAGCTCTGGCTGGTCACAAGATTTGTCTACCAGTTGTCTTGAGGAGACTGAACAGGATTTTTTTAAAAATACAGAAAGGTGGCTGATGTGCAGGAACTTAAGCAACATGTGAACTAAGTTTACAGACACGATAAACCAGAAAGTAGGTCCCAACTTCTCGTGCAGTTCCTAAATTATGGGAATTACGGACTTCACATAGCAACTTCCACCTGGTGCAGGAAGACAGAAACCAGCTTGAGATACTGCTCTTCCTAGGCAGGGAGAAACACCCTTTTTTTTTTTGTACCAGATCCAGTTACTTTTCCCTTCCCTCAAATTAAGGCAGTAATCTTGGAACCAGTCAAACCTAGCAAGCCAAAGCCGAGTACGGCTACTCCTGTCCTCTCCCCAGCCATAAGTCAAGACTCAGACAAAATACTATACTGATACCTGTTTTAAAGTCATGTATTGGTGAATCTGTTCCAGGAACAGCAAACAGGGTACTGGACAGTTCAGTTTGTGGTTATTCCCTCCTCTCTTCCTAACCAATGGGCATCCTCACTTGGAAAAGAAGCTCAGGCCCTGCAAGAACACTTTTTCTTGAGGTTGTCGGCACTGCTTCCTCTGCCCAGTCATAACCTACCAGGCCCCCGTCATTAAAATACTGGAATCCGTTAGAACTAACCTATTAAGGTCATTCACCAAATGTATCGCTGCCTATTCCCTGTGACCCATCTTCTCAGGGAAGGGGCTCTTCTGAACAGCTGAAACCATGCAACACACCAGACTCTTTACTCCTGGAAGGCACCTGAAAATGTGGTTGGGAGAAGGGGGCATCTGTCATCACTGTAAGACCAAGATGCATGACAGCGCACACGGTAGTGAGCCCAGGAGCAGAGCTAGCCACGGTATTCACATTTCAAAGGCTAATGAATACTTTATGTTTTCAGTTAGTGTGACTTCTTCATCAACCAGTACCTCCTAATGATAACTAGGACAACTTGCTTCTATGTCTCCATCTTCCACACCCACAACTACAGACACCAGATATCTTTACCATGCCTTTGGACAAGAGTATCCTTGAGTTAAGGATGAATGCAGAGGAGCAGCAGTCACTGCAGCCCAAACTAGTCATGTTTATTCACTGCTTCCTCTTGACAACTACATGAAGGCAATGTTTGAGTGATGCCACCAGGGAGAAGTGTTTACGTGAGCTTCTGCCACAGCTTTTCATTTGAAAGAGGGGAAGGCAGCTCAGAGGCAAGGGTATGAGAAGGAGGAACAAAGTCCTCTTGCGCTTACCGCCAGACATTAAGTAGTCCCTCAAAATGGGCATCCTGAAGTTCCCAGCCAGGGTTGCAAGGTACGGTCGGATTCCAGGGAATTTCTGGCTGACACCCGTGGCCTCTGTGCTGAAGTTGCAAAAGGCACCCAAGCCCATGATGCCATGTGGATGGTACCCAAAAATGTAATTCCTGGTCGTCAGCAGATTGTGGGTTTTAACCAGCTAGGAAAGAAAAGAGTGAGCTCACATGAAGCCAGGTATTTTCAGGTAATAAGAAAGAAGGCAGAAAAAAGTCAAAGCCCCCAGCTTTTGTCTCTCTTCCTACCAGGGAGAACAGCCCAAGGGCTGGGGTAGGAGCTATTGTGGATTTCAGGGGCTGGGGTAAGAGCAGCCACTCCAACTCAGCTCCCCAAGCAGAGGGAGCAGAGTAAACAGGCTGATCTTAGACATAAGATGACTGCCAGACAAGCAGGAATAGGGGTTGGGTTGAAGTAAGCTGTGCCCTTTGTTTCTCCACTCCTCCCAAAGGTATTCTTACAAGCCTCTTGCCCAAACCAACCAAGTTCTTCACAGCCCTGTAGCCACAGCTACGCCTCCTTCCAGGCCCTCTCTCAGCACATTAGTGGCTCATATCCCAGCGCGAGGGAGGAAAAAATTACAAATCAGTCTCCCATAAGAGAAGTAAGTTTGCTTAATACCTGAAAAAAAAAAAAAAAGACCCAACCACTTAATACGCCTGCTGCCTACACACCAAGAGGGAAAATGTGCAGAAGCGTGGCTTACCACTGGAAACTATACCTCCTTTCAAGAGGTTTTGCTCTGGTCTACACAGCAAAGGGCAAGCAAGACACCTCAAGTGTCTTGTTGGCCACAGCAGCGCTCCAATTTCTGCAGGACATGCTCCAGGAGCAGTGAGTGTGTTGGTTTGGGGTTGTGCAATATTCCTAACCATTCATTCATCCATTTGCCCAGCACGGACACTCCAAAGCTGTCTTAGACTTGCACAGCACAACCCATGCCCTGCTACCACTGCTGCCAGAGGCTTTTTTTTGCTGCTATAAGTAGCAGCAGCATCCCATGCATCAGAGCATCTTCCCCTGGCAGTACACAAGCAATCTGAGTAAGCATACAACAGGAGTGATGCATTACCCTACAGAAGTAGGGATTGAATTTAATCTTTTTTCGGGCTGCAATAGTGCTGTTTTTTGCTGACTGCGGCAGCTCTCAGAGTGGGGCAGGACCTACAAGCCCCAGTTGCACCCCCACCATGAAGTGCTAAACAACTGAACCCCCATCCCCCAAATTCTACATGCAAAGGTCGCTCCGCGTCAGCTCCTATAGGAAAAAGCGTGCATTTCCAAGATGTCACATCAGCATTACGTACCCTGCTGTCTTAGCCAAGGAGTGCTTTGGCAGTAGGCGAGCCAGTCCGTTTTGTTGAATCATGCTATGGAGAGCTGAAGTGCCATTGCGACACGCGGAAGAAGCGTGCCCAGAAATTTGATTCCCTCCTCCCCGTGTTTCCACCACTGTCCCTAGATGAGGCTACAGCCCTTCTGCTATTTAAGACAGCAGCTGCATTACAGACGTGACACAGCAGCACGTTAAGCAAGTTGACTCCTCGCACTTTCTTCTAGCTTTAAGGTCACAGAGGGCCCCAGGAAGCGCGTGCAGATGCTTGTGGTTGCAGCAGCTCTGTAGAACCCCACAGCCTGCGTCACACCAAGTCATCCTTTCTCCCCTTTCCCTTCTTGCCCAATTAGATGACTTTGCTTGCACTCCCCAGGGTGGGAGGGCCCTACCTTGACCAGTGAGGGCAAACAGGGCTCCCAGACAACAGACTGGAAACCACTGCCTAAGAAAGACTGGAGGGGGAAAAAAGAAAAGTACTGATACAGTAATCAACACCTCTATAGAATAGAGTCACAGAACAGTTTGTGTTGGAAGGAACCTTTAAAGACCATTCAGTTCCAACCCCCTGCCCTGGGCAGGGACACCTCCCACCAGACCAGGTTGCTCAAAGCCCCGTCCAACCTGGCCTTGAACCCCTCCAGGGATGGGGCAGCCACAGCTTCTCTGGGCAACCTGGGCCAGGGGCTCACCAACCTCACAGTAAAGAATTTCTGCCTGGGATCTCATCTAAATCTACCCTCTTTCAGGGTAAAACCCTTCCCCTTGTCCTGTGGCTCCCCTCCCTGATCCAGAGTCCCTCCCCAGGTTTCCTGGAGCCCCTTGAGGGACTGGAAGGGGCTCTGAGGTCTCCCTGGAGCCTTCTCTTCTCCAGGTTGAACCCCCCCAACTCTCTCAGCCTGTCCTCACAGCAGAGGGGCTCCAGCCCTCTGATTTTTTTTGTGGCCATCTCAGTTCTTGCTCAGTTGTAGGAGACACTCAAGACTGGGTGGCTACAGACACATGTGGCTTTGTTGGAGTGGTGGCAGACACTTCTCCTTGGAGCTCTCATAAGAGCAGGGTGACGGTTTCCAGGCTCCAAGCCTCATCCTTTGCCTACACCAAGCACAGCTGCTTTAAAAGGAAGCCGCCTGAAACAGGGTGTTTGTCCTTGTCACTCTAGAGCAAGCGACATTTGTGAGCTGAGCTTGGCAGAGCCACACATCTGCTCTCATACAGAAGACACGCTGTTGTCCTGCTGCCAGCCCTGGCAACGACCCCGCTCCAGCCCCTCCACCACGTGGAAGGACACCCCGTTCCCAGTGGCGCCCATTGCTTGCATACCTGACACGAGCCCCAGCCAAGCTGCAGCCGTATCACTCTGCGTTTGCTTTCCAAGACCTCCTGTTATGGAGGCACAGGGTTAGTGATGACACCCACACCGGGGCAGGAACAAGGCAAAGAGCATGCAGGGAACCAGCTCACCTGCACAGCCTACCCATGGTAAGGCAGAAGGGGAATATCTAAGCAGCACTGGAGACTCAGTGAGAATGAAAACCTTACAACAGGGATTTACAGGTCTGAGAGTCAGCGTGGCAGTCATATATATGTGCTTTCCCCCATCAGTTTGTCCCATCCAGGCTGCCACTGCCTTCCACAAGCTGTCCCACAACAGATGGGTTCACAGAAGGTGAACTTGTCCTCCTCCACCCAAGTCAAGCCAGGGCCACCAAAGACTGCCAGGCATCATGTTTGTACACTTATCCACAAGTGGTCCAGATCTGAGATCTGCTAATGAATAAACTCAGCCCAGGGTCTGACCTGCCAACACCAAAGGCAGAGCCTTCATGGATCCCTAAATTTAATCTAGAAGCAGGAATTTCTGAAGTGTTGTAATCTCTTATTTCTAGTCTTAAGCAAGATCGACACTTCCCTTAGAAGGCTGATTGCTCACTACTAGTTTTCTTGCACCTTTCCCCTTGACAAGCCAACACAGAGCTGCTGGGCTGCCCTATCAGGGTGGCCTAAGGAATTTGCCGTAGCTGTCATTTGACAACAACACTTTTGCAACTCAGTTCTGAACTTCCAAGGGGTTTTTCCTTTTGCCTTCAAGGTCTTCTCCAGTTCCACACAGCCTCAGTGCTCCCATGATGAGACAGAGCTGGACGATTACGGTGCTGGGGCTGAAGCTGGACCTTCACCCCACTGCATTAAACACGCCTGTTCCCAGCTGCTGCCTGAGACCAAACCAGTTTGAGCAGGAGCAAAGGTCCATCCATCTGCTATAGTAATAACAGATTTCTTTAAACAGATCTAAGCCTGCCTACAGAAGCAATAAAGCAGTGCAATTGCAGTAAAAAAACCCTAGTGTTAATATTTGAGTGCCAGATACGCTCAAAGAACAGTATAGCCAAGTTTTTTTTTGTAGGAACAGGATGAGTAAGTAGCACATGTAAGTGTGGAGAAAGGGGACAGCAGAGACACAGCTCCTCCACACCAGGAGCCAGCAAAGAGCAGGATGAATACGAGTGGTCTAGTGACCACAGAAGCATGTAGGAAGTCAGAGCTCATGCTGCAGGATCCAAGCAGCAGTAGCGAGCATATAAGCTTGCAAAACAACTGAACAATTGCCATTAGCTGCATCACACCCAGCAGCACTACAGAAGACATTCTCACCTTCCCAGCAACCCAAGACCCCTCCAGGCTCTCAATCTTACCACTAGACTACATCACACAGAGGACGCAAATACCTCCATTCCCATTCTGTAAGTCATCTACAATGACAACTAAGGAGATGCTTTGCCAGGAAGACAGCCACACCACTAAGGGCAAGTCAAACACTGCAAAAAAAAAAGTCACCATCTTGCAACAGTCCCTTCTTCTGACCAAGAAGGTCTCACCACACACACCTGAAATGCTCACTGCTTGACACAGGCCAGTCAAAGGTCTGCAGGCATTGCTATCTGAAGTGCTATCACCTGTGGAGATAAACAGTAGCTGTGCTCACATGCTCAGGTGGTGGCTTCTTTACCCAAACAAGACCTTTAGCTTGTGGCATTCCCCACATGATACCCTTAGATCATCAGGATGTCCTGGGGAGGCTGCTGGGACCATGCCTGCCTCCACAGCACTGGGGTTGAGCCCAGCCAGGCTCACAGCACCACACTCACACCTGCAAGAGCTCTTGCTTCACCTGGCACTTCAGCACCAGGATTTAGCTCACTGGAAGCTTCCTCAGCTGCTTCATGAACTGCTCAGCTTAAAGCAAGGCCAGCCACTAAGCAGCAGACAAACTTAAGCTTCTAGTGCCCTAAAATAGCTCATTACTGTCAGAGCAGCTGCACAAAGCCCCAGCAAATGTGGACACGCTCTGCTCACGCCCAGGAATTGAGCCAGATTCAGGCTGGTTCTCAAATCCACCTGGTATTACAAAACATGACCTGGTATCTCCAGATACACATACAATAGTCCCACTGGAGTTTCAGGATGGGAAGCACTGCTGGCTCAGGTGGAGAAGCAGCATAATCATCAAGAAAACGTCAAAGCCAAGCCTGCTTCTCATGCAGCTACTCTGACAAAGCAAGCCTGAGGCCAGCAGGTAGAGCTGTGGAAGAATGCAGCAGATCTAGCCACAAGTTCTAACATACAGCTGTGTCAGAGGTGGGCACTGGTGGTGTTTCAGTCTGGCCAGATCCCGCCTGCATCCTCAGGACTAAGCTCACACCACCTTGGTATAAGGAAGCCTTGGCCTTCAGATCTGCAGCCACCGAGGAGCTTGCAAAAGCTGAGTTTAGCATTACAAGTGCCACCAGTAAGACTGTCACTGGTGTGATCTGCCCTCCTGGTGCTCATGGCACAGGATGAGGTGCAGCAGATGACTGCCCCAAGAAACCACAAGCCAGAGAGGCAAACCAAGCTCTGCTAAGCCATTGCACAGACCTTTCAGGATCCAGTCAGGGGAAATTTTGCCCACAGAAGATCTAAAGAAGTGGCCATCTCTACACCAGCCTCCCTCTTGACTGAAGACAGGTAAATCATTTATCCAAGGAGTTCCCATCCTCTTAGCAAGTTCAAAGCCAAGTGGTTGGTACAACTCCTTACAAGAGATTATATTCATGCTGTCCAAGTCTGAGGTAAAACAGAACCAACTTTCTGTTCGGTAATTTTACTTCTTAGCTAGGCCTCTAGCTCTCTGGAATTAACAGCATATTGTGCCAAAAAACAGTTCGTTCTCAGAGTGATAAGACCAATGTTTACCATTAGTACCAAGGAATGGTACGCAGAGAGGCTCTGGCTTATACTTATTGCTATAACAACCAAGGCCAGCTAATTTTATTATTTGCCCTGTTGGAGCATCGGAAACAGAAAAGCGTAGAGGGGTCCCACCAGCAGGGAGGAGCTGACAGGACAGGTGACCCAAAATTGACCAACCGGGGTATTCCATCCCATCTGCCCCATGCTCAGTATAAAATCTGAGGGATCAAAAGGTCAGTCTCTTTCCTTCAATGGCCTACATCCAAGGAGGACACTATCTGTTCATCTGCCTTTGATCCCAATCCGTGTGTTCCTGACTCCAGCTCTGGAATCCAGTTCCCACCCATTGCTGAGTCCAGTCTGGGACTTCCCCAATGCCTGTCATTGATATCATTCTGGGATCTTTATATGTTTTTGTATATACTCTATTTCATTATTTTCCTTTACATTTTATTATTAAGATTTCATTGAAGTAGTTTAGTTTCTTCTAAACTCGTAAATCTCTCTACCTCTCCTCCTCCTCTGCATACGCAAGAGGTGGGGGAGAGCATCTGTCACCAGCCATTGGCCAGTTTGGCCAAAACCATGACACACGCCCATAATTGCAGACAACCAGCTCTAGCATCTTGCAGCCCCATGATCCCTGTAGCAGGTTTTAATGAGCATGCAGCCAGCTGTCTGTTTCTCCATAGCAGGTGCAGGAGTTATCCCACAGCTGTCAGCCCTCATGTGCTGCCTTTTGCATACCACTTACCAGTGGGCTCTGTAAACCTTGCACAATTCTACACTCTTAGCAACAAAGGAATTACAGCCATAAAGGGTTCTTGCAAATGGACATGCATGAATTAGCAAGTATTTACCTAAAACCAGCAGAGATGTTCAGTTTATCCACCCGGTCTCATCTCTAACCCTACTTGAAAAACCCAACTGTTTGAAAAACCTAATATCTACAGTGGATCTGACCTGCATAGCTGATGCAGAGCATGTTTCCATGAAGATCTGGGTTAAATACACCATCAAAGGAGTGGTGAAACAAGGGGACCAGCCGTTACTGGTGACCATCTTGATTCAAGTCCCCTGGAGAAAGATCTCAGGAAGAAATTCTTGTCTGTGAGGGTGGTGAGACACTGGAACAGGTTGCCCAGAGAAGCTGTGGCTGCCCCATCCCTGCCAAGGCCAGGCTGGACAGGGCTTGGATGAACGTGGTCTAGTGTGAGGTGTCCCTGCCCAGGGCAGGGGGGTGGAACTAGATGATCTTTAAGGTCCCTTCCTAAAGGGACCTAAACCATTCTGTGATTCTGTAATATTGAGGTGGCAGGGTTTGTTGCAGTACTGAGGAGTTGGTACTAGAATACAACACATTCAAGACCTGTCTTCAACACTCGAGCATGCTCTGTTCTCCATTAGTTACAAGACCTAGGTAGAACAGCCACTTGCAGCCTGTGCACTTGTATGTATTTTCCACGTACACCTACACTTGCCAAGAATTACCTGTTAATAGCAGCAAGAATAAGGCAAGAGTGTTCACCAGCAGCATGTTCAGGCACTCAAGAGTTCAAGTGACTTTGCAAAGGAGAAATCCAGTCTATACCACTTTGGCTTCCTGCTGAAATTGCATTCCCTACTGCCTTCTGAGGCCAGACTATCTTAGGGACAGGTATCTCATCAAAAGGTCCGTCCCTTTTACTCAGGCTGACTGAGACTTGCCAACAGCCTTATATAATAGTCCTTTCATCTGGGTGTCCTTCCAAAGAGGATCAGGTTCCCTCCTAGATGAATTTGGCCCTTGCTGCTTTCCAAGTCCTTCAGCTAATTCTGCAGTCCCCGGAGCAGAGCGACAGCCCTGTTCTCTGTCTGTAACACATCTGAACCAGCAGGGAAAATACAAGCAGAAGGTGAGCAAGTTACAAGCTGGAGAACTGGAGCTATTATTCCTGCTGCTAGAACTCCCTCCTTCCCCAAAGCAGCTAGACTTCAGAGCTGATTTCACTGCTCCCTGTGAAGTGGTAGGACTTTTGGCGCATGGGGTTCCCAACTATCCTTACCCAATACACCACTGCTAGGGTGTAACTGGAAAACAGCTCAAAACCGAGCTAGATTTACAAGAGGGGGACAGAGGCAGGCCTGGGCACAACACAGGACTGCTGCAGCACAGAAGAGAAGTTGGAGAGATGAACAGGGAGCCTCACTGCTACAGGGCAGATTGCCTCAAGAAGTCTGGTGACAAGACAAATCATTCTACAAATCATGACACCATCATTGATGATGCATTCCAGATTTTTATAACCACAGCTACTCCAAGCAGTAACATGGCAATGGTAACTAAGTCGTGTCCTGCTTACAGTTTAGCATCATGGATAGACTCATGTAGGTACATCATCTCCACAGGGGTTATTAAAAGTCGATCTAAATCAGTTAAATCCCAAAGCACAGAGTTAAACTGTTACTTACTCTTATTGGAAAATAATCCCTGAAGTACCTCCATATAGCCCAGTTCCTCACCCATTGGGATCTTCTTCCACCTGAAGAGAAAGAAAAAAAATCATGTTTTTTAAAAGCTCTTTCCACATGGGTGCCCGCCAAGAAGCCTAGAGGACCCCAGATAGTTTGCTCTCTCACTAGAGAAATCAACCGTTTCATTCCTCTAAGTGGGACACCTCCATCTTTCACTAAAATCAGGTGAAACCATCCATGCTTCAGGGTACTTCAAGCTAATTAAGGCCTGACAACCAATTCAGGTATGGATCCGACTTAATATTCTGTTGTAGTTGGCCAATGGACAATTCAAGCTAGAAACAGCTCCATGTTAACCTCAAATTCATCTTTTGGGGAAGGAAGGTTAAGATCCTGGATGATTTCAGTGGTCTTGAAGCAATGGAGAATTGAGCTAATCTGGCTATGAAAGGAGTTGCCATCGCTGTAGTGGGGTCTCAGACCTGCTTTCTACAGGATGTCTTCTGAAATAAAAAGATTTTCTGCTTGATTTGCAGCAACACACATTCCATAGGGGAGCCACATCTTAACAGTCACACCACAGTCTGAACCTTGCAAGAGCTGGAGAGGACAGCAAGGTCTTTAATCTTTACGTAGATCTTTCTGACTTGGAGGAAGAACCTAAGCCTTATAAATATGTTGCTAAAAGCCAGAAGTGGCATGATATTAGTGAACGTTACCTTGTGTAACCCTCAGCATCAATAAAACCTGCAGTCACTGTTTGTGCCGAGGACTGACATTGGTATACATCACTGAATAATGCTTTTGGCCAGTCATTCAGCCAAGTCCCACTAAGAAGGGAAGTCACCCATTAAAAGGAAGTGCCTCTTTGTCCAAATAGGAGGACAGGGACACTTAAACAGCAAGAATCTATTTGGCAATATTTACCTTTCTTTGGTGTATTCCAGTCAAACACCAGCCAGGCTAAATATAGAGCAGCAATCGCCCAGCAATCTGTGCACAGTATGTACATGAGGATTAAAGTGCAAGCGACACCTGGATAGGGCCAAGAAAGAAGAAAACAAGGTTGCATCAGGTTCTGGTCTGCATTTACACTTGCATTAAGAGCCCCTTGCCTTTTGACCCTTCTATACCGAAGTCTTAGTCCCAACCTGATGTCATTAATCTTCAATCAAATCGGATTTAGCTAAAAATCCCTTATGTAGGACTGAGACAGCTTCCTCCCAAGCTACCTGCTTTGGGCTACCTCATCCCCTTCATGGTTTCTCCAGGTCTCTCTCCTATAATATCTCCATGTAGGGCAGCTGCTTCACCAGGCAAGAGCAAGACTTCACGAGCATCAAGATTTCCTTGTGGCTGACACCAAGGGGGTTTATTCCACAGCTACACAAGTCTTCCACACCAGCTCTACACCAGCCATCCCACCCACAAATTATGTTGCCGTATTAGCACAAATGAAATTGGGAAGGAACAGCGAGACTTGCTTGACAAATCGCAATCAGCATCTTTCTTCAGTTTAATTATCAACAATACTATTGAGCCTGAGACTTCACGTAACAGAAGTACCCAGAGACAAACAGCCTTCACTATTTTACTGGTCTAACACACACTTCTTGCCCATCTCTGGTACCTCTTGGAGGGAGACCAAGCCAAGAGGAAGGCACTCCTATGGCAATCAGTTGCATCAGCTATCAGTTGCTTCTAAGAAGTTTCTTCTCTGTGGACATTCCCATGAATGAGTCAGGTGAGAGATTTCCAATTGCTTCAGTCTTATTTGTGTGGTAGACACAAACACGAGCTAAACATCAGTAGGTCTTTCTATAGGTTCTATGTTTTTCTAGAGCCAGGTAAAGTCATTTATTGCCAAAGTATCAAGCTATGCAAATATGCTCTACAATATCCACACGCCCCAGGAACTTTCCTGACACACTGCACATCCTGTAATTAACGTTTACACAAAAGTTAACATTTTTACCTTAGAAGTCTTCCAGAATGAATAAATAAAGCTTTGCTTTTGGCCAAAAGGTGCTACTTACCCATGATAAGGAAAGTGAGAACCCATTGCAGCACAGAGATGATTTGGAGTTGTTTCTCTACTTTGGATTTAGATAGCCAGAACAAATCTTGCAGAGCAGAAAGAATGCTTGATCCTGTGCCTAAGGAGAAAAATAGAAATAAAGTTACATTTACAAACTGAGTAGAGATACCAATATTTTCCTTTCAAATAGGAAGTTTTCAATCAATGTTTGTGCAGTGTGCTTTTAGAACTAGGCTTGTCAAAGGCTAGTATTTCCCATGGAGTTTAGGCATCCTGGAAGGGGAAAGGTTGCCATCCG